>NC_056730.1:134799649-134902149 GCF_019279795.1 Protopterus annectens | reverse complement strand
TGTGTTTGTTTGTGTGTTCTTATCGATAGTTTCAGTTATGTTATATAAGACCCTCCTTCCCTTTACAATGGCCTTTGGATTATATAGACCGGAATCTAAGCAGCTTAATAACATTGTTGCTTTACTGAGATAAAGAAGGACTTGCATCTCTGTCAAGATTCTGTAGGCAGTACGCACTGTAAACTGTTATTTAGCTGTGATGAAAGCCTTCCACATTTAGCAATGTATTTGCTATGAAAAATTGTGTGCCATGTGATGGGCAGGCAATTATGTGAATCTGAAAGGATTAAAATTTTGGGAGGCTGCCAGCTCAAAATCATGATACTCCCAAGGTCATGATAAACAAAATACTTGTTTTCTCTCTGTGAGCAGTCTTCTTTGTATCATCTGACATGCAGCACCTGCCATCTTCATATATTTACATATATATATATATATATATATATATATATATATATATGTATATATATATATATATACATACACACACACGCATATATATATATATATATATATATATATATATATATATATATGTATATACACACATATACACACACACGCAGACATATGTATAATAAACCTGAGGTTGTGCAAACCTGCAGAAAAAGGAGAAAGTAGAAAATACATCAGACTTCTGCTTTCCCTCTTCAAGTCCATTGACCTAAAAACAGGCACATACACTGTGACACAGCCACTGCTGGTACATTGAAACATTGGCAGACGGGAATAGATGAGCTCATTTCTGCAGCAGATCTTGACACACCATGTTTCCCAGTAGCAACATCAGTAGGCTTTAAAATGTAGAGACTAGTTTAGTATTACATAAAAAAGCAGGATTAGTGCAGTCTATTCTAATGCATAGTTAGTGGTGAAACAGGCAGCACACTCAGCTTTGGTGCAGAAAGTCATGGGCTCTTTTCCCACACTATGTGGATGGATTACTGCCGCTGCGGTGTAGCATAGAGAGTACTGCACTCCTGAGTGGGTCATCCATCTGATGAGATGTTAAACCAAGGTTCCATCCGTTTGAGTTGGTGGTAGCTTACGTGAATGTAAAAAAATCTCAAAGCACCTATCAAAAAGAGACAGGCCTGTAATACATATTCATATATTTGCACAACAAAGAAATTAAATTCTAAATTTCAAAGTAAAAAAAAAAATCATATAATTTCATGAAATAAAATATTATACCTCTAAACAATCAAATGAAATCATCAACAAAAAAGACACTGTGCCCATATTACCTACCTCACCCCTTATTTGATATCAATTTCTTAATTTTGTTCATTAAGATACTGTAATCAAAGTCTGACTATACGAAACATAGGATAAAAACACAAGAGGAGGTTCACCACAGCCAAAGTAACGTAGTATTCAAAATAAAGCTCCAATCTTCACTTCAAGAGTTTTAATGGCACTTAAACAGGATCCACAAAACAGTGAGCGCTTTCACGTTCAAAAAACGTTTCATCAAACATCAATGTTTAACATAATCTCATAGCAGTTATTTTATACCCATGACACAATCAGATGAACATCCAGTCAAGATACAGACTTCAAATTCAAAAATACACATACCCTTTTATGGGTCACTACCTCTTGAAAATCATATAAAAATATGCATTTAAAAATAGTTTATTTATCCCTGTGTGAGTGTGGGTGCCTTCTGAGGAAGGTTGGGCACCGGACTGGTAACTTGGCACCATAAAAACTGTTCAGCCACTTGTTCTGGGGACAGCAATGATGCACTGTGGTGACCCCTAATGGGAGCAGCCAAAAGGAGAAGAAGGTCCTCTTTTCCCCTTCTGTTTTCATAATCTGATTATACCTCCACAGTCATATTAATTTTCATAAATATTTTCTGTTTTTTTTAAATAAGTTTTATTAAAGTCATTTTTGAAACATACAATTCTTATAAGAGAACTAAACATATTTTATGATGAAGTAGATAAAAAACAAAGGCATTAATTTAAAAGATCAAAGAAAACAATGAACTATGTACAGCAATGTTCACTATACTATAAACGAATAATATAAGCTAAAACAAATAAGAGCTGATTAATACCTTCAAATTATTAATTTTCTAATAAGTCAATTATATTCATTCATTGGTTATATATTGCTGTATTCCTGGAAGATCTATATTTAATTGTCATCAATTCTAATTTGGATACTTCCAGTAGCAGATCTTTAATAAATATTTTCTTACGAACATCATCATAGCATAAATCCCACACTTTTTCATTTCTTGCATTTTCAAGAAAAAAATGTGCAATAGTTTACTCATTACATACCTTACACAGCCTATTTTTCTCTTTGTTTATATTTCATTTCAGTCTTAACTGTCAACTTATTAGCCATCAGTATGCAGAAAAAAAACATTCTTTACTTGTAAATCATGTTTAAGTCTGCTCTGCCTCCTTCTATTAGTTTTTTAAATCTTTTCCCCTCTTTATTCTCCCATGCTTTAACATAATAGAGATTCTCCATGATCCCTTTATACCATTTCTGTCAATTTTAGCATCCCATTTTAAGTTCCATCCTTTGACTACTTAATATTCTGTCTTATGTTCTCAGTTTTTTTTTCCTTTTTTAGACAATTCTCATACTTATTTATACTTTTCCTGCACATTCTTTCACGTCAAAATTAATTTCAAAAGATCCAATGAATATGTAATGACTTCAAAAGAAATTATAGGAGGTTTTAGTCCCTTATAATTGCAATACAGTATCTCTGTTTTAATTGGATTCAATCTAGAACCCCGAATGAAACTGAAAATAATTCCAAAATCCTCTTCTCCAATTCCGTTGGAAAACAAAAAACACCCCCAAATAATTTAATTTACCCAAACAGTATGTATTAACTCTTCTTAAGAAATGTAAATCAAATGCGTTCCGCATATTAATAATGTTCTCCAGATTCAATAACCACCTTTCCAACTGATCCCTCACAATATCCTGACATCCAAACTTAGTCCCTAACAAATTAAAAGAATCTTTAAAAAAATAATCTCTGCTACATTAACAACCTCTCCAATACCTTTATACTTTTTTATTCAAAATCAATCCTGCATTCTTCAAAAATATTCTGTTCCTGTAATAGTTTGTGTTAAACATCCCTTGCATCTAACAATTATCAGCTGATCTGCATAAGACATATATAAAGAATCTACATTTCTGTACATTTTAAATGCACTGCTTCTCCCTCTCATAAGCCGTAACCAAAACAGCATTCATCACAAATACAAACACTACCAGTTAACAAATCAAAACAGCATTCATCACAAATACAAACACTACCAGTTAACAGACAACACTGCTTAAGACCTCTGTTTTTTCCAGTTGCCTTACTAAACCAAGCAGTCACCTCAACTGTTACAGAAGAAAAATTATAAACCGATTCAATCACATTAATAATCCTCTCCCCAGCCCTGCAGCTTTTTATTATCTAATTGTATCATGGCTACTGTATCATATCAGCATGATACATGACTATTCTCCCCCGCCACCAAAATTAATATCCAAAACAAAGTATTTAATAACAAATCATTCACATCATTCCCACTATATGCAACACTTTCTTTAACCTCATCCATTACTTTTTTCCTATCTTCTCTGAATTATTCTCAGAAATACTTATCTCATTTAACTCCACAGTCTTTATTTTTATTTACCATTTCTTTCCCCTTTTCCCAGTTTCCTTAACATTCCAATTAATCTTTTCATTTGTCTCTCCTTCACAATATATATTCTGCACACATTTCTTTATTGGATTCATAATCTCACATATTGTATGGACTGTATCCCCAACACCATTCTTAATAGACTCAAGTTTACCTTCCTCATACTTAACCCCCCCCCCCCTCCAAAAAAAAGAGAAGCATTTTCTTGTTTACCCTGCAAATTACGTTTCTGCTTATAACTGATTATACATGTTTCTTCCACTCTTGAGACAATTTATTTTCTTTAGCCCTCCCACTATCTTTACATCTTAACAAACTTTAATTATACTCATTAACTAAATGATTGCACCTTTTTTCTCTTTTCAAAACGTTTTCCTATTTTTGTATCTATGCTTCTTCTTAAAACCTAATCACCACAGTCACATTACTATACAATGGAAACATACATCTTCACATGATTTAGCCACCCTTTTCTAAACCAGTTTTCTTTATCAACTTCACCAAATCATCTTTTACTACCTCTTCTTTCTCTTATATAACTGTTCTCTTTAGAAAACCCAGATGATCTGAACAATTAACTTCAACATTTTCATCTTTTATTTCATAAAAAACTTTCTGAATACAAACAATAGTCTATTTCAAACACCTTTAGTGAATTATCACTTGTGAAGTAATTTATTTCAGTCTTAATATTCCTCTTCTTATATGTATACTTTCTTCCTTTATCAAAAAAAACCCTGTTTTCATAATTTTTCTAGACTTGCTTGTATCTTTTCAACTTTTTCCTTCCTTCTTTTCAAATTACAATTAAAATCACCTACCATAATAACATTTATGTTAAGCATCAAACATGTTATTCTGTATAAGTACTGTAGATGCATACAATATCACAATCATTCAAAATGTACTTCCTTTCTTCGCATCACAAATGATGCACTTCCCAGGTTTTAGAGTAGTAAAATGTAATGTGACTATCTTCTTTTTCTTCAGCATCACAGCTATACTGCAACAAGTATCTTCTCCACGTTATGTGATTGTGTTGTTAACTTCTAGGTATTTGTCTTTTGTTCTTTGGAGATTTTCTCCTTGGGTCTCCACTGAAAATGGGCCTCAGGTCAGTTGGACCAACCCAGTCATCAAATGTCAAATAAATAAATAAAATAGGGCTATGGAGTAACCCTGCCTCAAATGGATAGGAAGCCTATTCCAGAGAATGGGAATGCTCTAAGAAACATATCTAGCTCTCCAACATGTCCTATTTATGTCACAAGCAGAATATTGGTCATTTGATCTTGTAGTTCTCATGCTGTTTGTTTTGTGGATGTGCAAACGGTTCATCAAAATACGGTCCCGTGATGCCTTCTGTACCAGGCAAAGATCACCTCTCAGTAGTGTATGCGATACAGAGCAAAGAGAAATTGCTTTGAGATGGTCAGCATAGCACATTGTTTTTGCTCTGTATGTTTTTTTTTTTTTCGTAAGGAACTTTTGTAGACATTCCAGTTGCAGCATGTGTCTGGTCAGGTACATACCAAACAATGTATTATACTCTATGATGTGCCTGCTGAAGGCTTGAGTATGGTGGTACAATTACTTATCTGGACCTAGATGCCATACCCTTACTTATAAGTTGAGCAACATAGAAGGATTTTCTTACTACCTTGGGCATGTGTTGGTCAAAAGCTAGGTTACTATCTACATGAGTTCTCAGATCCCTTACTAGTGAATCAATAGGGGTGTTTTATTGTTGGTGCAGTTATCTGGGGAGGCTGACTTCCCAAGAGGTACCATAATGCATTTCTTGGCAATGAGTTCAAGCCATGACTTTGGCACCAAGTATTTGTCTGTGTTAGACATTCCTGAAGGGCGTTATTCTCTTGAGCAGATTCAGTGTGACAGCTCCTAGTTTGCAATCAGCTGCAAACTTAGTCAATCTGATGCCTGTGACATTGGCTTTTACTTCCAAGACGAGTGGGCCCAGCACAAAGCCATGAGGGACTGCACTGGTGACCAGTCTTTTTGTGGAATCAGTGTTGCAAGTCCCATTTCACAACTTTCATTATAGCATTTCTTAATATCGTACACAGATCTACATTTCTTTGTTAAAAAAGTTTACATTTCATTTTCAGTACCTTCAGCAGTCCTAAACTACAATTTAACTTCCTTCTAAACATTTTATCATGGCCTCTAATTGCATAGTCATTCCACGGAGTACAAAACATTTTTTTCAAATAACATAACAAAATGCTTAGCTTTATCATACATTTCAGCAAATATGTAATTTCCAATTTGCAGTTATGGCCTTATATCCTATAGGGAAAACGCCAGCACACTAATAACCTTGTCTCATACAAAATGTCTGTCTACAATTTCTCCATTTTGTGTTTCAATTCTATTAGCTGTTTTTTGTTTCTGCAAAACAATGTCATTTCTTTTTACAATACTTTTAACAATCATTTCTGTATAACTACTCACAGTTTGTCTTTACTGCCTTCCAATCTACCTTCCTGGCACATATTATCAGCTCAGCTGTGTTTTCATCTCCCTTCAAAAATCTGTGTTTGCTGAGCATGTCTTCTTCCTCCAGCAATCCAACTGCAAATATGTCTGACCAAGAAACAGCAGTATTATCATCAGGTTCCACCTTTTGAATCATTTGTCTCTTTTCATTATTCTCCAGACCTCACTTTTGTAATTCTATAACTTTAATGTACAGTTCTTCACTACCTGCACAACCTATATCAATATTTTCAACTTCAGCAGCAGCTACAGCCAAATCTTCCTTCTTTTCTGCTTCAGTAGCTCAGTTTACTCTATCAAGCACAAACATTTTAGCACCAATACTCTATTCCTCTCTCCTCCGTCTCACGTCCGGTGTACGGCCCTATGAGGGAAGAGAGTAGGGGAAGTTCCCCAATGCCCTGGCCAAATTTCCCCTAATAGTATAACTACCACCTTGGATCTCAGCTGAAAAGAAGTTTGTACCTAAGAGTGGTTGCCGAGTTATGAAAGGATAAATACATAAAGTAAATAAAAATAATAGCACGTATAAGAATAATTTCGTAATACTATAAAAAGGTGAGACTGATGCAATTCATTTTAAAAGAAAATGAATCTAAAGACTAATTTCATGCTAAATATAAAAACAATAAGATACTTGGAGTTTAGTTACTTAGGCAGGTTGATATGCAGGACTGCACAAAGGAATGGAGTGAGTTCAACCTATGCAGCTGCTATCCATCAGGGTTCATTTTTCAAAGAGTGTGAGTTACTGGTAACTGTAATTACTGAATTTTAGTAATTTACACACTAATAAAACAGTTCAGGTATCTTTCTGCTAAGATGATTATTTAAAATGAAGAGAATATGCTACAACTCAGATTAGACAATAATATTACAGTCTGAGGGGGAAAACCTGCCCAGCTTGCTCTATGGAGTGGATTATTGACTTGACAAATAGAAGAGGGTGGCGACAACAAATGCTGCTGAAGATGGCATTTACAATTAGTATGTAGTGATATCAACTATGGCCAATGCATCTTTCTAACAGTTTTGGAGAGAGAATGCCACTTCAAAGATAAATATAACTTCTGGTATGTAACAGCCAAGGATACTAAAGGTCAAACCCAGTTCTGAGTTAACAATCATGTATGGTACTGCAACATGGTTGGCAAATTTCAAGCTACTTACCAGTTACTTTAAATTAAGAAGTCATTAGCACTATGCACTACAAAAGAAAAAAGGAGTTGCAAAACATTTTAACTCTTGTTCATTAACTGGACTTTATTAACATTTGGTCACTATCTCTTGAGAGTCACCTTCCACCAGAAGTCCATAAATGTATTCATTAGTTAAGAAGTGTCTTTGTGTCAGATGGACTCAGTGGAGTGCCAGGTAAGGAGTGGAATATCTGAATGATATTTGTGCAGCAGGTGAAAGGATATCTTAATGATGTCCCCCATAGGGGTCACCTTTATGACTGTAAGCAACAGAGAGAATGTCTTGTGGAGGTAAGTAATAATTTGCTGATCTCCAAGGTATTTTTGCACTCAAACAAGTAGATGGAAGAAGAAGAATAAACTACTGATCTGTGATGTGCCGAACCTTTACCTTCCTAATGACATTACATCATCTTATGCTAGTTAGATGGACACAATGACTTTAAGAATAGCACTGTTAGATCTGCATAGCCTTTCCACACTGTCCAGTATATTAGAATGAGCTAGGTTGTGTTACAAATCAGGACAAAATTTATCAAATGATCACTACTTTTCTTAGAAGTTTTTGCTTAAGCAAAAACCATGGGTAATTAGTTTCCAATTACACCATGCCCCCCCCCCCATTAATATTCCAAAACGTGCACGCTGATTGGCCAGCGTGCACGTTGTAAATCGACTTATACTAATGGAAAAAGGTCCAGTCGCCCGGACTTTTTCCATTAGTATAAGTCTTTTCTAAAACACTGTCTCGCTATGTTAAAGGAGTTTAACATAGCGACACAGGTTTAAAAAAAGCAACGGAGATCTTGCTTTCTCCATTGCTTTTTTTTTTTTTTAAACCTGTCTTGCTATGTTTAATGGGTTTAACATAGCGAGACAGCTTTAAAATAAGCAACGGAGATCTCCGTTGCTTATTTTAAAGCTGTCTCGCTATGTTAAACCCATTTAACATAGAGAAACAGTTTGTAAAAGCAACGGAGATCTTGCTTTCTCTGTTGCTTTTTCAAACTTCTCGCTATGTTAAATGGGTTTAACATAGCGAGACAGCTTTAAAATAAGCAACGGAGATTCTCCGTTGCTTTTTTTAAAGCTGTCTCGCTATGTTAAACCCATTTAACATAGCGAAACGGTACAAAGCAACGGAAATCTTGCTTTCTCCGTTGCTTTTGTCCACAGCTCTGATGTATTGAGTAGGCATGCGCAGTACATCAGAACTTCCGCGGAATACCAGACAGCTGCGGAAGAGCAGCAAGGAGGCCTTATACAATGCATTTATTTAAGAAAAGTAATTATTTTTTTCTTAAATAATGTCATTGTATAATAGCAATAGCCCACTTCTTGGTGTGGGTAATGCTGGATTCACCCACGGTTGGCTTTGTTTGGTCACTCAGGCTTTGCCCTCGGGACCAAACCACACCAACCATGGGTAAATCCAGCATTACCCACACCCAGGTGTGGGTTATTGCTATAGTATTCTATGACTCAGTTACATAGAATGCTGAAACTGTTCTTGGAATTTGACTTGTGATTATGGACAAATTTAGAATATTTGTCTCGGGATGTACACCTGCTCTTTGTACAGTGATTTCTTTATTCTCAATGTTAGCCCACATTTGGTATTGTAATACACATCTTTTACCTTTATATTTAGTTTGGGTATTCTGATCCTCATAATCCTTCCAGGAAATACATTTTAGCATTTGTGCTTTGGCTGTAATATCTCCTTAGTCTTCTTATGATACAAAGCTGTGTTACAAAATATAAAACATGTTGAAATTTTGCTTATGTACTACTGTGATTCAGTCAGTAACATACATCCTGCAGATGATGAATAGGTACAAAGGCCTTGAAAAGTAGGTATATCCAGTAAAAAATGTGGTCATTTAATTAGCATAAAATCTGAATACCAAATAGCACATACCTCTTCCCACTTCCTCTAGGAATGTGGGATGCTACTCAAAAACACATTTAAAAAACAGAAATTAAAAAAAAATATATGGAAAAATATAAGCTCATCAGCAAATAGACAGTGTAAAATCAGTAATAAACTGTATTACAAAGTTCAACTGTAAAAACAGCACACCAGAGACCACCCATGCCAGAAAATAAAAGCATAAAAATGTATCGGAGTAAGCACTTTCGTACTCAATAGAGCACTTTTTCAGACCATTCATAATACTCTATTAAAACAAAGAAGCATTTATACACTCCCACAATATCCATTTTAAGTAACATAATGATACATTCAATTAACCAAACTAAACTCATTTAAACATCTTACGGATTTTAAGAAAAGGTCTTAAGGGCACCTTTTCATTGAGGCCAGGATGTTAATCAGCATGCAATTTAATTATCCATCTGATCAAATGCTGCCAAGTTATATTCTTAAAATCTCCCAAATGTTCTACCTCTGTTAAACATTCTAGTATCCTAAATTTGAATAAATGTGTTGCATCAGGCACGGTCATTTGATTTGCTTCCAAAAATGAAATGTAAGATTTTTATCTTTAATTTATTAGTGCCACTAGTATGCTGGTCATGTAGTGTGGTTTTCTGTGTACTAGACAACTTCAAAAATCATGTGCGATGTGAGGGATTCAAAAAGGTGTGTCAGCAGGTAAATCAAGCATGACAATAGTGACATAACCCCAGAAATAGGTACATCATGTGCAAGGGGTAAATCCAATTTGAAAATATAAATGTTACTCCAGAATGGGTATATTTGTAAGGTTTGATCAACAAACCTTTCAATGTATCATAATAAGTTAGTGAACTTTCAGTGTTGTGAAAAGGCATTTACTTGCTTCAGAATCATGTAGTTCAACTTATATATGAAGCCCAGAGCTAATTTATTTATATCAGCATTGTTTTCAAGTGCAAACATTTGTAGGTTCTATACAGCAGTGTTTCTAGTCATGCTGATTTTTAATCTGTAGCATAGTATATGAGCCAAGGTCATGGATTTGTACTGTATTTGTGTTTCTACGAGTTTGAGTTTATGGATGTGAACACTGGGAAATGATTCTCCCTTTCCCAGCTGCTCGCCTACTAGTGCCACTGTAAATGCCTTAGAGTGCTTCATTTGTTCCCATTTCAGCAACCAATGGGAATATAAATGTCTATTTTATGTTTGCTATTGTGGTTTCATTATGTTTTGGTTGACATGTTATACTGTTTTTTTTTTTTAAATCTCATGCATTTTTGAGAATTATAATTGCTATGAAATGATGAAGAGAAAGAGTATCACTGGGACCGCAAACAGAAATCCATAGAAATAAAATTAAGTTTTTTTCAACAATTTAGTGCTTTCATCCAGGTAAAGGACTTCTTCAGAGCAAAGAAAAACTTGCCATGTGACATTCACGGCAAATGAAATTTAACGGTGCCGGATTAAAAATCAAATACCAAACAGTGAAATTCCATGAGCAGTTTCAGCATTTTAAGTAACTGCTGTCATGTAATTGTTCATTAGTCACATATTTTCAGTGATTTGGAGGAATAAAGCCAGTAGAAGTGAATGTGCAATGCTGCCAGATTATCTTTGTCTTGATTCACAAATTTCTATTTTTACAGTGCTTGCGTATTGTATTTTTGGAAGGTTGATGAATCCACGTGACACTGATGTCATTGCAGCCCACGGGATTTTTAGTTAGCCAACCTGAAAGCATTGTAAGCTCATCGATGCCATCTGTTAAACATCAACTCCGAAAGCTTTTTACTGTCATCCACAGGGAGATAAAAAAGCAGATACTCCAGTGGAACTTGCATTCTCATATTGTTGCAGCTGCTTTTCTTTTCATTTTTTTTTTAATTAACATAACAATATTAGGTTTTAAAAGTCATTTATGGGTTCTAGCATCAGGAACATATTGATTACTCTTTCCAAATTAGTGTCATTGTATTCCCTGTTTTGGCGATGATAATTTAGGTGCAGGAACATAGAGAGTCACTCCACTTCTGTTGAGCCAAATCACAGTGTGTCATGCTTATAGCTAGAGAAAACAGATATACAAATAAAACAATTCAGTGTAAAACAGAGCTTTTTTTGAAAGATAATTTATTTATTTATGTATTTGATCTTTGTTAACCGGGGTTAGTCCTCTGGTCTGGGGGTCCATTTTCAGTGGAGACCTGAAGAGAAAAGCTCCACAAACACATGATAAACAAAAGATGATACCAAAAAATAATGCACACATATTATAACCATACCAAGTTACATTGCAAGTTTAAGAACATTGAAAAGGGCAAGATAGAGACATGTGAGTAACAACATTAATGCCTTGTAGAGATCATTAAAAATATGCATTTTGTAATGTAAATCATACTTTTCTTGCTGATGGCCAGGGTTGGGGGAAGCAAATAAAAAAAAATCTTAAGGAGTAGCTTAAACTTTGTGGAGATTTGTGTTTGTACTACATCAATATATGAATGTGCTTCAGTGCTGTCATAAATGTCAAAGACTGATCAAATGCAGGCCTATCTATAAATGTAGGTACGAATGTGTGCTCTGCCATTTCTGTCCTTTTTCCTCCTTTCATTTGCATCATCTTAAACTCTATGTCACTCTACGTTTAGTGTTACACAATAAGGGCATTGCTGTGCCTAGTGGATTACATAGTTTTCTTCAGACAATAAAATTGTATATGTTTTTATTTAGTTTACCCTGCACATAGTGTGCATCCCTTCTCTGTGTTTATTCTTTAATTGTGAAATTGCTGGACTGCCTACTTTTTCAGGATTCAAGACAAGTTGCTGTCCTTGTACATTGTAAGGAAAGACAAAGAAAGTATATTTACTTTCAGAGCATACGGCGTGTAGAATTAAAACCACATTGATTTATCCATTACTATTCTCTCTGAAAACATATTTTTGTATGTTTCTGAGCAGACTTTCTGATAGAACTAGGTGGTCTTCAGAATCTGATTATCTGAATTTGGTAGATGAACACTGGTTAGAGTTTAAATTGTTGTCTATCTTTATCCATTGATCTGTTTTGTTATCTTTATGACCGGTTCATTTACTTATAATTGCATTTTAAGTTCTTCCTGACAAGTCTCATGAAGCTGCATTACCTAACATTAAAAAAATTAGATAATTACTGTTCTCTAAGTATGCATTTTTGTAGACCATCTTGGAGAACTTTGGCATATTTTACTGGTGTAACTGTGTTACTCAGCTTTTAATCATTAGCTTATCTTTTTACTTATTTATTTTTTTATGTAACATTTGTTTCCTGGGAACGTCCAATGGGACACAGGTCCTTTTTCAGTGGAGGCCCGGGGAGAAAAGCTCCATGAGTAACAGTAAATTGTAATGCACGAATTGCAATAATCAATAAAGTATAAAGTAAACAAAATGTAGTATACACAAGGAAATACAAATTTGTTACATCATGACAACAAAACCTAGGCTTTGAACATAGCTAGTACTATTTGTAAAGTATGACTTATGTCAAGATATAAGGTTAAGACAAGCTGGTAGGAATAAAAGATTAAACACCGGGGAAGAAGTTGGATATGGTTGGGGTGTACTGTGATGCATCAGAGCATTTATAAGGGGTTAGTACAGGAACATAGCCACTTATGTTTTAGATAAGCTTGAAGTGATGGCTTAAACTGGTTAGTGGACAAGACTGAGAGAATGGAATTAGGAGGGGAACTCCATGTACAAGATATATAGCTGGAAAATAAAGATTCTCCTGCAGTGTTGTTGGCCTTGGAGATGGTGAGTAAATTCTTATTGTTAGGGTGACGTGATCTGCTGGAACTGTAAGGAAGGATGGACTATTTTATTGCTAGGGAGACATGTAAGTCAAATTTTAGGTTATAGTATTTTCACTCCAAAAAGCAATGTATGGGTTGTCAGGGAGATAACAGTTTTGTCTTTGGCTATTATGTTAAATGGTGGGGATGAGATAGATGTATTAACTTAGTTTTGTTTGGGTTCAGGATTAGATGGGCATTGGCTAACCATGTTTCAACAGAAGAGAAATATTCCTGTGTTTGAGAATGAAGAGCTGATAGAGAAAGGCAGCACAGATAAGTGTTGCATACTGTGTTATAGAACTCTGTGGAGTAGCGGTGTAGATTATTAGTAGAGAGGGCCCAAGATAGATACTTGGGGGACACCAACGGATAAAGGAAGGCATGAAGATAGGTCACCTTGCCATAGAACAGATTGTTGATGGCCAGATAAACAGTTATTAAACCAAGCTGTGGCAGATAGTGAGAAGGATAGTTCAGTTAGTACATATATTAGTTTGGAATGGGAGACCATATCAGAAGCTTTTGATAGGTCTAGAGATATGGCAGATGCAAAGTTGTTGTTATTCTTTTGATGGTTTATGGTATTCGTGAAGGAAAAGAGAGCAGTAGTGGTACTGTGAGATGGGCGAAACCCATGCTGAGTGTTGAGAAGGCTATTTGTTAGTAAGAATTTCATGACCTGGAGATAAATACACCTTTCTATTTCCCACTTTCATATATAAGAAAAATAGTCCAAAAATAAATGAATGAATAAATAAATATATAAAGAAAAAATTGACCACCAGTAAAGAATCCTGTGGGAAATGCATTTAGAGCATCTTTTGGGACTGAAATGTACTCAAACCCTGCCTTGTTGCATCCTTTAGCTTAACCAATATTTTAACCACTAAATTATGTCTGGATTGACACAGAATGCTTTACTGTCAGTTATTCTGTTAGGGAGAGTAGTACTGAATGTCAGTGAAAGGTCTAGATAAGCAGTATGTAGTGTTAGCCCCTCATCAAGTTTTATTGATACTACAAGATTCATTAAAACAAGCCTGTTAATAAAGCCCTATGGCTCCATATCTAACCAAAGTCCCTTGTGTCATTTGGGAATATGCTTAGTTATAACCCTCTTCATGATTTTACATAGAATATGCATTATGTTGCTGGGACTAAAATTGTCTGTGTCTGATGTGAATCCTCATTTCTTAACTATCGCTACAGCCTGCTACCATAGGGCAGAGCATGTCTACATGCTGACATTTTTAATATGAACACTAGAAGAATTAGATCAATTTTACTTAATTCTGTGTAGGAAACCTTCAGGTATAGTGACTGGTCCATTTAGTTGTACTTGTAGCAGTATTTGTCATGCATGTATGTATAAAAGGGAAGTCTCCCCTTGTCTTACTCTGACATATGTTTGCTTAACATGAAATTTTTACAAAATTGTCCTGTAGAAATATTGTTATATTTTGTAGATGGGTGGCCATTGAAGTGGCATCAAGTGAAAAGCACTGTGATCCGGCCAATCCAAGTTTGAGAAGTGGCTTGGGACTTGACAACACTTGTATGGTGGACAGACTGACCCATCCTGGGGGAATACAAGGGTGTGTCTGACTGCACACACTCTGTCTCTATCACTCTACAGAGGGGCAATAATGCAGATGGGTGGCCTGAGGAAGAATGTTAGGCTTACCAAGCCACTGATGGGTGGCATCCTTCCTATGTAGTGCCCCCCCCCCCCCCCAGGATAGGGTTAAGCTATCCAAATGCTGTCACTCTTGTGTTGGAAAAAGTATAAAGCACTCTCATGGCTACCTGTATAATGGCCCATCAGATAGCCCTCATCTTGGCTGTGGGTGAAATTCCCAGAATGGAGGTTTGAGTGACTACTTTCTGATTGAAGGCAGGTCTGATGGTCACCAGAAGCAGGGGTAAAAATTGCCTAAAAAATTCTGAATCTGGATGCTCACTTATTTGTTCAGTAATAGCAAGATATATTCAAAATTATTAAAATGCCAGTTGAACAGGGCATGCAGTATTCCTTCTACTCTCAAGGCTCAAGCATTTGACATTAATTTAAACTAGGTAAAGAGCTGTAAAAAACAGCTGTTAAAATGAATGCATTGTTTAAGAGTTCAGCCCTTAACAATGGTTCTTACTACTATGCGATTTATTTTAGACAAGGAAGGTTTGAAATTCTTTGATTAACTAAGAATATCTTGAAATGATCAGTGAGCAGGATTAGTGAATGAAACAGGAGATATTTGGTGGTGTTGATATATACTGGCATAAAAAAATACATCTTGTTGGGCTCCTTATTGAAATGTCGGCACTCAAAATGATGCGCCGAAAAGCTGAAAAAAGAGACCAAAAACCTGGAGAAGAGTGGATCTTGAAAATTGCTCTTCTCTTTAAAATTTGCACCTCCCATACCTTTCAAACTTATATACACCAACTCCGAGATCACCATACCGTGGAGAAAAGGGAATATTCTGAGAAATGTCATCTTGGACATGGTACATACAAGTCCAATCTTTCAACCATTCAGTCTCCGCATTTTGGTACTCACTCTAGCAGGTCCCATTATTTCAAATGGTTACACTTTTGTTGTGTTTATTATATATTGTTATGAGTTATTTTGCTGATAATTTGAAATACTTGAATGAGTCCTTCTTAATTTGGTTTCACTGGACTACTCTGTAGAGGAAGTTTCCTGTTTTATTTTTCTTTTCTTTATCGATGTACTTTACAGACCATAATACAAATATTTTTTAGTCACTTTACTTTGTGTTTAAAACACAAAATTCATTTCATATAAACCCACCCACACACACACACACACACACGTAATCTGTGACTTAGTGCACTCTGAAAAGTTAGGGAATAGGGAATGTGGGTTTTCAGAAGATGCAGGAATGGGCTCTACCGAGTTTGTGGCCTAGGGAATCAGTTCCCTTAAGGACATGTGGATAGGGCAGCTGAGCAGAAGGGCATTGTTTAATTTCTTATGCATATCCAGTTACATGGATTGCTGATTTTGTATTAATATATACAGGATTGTGCTTTAAATATAACCCACCTGCCTCCTTTCAGTTACTGTCTTTGAAGGGCATTAGTTAAATTTGGATGCAGAATCCAGGACCTCACAACTTGCTTCACGTTATATTCATCAAATAGTGTGGGACTGAGATGGGAAAAAGTAATTCATGCCACTTGTTCAGTATTGGTTCTCACTAAAGGATAAATGTTTGTGTAATTTTAAATTAAGTGTTGGCAAAGTGTACTTACAGCTAACCCTGATCACAATTATTTAAGTATGGTGAAAGTCTAACTAAAAAGCCTCTTTTCAGCAGAGGCCCAGACAGAGAAGCTCTACAGTACGTACATTTGCACAGGCAGTTGACATAATCTAGCAATACAATTCTGCTACACAAAACTAAAATATATATAATGTAATAGGTGGTCATGCTAAGTACACTGTATGGTATTTACATATATAATGGAATAGGTGGTCATGTTAAGTACACTGTATGGTATTTACATATATAATGGAATAGGTGGTCATGTTAAGTACACTGTATGGTATTTACATGTATAATGTAATAGGTGGTCATGTTAAGTACACTGTATGGTATTTACATGTATAATGTAATAGGTGGTCATGTTAAGTACACTGTATGGTATTTACATATATAATGAAATAGGTGGTCATGTTAAGTACACTGTATTCTATTTACATATATAATGGAATAGGTGGTCATCTTAAGTACACTGTATGGTATTTACATATATAATGGAATAGGTGGTCATCTTAAGTACACTGTATGGTATTTACATTTGTTTGTGTCTTTCGGCTTTTCCCGGTTAGGGGTTGCCACAGCGGATCTCCGGTCTGCTAATGATTGGTAGTGGATTTTTACGTAACGGGTTACCAGCCCTGACGCACAACCTTCAATGAAGGCATGCCCCATTCACGTATGCCTCCACACAGAAGACGCTCTAGCTGAGAATCGAACAGGACAACGTCTTGCTATGAGGCAACAATGCTACCGCAGCACCACCACCGCAGTACTGTATGGTATTTACATATATAATGGAATAGGTGGTCATGTTAAGTACACTGTATGGTATTTACATATTTAATGGAATAGGTGGTCGTGTTAAGTACACTGTATGGTATTTATATGTATAATGTAATAGGTGGTCATGTTAAGTACACTGTATGTTATTTACATATATAATGTAATAGGTGGTCATGTTAAGTGCACTGTATGGTATTTTTATATGTATAATATAATAGGTGATCATGTTAAGTACACTGCATGGTATTTACATATATAATGTAATAGGTGGTCTTGTTAAGTACACTGTATGGTATTTACATATATAATGGAATAGGTGGTTATATTAAGTATGTTATAGTATTTACAAGGTGATAAGATCACCAAGATGGTTAGCACTACACACTCCAAGGTGTCGAGCATTACACTCCAAGATGTCCAGCACTACATTACAAGGGGTCTAGCACTACACACTCCAAGGTGTCCAGTATACTATACATACCAAGATGTCCAGCACTACACTCCAAGAGGTCCTGCACTACTGTCCAAGATGTTCAGCACTACACTCTCCGAGTGGTTCAGCACTGCAGTCTAAGATATCTAGTACTACACTTTAAGATGTTCAGCACTATTCCCCAAGATTTCCTGCACTACACATTCTAAGGTGTCCAGCCCTAAATATTCCAAGATGTTCTGCACCATAGGTTCATAGGTTTATAGGTTCATACTAGGCTATCTGCCCAAGGGCATTTATAAGCCTAGCCCAGAGTTTTGTGGCTTTCGCCACCCCTTTAGTTTGGAGGATACTATGCTCATTATTTTGCTGTGCCTCTGTCAAGCAGTGACACTGAGATAATCCCTGGGGTATATCTGCGATCTCCCATCCATTGGTCAAGATTTCTCTTGAACAAAGCCAGCGAGGTGCTCTGCCTCACATGTACCGGGATTTTGTTCCACAGCATAGGGAGTCTCTGGGTGATGAATCTGTCCCTCCAGCACGTCCTATTAATAACCGTGTCAAGGTTTAAGTCTCCCGCCCTTGTAGTTCTGAGGGATCTAGATTTTTTGAGGTGAAGCATGTTCATCAATTCTGGGTTGGACATGGCCTTGTATGTCAGGCACAGGTCACCTCTGAGCAGACGGTAAGCGACTGAATAGAGCTGAAGTTCCTTCAGTCGGGCAGCATAGGACATATTTTTGAGACCCTTTATCCTTTTGGTGAGGAACTTTTGGGGCCTTTCCAGTTGCTGCAGGTGTCGTGTCAGATACATTCCGAATGGGGCATTGTACTCAATCATTGGTTTGATGAGTGATGAGTACAGGGGGACGATGACTTCCCTTGATCTAGATGTGAATCCCTTCATGATCAGGTGGGCAATGTAGAAGGTCTTCCTAACTACTTTGGCAATGTGAGTGTCAAATGAAAGGTTACTGTCAACCTGGGTACCCAGATCCCTGACAACCTCCACGCAGTCCAAGATGTGCAGCACTGCACTCCTAGATGCCCAGAGCTACACTCCAAGATGACTAGGACTACACACTTCAAGAATTTCTGCACCACACTCCAAGATCTCCAGGACAATACTCCAAGATGACTAGGACTACACACTCCAAGATTTTCTGCACCATACTCCCAAGATGTCTAGCACTACACACACCAAGGGATTCAGCACTACACAGTCCAAGATGTCCTGCACCATACTGCAAGATCCCCAGCACTACACCAGGATTTCATGTACTACATGCACAGAGAACATACACATTCTAGTGCTGTACTCCAAGATATCCAAACTGTGGGTTGGTGGTGTAATGGTTAAGGTGTTTACCTCACAAACACAAAGTACACAGTTTGATTCTTGTCCTTAAGGAAAAAAATTGTATAGACTTAAAATTGCCCAAAAGGGCAGCTAGCCCAGCACTTGCCAATGAATCTTTCTTTCTGCTGGGGGATTGCCCCTACTTCTCTCCTGGACATGGGTAATTCTTGCTAGAAATATCTTGGGCATAGACGATATCTCAGATCTGGTACTATGTTGGGATTTTATGGCTAGCCTTTTAAAGGGGTCTATGTTGAATTAGCGAATGCTTAGAAAAGCGAATGCTAATTCATCGACCATTTTTAAGTGAAAGCTTAAAATCTTGAACACCCAGAACAGAGATTTTTTTTTCCCCAGGGAAAAAAATCGCTGGTCCACAAAAAAAATAAAAATAAAACTTAAAACATTATATAATGTGGGGGGGCTTTGCCCCCCACACCCCCCTACTTAAATATACCAACTCCGAGATTGCACCACAGTGGAGGAAATGGTGAACTCCCGAAACTGGCCCAGTGATTTTTTGCCCTGTTAGAAAATCTCTGTTCCGGGTGTTTTAGATTGTAAGCTTTCGCTTAAAAGGGGTCGATGAATTAGCGTTTGTTAATTCAATATAGACCCTTTTAAAGACCCTCAGGTCAATAGCCTAGTAACATCCTATGAACCTATATACAGATTTCATGTACTACATACTTGTTGAGTGCACACCTTCTGGTGTTACACTCAATATTCACCTTTCAGGTATTCCAGATTTCCTACAGTATCTGTATGGAGAATGCACATCTGAAGGAAAGATGTGTGGGAGGGTGGTAAAGTTGAAGCTGAATTTGTCAGCCAATGGGTTTGCTATATCTTCTGGCTCAGTATAAGTGGCTCCATTTACAATGAGCTCTGCACACAATGGTGTATTGCCTTTAAGGTTGCAGACGCAGCTAAATAATACCTTCTGGTTGTTCTTGGCCTGGGAGGCCAAATTTGCCTCAATTTTGGCTTTAATAGACTTACTTTTTCCTCCTAGTTGTTTGTTTAGTTTGAGAGTGCTTATATCATGCTGGGTGCTTTACATCCTAATTTTGCCATGATTTTCTTCTTTCTGTTATATGGCCTATTGATTTTGTGATTCCACCAGGAGGATTGCTTTTTTAGCTGGTTCTGTACTTTTTCCTGGTGGATACAGCTGCCTCTGTGCAGCTATTAACATGCTTGTATAGGGTTTCTGTGAACATTTCTGCATAGGCAGCAGTATTCTCAGGGTTTTGAGGGGCTTAGAATTTTGCCAGGTTATCATTCCATGGCTAGCTGGGGATCCAAGTTTTATTTTTACTTCAAAGGAGACCATTTTGTGGTCTGACCTCACCAGGGAAGGCATTACAGTAGGGGGTGTGCATCACTCCCCCATATTAGTGAGGATAAGATGCAGTATGACTGAACCTCTGGTCGGTGTATTGACTGGTCCAGGGAGTGTGTGTTTACAAAATCCAGGAATCTATGTGCCTGTACTTTTGGTGTCAAATAGGATTCCTAGTTAATAGCAGGTAATTAAAGTCACCCATGAATATGATATTGGGTTGGATGGTGAGTGTTTCCAGTAGGTTTAATTACATGGTATGAGTTTTCTGGGTCATATAGGAGGGCTAAGTCACAGAATGCACCACCTGGCCGTACACTAAACATGGCTGCAGCTCCAGCCTAATTTTAGTGCCCCATGCAGATTGCCGCAAGAATCAGCTTAGCAAGCTAAGCAGATTCCATAGGCTAATTAATTATTCATGTGGACTCACTGAAGCCCCTTTTTATGAATTAGTTTCTGTATTGATTATTTTGATTAATAATACATTTTGCAGGTCAGTACATCTAACACCAAGCTGTTCAGTATTTGTTTCATGTCCTGGTTGCTGTAAAACAGGAAATGAAAAGTTAGAAAGAAAGTCATCATCATCATCATCAACAACCCCCTTTTTTCCAGTTTACTGCATGGGGTCAGAGTGTCACATGAACTGTCGCCACCTCTGTCGATTCAATGCCACTCTCCTGACTTCTTTGACAAACATGCCTGACTGTCACAGGTCTTCTCTTATGCAACCTATCTAACCATCTCATTGCTGAACATCCTCATTTCCCCTTGCCTTCTTTCTGTCTGTCCCAAATCATCTTCAACAAGTCCCCTTTTGCTTTCCTGTACATGTGCCACTTTTTATCTGTTCTCTTTGACCTGCTTTTCAATTTCTGTTACTTTGGCTTCTGCTCTGATGTCATCATTTCTTCATTTTTCCTGATATTGTGCATGCAACCATCCATCTCACGACTTTAGCTCTTCTACCTTCATTACCCAGGTTTCCGTACCATACTGAAGTACTGGTCACACCACTGTTTTGTACACATTGCATTTCAGCTTCTTCCTTTCTTCTATCATTTGCTGACGTTCCTGTTAAGACTCTGTAATTCCATGTAATTCGTATACAGCAGCTTTTTTGGTCTGTTCCCTAAATCCTGTTTGCTAACATAGTTCATTAACGGTATGAACAGTGGTGTGCTCAAAGCTAAACCTTGATTCACATCCACTCACACTGGAAACCTGTCTTTGAGTCCAAATATCATTTGAATTTATGCCATTGGGTGCTTGTACATAGTGTACACTAATTTTACCAATGTTTCCGGGACTTCAACCATTGCAGGACTGCCCAAATTAGCTTTCTGGGAACCTTGCCCTATGCTTAATCCCAATCTATGAATGCCCAGATAAACTTTTTCCTCATTCCTACCTTCTTCTCCACTACTTGCCTCACTTTAAACATCAGGCCAGTTGCACTGCATCCTGAGCTGAATCTGAATTACTCATTTCCCATCTCACTTTATAAAATTCTGTGTATTTTTTATCAATCACACAGCACTTTCATGCACTGCAATAGGTGTTTATTGCTATACCTCTCAGAGTTGTGAGTGTCCCCTTTCTTTTTGTACATTGGAAAATGATGTTTATTGTCCAGTCATCTGGGTATGGCCATCTCTCCATTATGTTTGGTCAGCCTCAGGAGTCATTTCTCTTATTAAATATTCTTATTAAATCCAGTTTAGGCAGTGATGTAAGTATATATGCATTAATATAACAGAAAACAAACAATAGTACATTTTTTTTGTACAGTGTACATGCATGTTTTGTTTTTATTTATTATTATTCACTACAACATTACATCCATTCACAACCCCTTTTCCCATTTTACACATGGGGTAAGGTATCACTTCAACAGTGACAGTCATCTAGCCATAAGGTTTACACCACCATTTGGCTAGCACTGCTGCAATAGTTCTTTTATACTCATATGCACACTCATACATATTGCCAATTTAGAGTGTCCAGTCCACCTAATGCATATCTTTTGAATTTGGGAGGAAATTGGAACACCTGGAGAGATCCCACGTGAATAAAAGGAGTACATGCAAACTCCACGCAGAAGGCACCCTAGTTGAGAAACAAACAAGGGAACCTTTTGCTGTGAGGCAAAAATGCTGTCTGCTGTGCTATCCAGTACCTACATTGCACAATTCCATGCCTTTCATTAAACCTCAGTCATCGTCCTGAATGTTATTGAACATTATTCTGCATATATTTCACACAACATCTTGATTATATCTCCTTTGACCTCATCTGAGGCTGCAGCTTTTCCTGTCTGTATTTTGCTAGTGCTGTTCATATATCGTATGCTGTGAGCAGTGAAGCTTCTGTGTAACTTTCTTCATTCAGAAGCTGCGGGATGTACTTCTTCTACCTTATAGCCTATTTGTTTAACAGACCTGTAGATTACACTTACTTCTTCACTACTTGCCTCACTTTAAACTTCAGGCAAGTTGCACTGCATCCTGAAGAAAGTTGTAATAAGTTATTAGTAAAAAAAAGTTCTGATGAAGTGCGCGGACTGAGAAGAAAAACAGAAAGCAAATTTAGTCAAAAGATAGTTGAAACAGTATCTGCTAAAGAGACCCTGAACCACACAATAGAGGCTTAAGGACAGCATGTGTTTCATGGATGCCAACCCATTCTTGTGGGAGGGGGGTGGATAGTAAGGGGGCACATGAAACCCTAGAAGTTAATGAGGGAATGGTACAGCTTGGGCACATTCTGTTATATTTAGGGTTATGAAATCTGATCCACATAGACCTTTCAGACGTAGCCCAGGAGCTCAGCCTGGTTAAATTACTTGTTCGGTGTCAGCAAGAAGACGAGACTTACACAGGATTACAGAAACCAGTTCATTAACAGCGCATAGCTTTAATCCAGTTCATCAGCTGACAGACCTTTAGAATAGTGCCTAAGAACTTAATGATGGCTTTTTTACTGGAAATTGATACACATAGAGACATAGATGATCTACAAAAGTAAAGGGCCACTAAATATGATATCCTTGGTGAGAATTATGTAAAAAAGCCTGAATAACTATGTACTTTTTTCCTGTAACATTTTTTTGGCTTTTTCCTTTACCGTGACTTCAGATCCCAAGTTGGAGGACATCTGTGCATTACCATTAAATTGTTTGTTTACTCCTAGTACAAACACTCTGTGATATAACCCCAACAGTATCTTACAGCAGAGGCATACACCAGGCCCATAGAACCCTACTGCAGTGATGTGAATGCAGGAAGCATACTAGTGTTTAATTGTAGGTGTTTGGCTGAGCAAACACACACACCCTGCCGCTCATATTTACATTCCTGTCTATAATCCTTTCGGTTACCATCAGGAGAGCTGGCTGGAAGCTGAAATCCTATCACCATCCCTTGAGTAAAAGAGCTGGCCACTGGATTTTTATATCCCTCACACTTCTTTACAAGGTCTGCTAACTGAACATGGGTCATCAGTGGTGCAGAGGTGAGCTTTCTTACTTTACTCATATAAAATATTCTTTGCAAATATTTTTATTGATTTTCTAATAATTATAAGACAAGGATAAGAAAGTATAAAAGTTGGACAAATGAAAGAATATGAACTCTTTATATATATATATATATATATATATATATATATATATATATATATATATATATTTAGCCACTGGGGATGCACAAGCCAGTGCATTTCTTTGTGCCGGTCCCAAGCCCGGATAAATGGGGAGGGTTGCATCAGAAAGGGCATCTGGCGTAAAACTTCGCCAAATCATTTCATGCAGACACCAGTAAATATTCCCATACCGGATCAGTCGAGGCCCAGGTTAACAGTGACCACCACCAGTACTGTTAGCCAACAGGGTGCTGGCAGAAATTGGGCTACTGTTGGCCGAAGGAGGAGAAGAGGCAGAAGGCATGGCCAAGGGCAGGAAGAGAGGAGAAAGGCTAGGACTGTGGTAGTGAGGGTCTGAACTTTGAATGTTGGCAGTATGTCTGGTATAGGGAGAGAGCTAGCTGATATGATGGAAAAAAGGAAAGTTGGTATACTGTGTGTGCAAGAGACCAGATGGAAGGGGAGTAAGGCTAGGTGTATCGGAGGTGGGTTCAAATTGTTTTATCATGGTGTGGATGGGAGGAGAAATGGCTTAGGAGTTATTCTGAAGGAACAGTATGCTAAGAGTATTTTGGAGGTGAAAAGAGTGTTGGATAGAGTGATGTTTATGAAGCTGGAAGTTGATGGTGTAATGATGAATGTTGTTGGTGCATATGCTCAACAAGTTGGGTGTGCAATGGATGAGAAAGAAAAAATTTGGAGTGAATTGGATGAAATGGTGATGACTGTACCAAAGGGTGAGAGAGTGGTGATTGGAGCAGATTTCAATGGGCATGTTGGTGAAGGGAACAGAGGGGATGAGGAAGTGATGGGTAGGTATGGTGTTAAACCAAGGAATGCAGAAGGTCAGATGGTAGTGGATTTTGCGAAAAGGATGGACATGGCTGTGGTGAATACGTACTTTAACAAGAGGGAGGAGCATAGCGTGACATACAAGAGTAGAGGAAGATGCACACAGGTGGATTATATCTTATGTAGGAGGGCCAGTTTGAAGGAGATTGGAGACTGTAAAGTGGTGACCGGAGAAAGTGTAGTTAGGCAGCATAGGATGGTGGTTTGTAGAATGACGCTGGTGATCAAGAAGAGGAGGAGGAGTGTGAGGGCAGCACCAATGATCAAGTGGTGGAAATTAAAAAAGGGTAATTGTGAGGTGGAGTTCAGGGATGAGTTAAGACAGGCACTGGGTGGCAGTGAAGAGTTACCAAATAGCTGGGTAACTACAGCAGAGCTAGTAAGGGAGACAGCTAGAAAGGTGCTTGGTATCACATCTGGACAGAGGAAGGATAACAAGGAGACATGGTGGTGGAATGAGGAAGTACAGGAGAGTATACAGACAAAGAGGTTGGTAAAGAAGAAGTGGGATTGTCAGAGAGATGAAGAAAGTAGACAGGAGTATAAGGAGATGAGGTGCATGGCAAAGAGAGAGGTGGCGATGGCTAAGGATAAGGCATGTGAAGAATTGTATGAAAGGTTGGACACTAAGGAGGGAGAAAAGGATCTGTACCGATTGGCTAGACAGAGGGACCGAGCTAGGAAAGATGTGCAGCAGGTAAAGGTGATAAAGATGGAAACATACTCACAAGCGAGGAGAGTGTGTTTAGGAGATGGAAAGTGTACTTTGAGGGGTTAATGAATGAAGAGAATGAGAGCGAGAGAAGGATGGATGATGTAGGGATAGTGAATCATCAAGTACAATGGATTAGCAAAGAGGAAGTAAGGATAGCTATGAAGAGAATGAAGAATGGAAAAGCTGTTCGCCCAGATGACATACCTGTGGAAGCATGGAGGTGTTTAGGTGAAATGGCAGTGGAGTTTTTAACCAGATTGTTTAATGAAATCTTGGAAAGTGAGAGGATGTCTGAGGAATGGAGAAAAAGTGTTTTGGTACTGATTTTTAAGAATAAGGGTGATGTGCAGAGCTGTAGTAACTACAGAGGGATTAAATTGATCAGTCACAACATGAAGTTATGGGAAAGAGTAGTGGATGCTAGGTTAAGAAGGGCCATGATGATTAGTGATCAGCAGTATGGTTTCATGATGGGAAAGAGCACTACAGATGTGATGTTTGCTCTGAGAGTGTTGATGGAGAAGTACAAAGAATGTCAGAAGGAGTTGCATTGTGTTTTTGTAGACTTAGAGAAAGCATATGACAGGGTGCCTAGAGAAGAGTTGTGGTATTGTATGAGGAAGTCGGGAGTGTCAGAGAAGTATGTAAGAGTGGTACAGGGATATGTACGAGGGTAGTGTGACAGTGGTGAGGTCTGCGGTGGGAGTGACGGATGCGTTTAAGGTGGAGGTGGGGTTACATCAAGGATCAGCTCTGAGCCCTCTCTTATTTGCAATGGTGATGGGCAGGTTGACAGACGAGATCAGACAGGAGTCCCCATGGACTATCATGTTTGTGATAACATTGTGATCTGTAGTGATAGTAGGGAACAGGTGGAGGAGACCCTGGAGAGATGGAGATATGCTCTAGAGAGAAGAGGAATGAAGGTCAGCAGGAATAAGACAGAATATATGTGTGTGAATGAGAGGAAGGATAGAGGAATGGTGAGGATGCAGGGAGTAGAGGTGGCGAAGGTGAATGAGTTTAAATACTTGGGGTTAATAGTTCAGAGTAACGGTGAGTGTGGAAGAGAGGTGAAGAAGAGAGTACAGGCAGGAAGGTGTGGGTGGAGAAGAGTGTCAGGAGTGATTTGTGACAGACAAGTACCAGTAAGAGTGAAAAGGAAGTTCTACAAGAGGGTAGTGAGATCAGCTATGTTATATGGGTTGGAGACAGTGGCATTGACAAAAAGGCTGGAGTTTGAGCTGGATGTGGCAGAGTTAAAGATGTTAAGATTTGCACTCGGTGTGATGAGGGTAGACAGGATCAGGAATAAGTATATTAGAGGGTCAGCCCAGGTTGGAAGGTTTGGAGACAAAGCCAGAGAGGCAAGATTACATTGGTTTGGACATGTGCTGAGGAGGGATGCTGAGTATATTGGGAAAAAGATGCTACGGATGAAGCTACCAGGTAACAGGAAAAGAGGAAGGCCTAAGATAAGGTTTATGGATGTGATGAGAGAGGACATGCAGGTGGTTGGTGTGACAGAGCAAGATGCAGAGGACAGGAAGAAATGGAAACAGGTGATCCGCTTTGGCGACCCCTAACAGGAACAGCCAAAAGAAGATGATGATTGATTGCATATTTGTTTACTGGGAATGTCTGAATGGACCAGAAGCACATTTTCAGTGGAGGCCTTGAGAGAAAAGGTCCATTACAAAAATATAGCATTTAAAATAGAAGTTGCAAGGTAACATAATGAGAAACATATGGGTCAATGACAAGTTTAACAGTAGTCAAAAAGAAGTTAACAAGTGTGGAATATCAGGTAGGCAATATATAGTAGTGCATTTGGCTAAACAAAACATATCAAATCAACAGGTTACTTGTCAATCTTCATGTATAAAAATAGGAGACAGAAGGTAGTTAGTAGAGGTTGATACTGAAAACTGAAATGGAAAGCATAGTATGGGCAACCTGGAGTTGTGCAGGAGCAAAGCCAGTTGTTTGTTAGGTGTTCCCCGAGGAGTAGTTTAAATTTGTATATGTTAGTGTTATTTAATATGTGATGAGGGATGGAATTCCAGGACTTAGATATTTGGTAGGAGAACATAGAATCCCCAAAATTATCTTTGGACTTACTAACTCTTAGTAATAGTGTGTCAAAGGATCTTAGGGTCCTGCACTTAGAATAGGGTGTACCAGGTTTTTGAGTGCAGGGCAATTATCTGGCTGGTGAATGGTGGAATGGGTCATAGTTGGTAGTAGGATAGGAGGTTGGGTAGTTTGATGCAATTAAGCTGGTGTAAGGCAGAGCAATGGTGCAATCTGCAAGGTTGGTTAGCAGCAAATCTTGCAGTTTTGTTGTAACAGGCCTCAAATTTACTTAAGTCTGATTTTCTTAGATTTGTGAAGATGGGAGAAGTGTATAGAAGAGTGGAGAGAAGATGTGTTCTGGCTATAGAATGTCTGGTGGTCCCAGTAAGGTATGGCTTTACTCTGTATAAAGACTGCCCATTTTAATGTGGACCTTTTTGATGGTTAGAGCGAAGTGTTTGTGAAATTTGTGAAATTTTAGACAGTTGTCGATTGTGACCCCAAGATGTTTGGTGTGATCTAAAGGCTCAATTTTAGTTTTGTTGGAGGAATAGATAGCAAGGGGGATGTTGATTTACGTCTTCTTGTTATTCAAGAAGAGCATTAATTTTGTTTTATTAGCAATGAGTATAAGTTGATAGTCAGAAAGATAGGTTTATATGTTTAGTAAAGACTTTTGAGTTATTTCTAGTAGATCTGAGAGGGTGGAAGAAGAACATATGACAGAGGAGTCATCTGCATATTGAATGATGGTGTCTAGGTGGATGGTGGTACAATGTTTGTTAGTAAAGATAGTGAACAGCAGTGGCCCAAGAACTGAGCCTTGTGGGACACCAGCTGAGATGGGTAATAGAGAAGGGAGTTTGTTTTGAAACTTAACTGCTTGTTGGCGGTCAGTTAAGTCGCTATGAAACCAAGAGAGGCTGTTTGGGAGAGGTTTAGGGAAGGCCAGTTCATTAAGATATTTTTGGCACACAGCTAACGGTAGTTAAAGAATATTGAGCTATTATGGCACTTTCTAATAATACAAAATTATGCTAAACAAGTAAATGCATGTGTGTGATCTAATAATGTTAAGGAAATGAAGTAATATGTTATTAGGAGTGGCAAATGCAAGAATAATAGAAATAAAATACATTTAAAATTGTTTCTGTTCTTCCATGGTGGGACAGGTTATTTTGTGCTAGTCATATGGAAAGATTATAATTTTTAATTTACTTAAACTTATTGTTTCTATTAAACAGTATTCCATTCCTTTTAAAAATTAAAACAATGAGTGAGAAGGTCAAAACAAAATGAAAACTCCAGCAAAGCTATAACTTCTAATAAGTGACCTCCCAAACCTCTTGTATCAGAGGCACATGGGATATATGCAAATGATCCTTATGAACATCAGGTGTTTCAGCTAATTGGCGATTTTGAATGCCCATGACTTGCTTCGTCATTTTAATGGACAATTTCAGTCCAATGGAGCCAAACCTCACTAGCTCACTAAACTAGGTATAAATCCCTATGTCACAAGATGGGTTGCCAACTGGCTCACTGACAGAACCCACACTGTAAAAGTAGCAGAGTCCAAATTCGACTTCAGACCAGTGACAAGTGGAGTACCACAAGGTTCAGTCCTGGGTCCTCTCCTGTTTGGTATCTACTTAGGCTAACACAGAAGGTCTTTGGCTAACGAAGTTCGCAGATGACTGCAAACTAGGGGCCATAATCGAAACTCCTAATGATACAATAGGGCCTCACTGAGACAGATGCCAGGTATCAAATCCATGGCCTCAAACTCAATGCCAAAAAGTGCATTGTCATCCCCTTT
Organism: Protopterus annectens; assembly: GCF_019279795.1. Classification (NCBI taxonomy): domain Eukaryota; kingdom Metazoa; phylum Chordata; order Ceratodontiformes; family Protopteridae; genus Protopterus; species Protopterus annectens. The sequence continues at coordinate 134,872,658 of NC_056730.1, read as the reverse complement.
GGTAAAAACTCTGTCCCCGTGAACTACCACATAGGCGGTAGTCTACTTAACACGGAAAGTATGATAAGAGACCTTGGGACACAGGTGGACAGTAGTCTCTCCTTTGATAATCATATCGCCACAGTAGTCAGGAAATCCTTCTATGTGGCACACATCATCACAAAATGTTTCTCATCCAGAAAAAAAAGAGGTCATTGTTCACCTCTACTCGTCACTCATTAGACCCATTATAGAGTACAATGTCCCTTTTGGTATGTACCTCACAAGACATCTACAACAACTGGAAAGACTGCAGAAATACCTCACAAAGAGGACTACTGTCCTCAAACAGATGCCCTATGCAGACCGTCTCAAAAAACTCCAGCTTTACTCTGTTGCATATCGCCTACTCAGAGGTGATCTCTGCCTAACATATAAAGCTATGTCAAACCCAGAGCTGTTGGACATGCTACACCTAAAGAAATCCCAATCCCTCTGAGCTACATGCTCTAGGGACCTAAACCTTGTCACCACAATAAACAGGACACGCTAGAGGGATAGATTCCTGTCCCAAAAACTTCCTATACACTGGAACAAGCTACCCATCTATGTCAAGCAAAGTTCTTCATTAGCACATTTCAAGAAAAATCTTGATGAGTGGAAGGGAAATGGGAAATTCACCCCGGGGATCACTTCTGTGTCTCTGCTGGACAGTGGCATAGGAAAATAATTATCTTGGGTGGCAAAAGTCAGGGTACCTTTTTGGCTAGGCTTGTATAGGCCCCAGGGCCGATAGCCTAGTACCTACCTATGAACCTATGAGCTGTGGATATGCATATTTAGGTCCTTGTTATGACCTCCTCAGCACAGCACAAGCAGAGTGTTTGACTAAGCATTAGAAACACAGGGCTGTTATATGCAGCTGATGTCCATTATCATTAGGGTCACTGCAAAAATATCCCAAACAACAAACTAAAGCAATGAGTGAGAAGGTCACTGAAAAAACAATAAGTAAAAACAAAAGGAAAACTCCAGCAAGGATTATTTGCATATATCCCATGCGCCTCTGATACAAGAGGTTTGGGAGGTCACTCAGTGGAAGTTCTAGCTTTGCTGGAGTTTTCATTTTGTTTTTACTGATTTCTTTTAAAAATATAAACAATTTACAGTCTTTATAGTCAGGAAGTCAGAATGCAAAAAACAATACATATTACTTAATCAAGATATTTATGATATTTCTGTTTGTTATTCATTGTCTGTATTCACATTTCTAAAAAAATAAAGAAATACCTTAGTTGTAGGACGTTTTTAGTTTGTAAAATCTTCATTTTGACTGTGTCCATCATCACAGTCTTGACATTCTGCTTCTACTGTGTGACATTTCATGGGAGGAATCATCTTGCCAGGAAAATTAGAGTTGTATGACTGCCTAATGAGTACACTGAAAAAAGATGATATTGCTTGCCTAAATACCTGAAAGGTCCTCATTCCGCACGCCCATCTGCAGCATTTTTTTTTATCCCTGCTGGTTATTATCTGTCAGTTCACTCAACATAAACAGTCCCGTATTTCTCTCGTGGGCCAATCACTAGTTACTGGAGTCTATCATTTAGGCCTCTTTCAGGATTTTTCTTTTATAGGTTCATAGGTAGGTACTAGGCTATCGGCCCAAGGGCCTACGTAAGCCTAGCCAGCAAGGTTCCATAGCTTACACCACCCAAGAAAGTTATTTTCCTGTGCCACTGTACAGCAGATACACAGAAGTGATCCCGGGGTGTATTTCCTATTTCCCATCCACTCATTAAGATTTTTCTTGAAGAGTGCTAATGAAGAACTTTGCTTGACATAGATGGGTAACTTGTTCCAGAGTATAGGAAGTCTCTGGGACAGGAATCTATTCCTCCAGCGTGTCTTGTTTATTGTGGTGACAAGGTTTAGGTCCGTAGAGCGTGTAGCTTGGAGAGATTGAGATTTCTTTAGGTGTAGTATGTCCAACAGCTCTGGGTTTGATATAGCTTTATATGTTAGGCAGAGATCACCTCGGAGTAGGCGATATGCTATGGAGTAAAGCTGGAGTTTTTTGAGGCAGTCAGTGTAGGGCATTTGTTTGAGGCCAGTAATCCTCTTTGTGAGGTACTTCTGTGGCCTTTCCAGCTGCTGCAGATGTCTTGTGAGGTACATTCCAAAAGGGGCGTTGTACTCTATAATGGGTCTAATGAGTGATGAGTAGGGGGGAACAATGACCTCTTTTTTCCTGGATGAGAACCCTTTTATGATGAGGTGTGCCACACAGAAGGACTTCCTGACTACTGTGGCGATGTGACTATCAAAGGAGAGACTACTGTCCACCTGGGTCCCAAGGTCTCTTATCACACATTTGGTGTTAAGTAGATTGCTGCCTATGTGGTAGTTCATGGGTACAGAGTTTTTACCAAAGGGGATGACACTGCACTTATTGGTATTGAGCTTGAGGCCATGGCTCTGACACCAGGCATCTGTCTCAGTGAGGCCCTTCTGTAGTATGTCCACATCATTTGGGGACTTGACTATGGCTCCTAGTTTGCAGTTATCTGCGAACTTCGTTAGCCAGAAGCCTTCTGTGTTAACCTGTTCTTCAGAGAAGTAGATACCAAACAGGAGAGGTCCCAGGACGGAACCCTGTGGTACTCCACTTGTCACTGCTTTGAGGTCAGATTTGGAGTCTGCAACTTTTACAATGTGGGTTCTGTCAGTGAGCTAGTTGGCAACCCATGTTGTGATGTAGGGATTTATACCTAGTTTAGTGAGTTTAGCTATAATTCCAGAATGGGGGATGGTGTCGAAAGCCTTGGCGAGGTCAAGATAGGCTGTGTGAACCACCTTACCCTCATCCACGGCTTTGGTGACTGCCTCAAAGAAGTCGATCAGGTTCAGGAGGCATGCTCTGCCTTTCACAAACCTGAACTGGGTGGGATCCAGAGTTTGGAGGTTACCAATATCTTTGTTTATGAGTTCCATGATGATACATTCCATGGCTTTGCACACTAGGCTCGTCAGGCTAATATGTCGATAGTTCCCGGGATCAGTGGTGGCTCCCCCTTTGTGGAGTGGGGTAACTGTTTATGTGCGCCATTCAGTGGCCCTAACTCTCTCCTTGTTAGCTGCCTCTGCACTCTTAGATGTAATGGTATGCAGTGCCTTCTCCTAAGGCCATGCATGTTCGCGTACTCACCCCATGAAGGTGACCACAAATGTGGCTTGGTTGGAACTAGGTGTGTATCCTGTATATTGCTGCCTGCAAGACACCTTTTGTTGTGTAAGTTCCACAGTGCAGAGAGTCATACCTCCCACCATGATAGGCAAGGCAGTGTCAGCCACTAACCCCGCATCCTGCCCTGCCTGTCTCATGCATCATAATCGGGGATATATCCATTCATGTCATGCAGCCAGCCTCCTTTCTGTCTAGAAGTTGCAACATTAATCTCCATTAATGGGTGGAATTAAATGAATTGCTAGATTGTCATCTAGCCTGAATATACAAGAAATGGCTTACTAACTGGCTGTGCCTGACTGACTTGATTTTGAATTCTGAAACTTCCAGTTATGTTTTGTGCAAACCTAGTTTAGACCCATTTTTTTCCCAGAAAACAGTCATTTATGTCAGGACATAAATAGGACAGGATATATATGTTGCCAGTGAGTTGAGTGTAGCTAAGAAAGAGTGACAATTATGACACTTATAACTGTCATCTTTATTCTTCATTATCTTTTTAGTAACAACTGAAGTGTGAAGAGGCAGTATTTAGTGTATTTCCAAGCATTTACTGAGCTTTTGTCTAAATAATTTATTCTTTGGTCAAATATATAAGACATTGAAACATCATCATTGTACATTCAATATGCTACAGCATATGTATGACAACTCATACCATTGCAGCTTTATAACTTTCAGAGTTAGTACATTGGATGAAGTGAAAGACAATAACCAGTCTTGAAATCTTATTGTTTCAATATTTTTTTCTGTTAGGACACCCCGAGGTGAGACAAGAAGTCAGTCCTGCTATGATTATGCAAGTGTTCTGGAAAATTAAGTATCTAAAAATATAGGTCTCAATTAAGTCTTTACTGACTTCAAGCAAGTACCCAGTTATGCTGGACATATTGCACAATGGCTTTTGTGTCTGCCTTTTTAGGCTATACCATTCAGTGTAGACGGATGTTACAAGTGCACACTTGTTGCTTATATGCACATAGTACACATAAAACAGATGTATTACATTTAGTGAAATGATGGACTTTGTAATGATGAAGGTACAAGCTAAGACAGAAAGTTAAACTAATTTACAGAAAGCATAAAATAAGCTCATATGTGTAGAAGTTAACATCTCTGACATTTAAGAGACATATTAAGCAAGACGCAACAGTAAAAACTAACAAGGAAGTGGGTATACTCAGTAAAACAGATAAGATCCTTAGGATGAAGCTAATTCTACAGACCACATAGTCACAGAGTGCAAGGAGCTCTGAATGTTGTGTAGTTTCTTCCTTGTATATAGACAAAGACTAAAGGACAGGTTAAAATCATTCAAGTAAGTAAGGAGATTAAAAAAAAACAGAATAGTGAAAACTTCCATAAGCAGTAATGTAATGAAACATTCCTTCATATACAGAATAGCAGAACCATAGAAAATGTAAGAGGTGGGCCATAAAATATAGTAGAGGAGTGGACGTGATACATTTGGGAAATTGAAAGAGCTTCAATTTACTGGATATTGGGGGGGGGGCATAACCCAAACCTTCGTTGTTCCTATTCAAAGCATTGTGCTGTTTACCTATTTGCATCATTCTAACCCTCCGTCATCAGGCGCCACATCAGTGATGCTACTGCCGCTGTTAGCGTTTGTTTCATGAACTTATGGAATGAAGCCAACAGGATATTGACCTTCTTCACCTTTAAATAACGTCATTCCTGAGCCAGAGTTAAAGTTTGTTTAACTGCATTTCTGTGCACAGAACCTGGTTGACTGCCAGGTCACTCAAGTCAGTCAATTTTAAGTAATGGATACAGGTCACTTAAGTGTCCTTTGGAAAGTCAAAAGCATTTATAGAACTAATTCATTCTGGCATAGCAGCTCATTGCTTTCCGTTATAGGAGTTTGCATCAAACAGAGGTGGCAAAACACTTTGAAGTGTTTTCATTTTTTTAAACTGATGTTAAAAACACCTTTTTCTGGCATTATATTTTACTCAAAGCAAAGTTATTATTTTTAATTATTTTCTTTTATATTCTAGAGCCTGTTTCGTCCAAGTAAAATGCATGATTTAATAAACAAAGTTCAGGTATCATTTTTTATCATTTCACATCTGCAAAAGTAAAAAGTGCATGCATAAGTATTTTCATAGGTTTGGAATTTTTTTTATATCAGTTAAGAGAAGTATGTAAAAGGAATTGCAACATAATGCAACAAAAACACAATTAATGCTGTGTAGCACTTACTACCTGTGCTGGCGTATTGCACCGTGTTCAAGTACAGACCATGTGATTTTCCAGCTCTGATTCATTACAAATATATGTTTTAATTTTATAATAACAAAGTAGAATATTTGAATTTTATGGTTTGCGACTGTGGGTGATATTACAGTAAGTGAAGGTAAATAATTCTTCTATCATTATAGCTAAGATGATGAACTATGCAATAGTTCTGAGTGACATTTTAAGGTGCAGTGTCATTTTAAAACTACAACCATTTGTGCCTTCCACTGAATAGAAAACTGTTTATTCTTTATCTCAGAAATAACAGACACTGTCAACCAACTGAGCCAGCTCCATCTTTTTTCTTTCTGTATGTTCGATGCACTGCTGTCCAATGATCTGTGTTCAAACAGGAATCAGGAGAATGCACTTTTTTAGATGGCAGACAGGTGTAACATCTGATGTTTGCAGATGTCATTCTTTAATTATCTTGGCACCACAAATTCACATACTGTTTACTATTTATTTCACATTGTGGTCCTTCTGCTCTTGGTATGTATGGGACAGGTGTGGGTGGCTCTTTCTGCAGAATGACAGTGTAAATTGATAGAACCTCTGCTTTCCTTAAAAAAAACAAAAAAAATCTTGCTTTTTTCCCACTTTTCTGAGATTTAAAAAAGTTCATTTACAGATTTGCTGTTCTGAACTGTTTGTAAGTTTCTTGGAGGCCATTGTTTGCTTGGGCTAAAGGGAAGTCTCTGTGTTCATCAGTGGCAGTGATAAACATTGAGCAGCCTGCCTGCCCCTGTGGGAGTGGTTACTGCCTTGAAACTGTAGCTTTATTGGCCATTTTGGGTCAATTCCTAACTCCTTGATCTCCCTCTCTTAAAACCCTCTTTTGCGCGGTTCTGCGCATAGCGCAACATCGGGCAGCACCGCCTAATTGGGTTTAAACTATTCCTGGCTCTGCAAAGTCTGCTCTTCACTTTTTCCCTTAGAACTGCTGTATCTCTCAAATTAAACACCATATTCTCATTCTAAGGCCCCTCACTGGTCCAAATAAGTAATTTTACAAGTTAGCACTAATAAACCATAAGCACTACTTACTCTTATACTCTCTACGATTACCTTGTCCCCTATTGGTCCATTTTAATTCAGTTCCCTATATTACTCTAGCATTTCCAAAGGTCAGTCAATGGTTTCCTCTCCAGTCCAGCTGGTGAATCTGAGAATTTTAAGGCAATGTTACAACTGTCTCATGTACACGGACAACCCTCTCCTCCTCCAAACAGGTTCATATATGTGAGAGATGCAACCATATAGCCAAACTGAAGGCTGAGCTCTCTCATGTCAAAACTGGTGTAACCAGTCAGGAAGAGAAGGTAACCTCACACAACACAATTCCAGTATCACATAGTCCCACCACAACAGCGAACCAAACACATAAAAACACATAAACATACTCGGAGGCTCTAAATAAAAATCTACCTAAGCAACAGAGACCTCCAAAGCAGACATCCAAGCAAACGCTACCCCAAAACAAAACACGTACAACACATAGCACACAAAGTCAGTGTGCCAAGCAGTCACAGCCCTTAAGGCTGAATAACACACCTGATACTCTTGTAATAGGTGACTCTATTGTCAGACACACTGACGTCCCGCTCACCAGGCTGAATAAAGAGAAGGTCACATTGAGCTGCCTGTCGGGCGCTAGGATCCGCCACATAATGCAAGCACTCAGGTCACTCCAAAGCAAATACAAATATGACTCAGTCATTGTACATGCTGGCGTGAATGACCTGAGACGTACCTCCCTCGACTACATGAAAAGAGACATAGAGGAGCTCTCTGATCATGTAGCCCAGGCCGGTATGACCCTGACCTTGAGCAGCATCTTACCCTCACCTAGAAAGATGCCACAGTATAAAGACAAAATGATCGATTTTAACAATTGGCTAAACATTTGGTGTCATTCAAAGGGGATCCAGTGTCTGTCAGCCTGGGAAGACATGCTCGACAAGCCACGTTGCTTCGCTAGGGACGGCTTGCACCTGTCACCCCTGGGATTTTGGATATTGGCAAAGGCTCTTGCCACTCCCATAGTGCCTTTTTTAGGCAAGGCTCAAAAGTCAAACCCACCTCCATAGACAGCACAAGGAACAAGAAACTAAGTGCAATGCTGCTAAACGCCAGAAGTCCTAACCTCAAGATGCATGCACTCGAAGCTCTCCTCAGTATGGAGAACATCGATATCTGTGCAGTGACAGAAACCTGGTTCAATGCTCCAGAGAGCACCCCAGCACTAACAGGTTATACCTCATATCATGCTTTTCGGCCCCAAAACCCGGACCGAACCACAAAAGGAGGGGGAGTTTCCATATTTATCAAGGATATCCACACCTCCAGGTTAGTGGCATTGCACAAAGTATCGGAGACCATCCATGTGCAACTGACAGTGGGCAAGACTGCTTTTCAGTTTATAGCATCCTACAGACCACCCTCTCAAAGTCAGGAATCCCACTCGGCTTTCCTGAAAACGTCAGAGAACATGAAGATCTCTCCGAACACCATTATAATGGGTGACTTCAACTACCCAAACATAGACTGGGAGCATTACTCAAGCCCCAGCACCTTAGCCCAAAGGTTCCTGGAATTTATAAACTCAAATGCTATGGATCAACTAGTCACCACTCCCACAAGAGGGGAAAACATACTAGACCTGATCATTACCAGCATGGGGACTCTATGCTCCATACCAGAAGTATATCCCTCATTGGTAAGATCAGACCATAAATTAATTTCACTGGATATCCACATCTTGACCCCACCCCCAGCCCAGAAAACCACAGTGAAAAACTTCTCAAAAGCGAACTTCACACTTATCAAAACCGAAGTGGAATCCTTCAAGGCCCCAGGGCCAGTGGAAACTACGGCCCAAACTGCAGAATCCTATATAAATGCATTCTATGGACATCTCCAGGAATGCATGGATCATGCTATTCCAAACAAAATCAAGACCCAATCATCCAAAGGCAGGCGTCCAGTCTGGTGGACCCCAGCCATAAATAAACTGTACAACAGAAGGAGGAAGCTACTACATGATGGAGCAAAATCCCTAAAAGGGAAGGCATCTCTGATCAGTACTAGCAAAAAATTACGATCCCTCATAAAACCCTCCAAGGCCAGCTTCGAGAGAAAAATTGCACAGGACACTAAAGACAATCATAAGGCTTTTTTCAGTTATGTTAGGAACCTGGGATGCAACTCCCAGTCTTGTTCTGAGTTGATTCTAAGCGACAAAAAATACACTGAACCCACAGACATCGCCAATATCCTGGCAGACAGGTTAAGTGCAAACTTCTCCCCCCCCCTCCCCCCCAAAAGAGCAAGTATCTATCCCGGCAGAGTGCAGCCTCCCAAACATCTCTGATGCTCAGGTGAAGGCCGCCCTCTCCAAAGCAAAAAAACACTGCTTCCATGGGACCAGATGGTGTCCCGGGTTGCGTCCTACATGAACTCCAAGAAGAACTAATCCCTCAAAACTGCTGTACAATCTCAGCCTCACTACAGGATATGTGCCCAAAGAATGGCGTACAGCAACAGTGATCCCACTCCACAAAGGTGGCACCTCTGCGGACCCTGGAAACTATCGCCACATAAGCCTGACTAGCCTAGTCTGCAAGGCTATGGAGAGGATCATCATGGAACTCATAAACAAAGACATTGGGGACCTACAGACACTAATTTGGCTTCATCAAGGGCAGATCCTGCCTTTTGAACCTGGTTGACTTCTTCGAAACAGTCACCAAGGCCATAGATGAAGGGAAGGTAGTCCACACAGCCTTTCTGGACCTCGCAAAGGCATTTGACACAATACCCCACTCAGGCATCATAGATAAGCTATCCAGCCTAAATATAAACCCCTATGTCACAAGATGGATCACAAACTGGCTCAAAGACAGAACCCACAGAGTCAGAGTTGCTGGAGCCATGTCAGACTCGAAACCGGTCACAAATGGTGTCCCATAAGGTTCTGTCCTGGGACCTCTCTTGTTCGGTATTTACTTTTCTGAGGTAAAGACCAACGTGGGAGGACTATGGCTCACCAAGTTTGCAGATGACCGCAAACTGGGTGCCATAATCGACTCTCCAGCTGACACAAACATCCTTTATAAAGGTCTCGCAGAGACGGATAACTGGTGCCAGAGCCATGGTCTAAAGCTAAATGCCAAAAAGTGTATAGTCATACCCTTTGGCAAAAACAATGTGCCCACAAATTACCACATAGGTGGTAACCCATTAAGTACAGAGAAAGTAATTGGGGATCTGGGGACCCAAGTTGATAGCAATCTCTCCTTTGACAACCACATTGCCAAAGTGGTTAGAAAGACCTTCTACATAGCCCACCTCATCATGAAAGGATTCACATCTAGATCAAGAGAGGTAATCGTGCCCCTTTTATTCATCCCTCATCAGGCCCATCATAGTATACAATGCCCCCTTTGGGATGTACCTTACCCGACACCTGCAGCAATTAGAAAGACCCCAAAAGTACCTCACCAGGAGGATCAAGGGACTCAAACAGATGCAATATGCTGCTCGATTAAAAAAACTCCAGCTCTACTCAGTTGCATACCGCCTACTTCGAGGCGATCTGTGCCTGACATATAAAGCTATGTCCAACCCAGAATTAATGGACATGCTCCACCTCAGTAAATCTAAATCCCTTAGAGCCACGCGCTCGAGGGACTTGAACCTCAGCACAGAAATAAATAGAACATGCTGGAGGGATAGATTCATAACCCAGAGGCTCCCTTCGCTCTGGAATAGAATTCCAATTCATGTTAGGCAGAGCACCTCACTGACTCTCTTCAAGAAGAATCTTGATGAGTGGATGGGGGATCGTAGGTTTGTCCCGGGGATTACTTCCGTGTCACTATTAGACAGAGGCACAGTAAACTAAACTTTAAAAAGGGCACAGTATACTCAAATCAAGGGGTGGCATAAGCCAAACACAATCGGGCTAGGCTTATAAATGCCCCAGGGCAGATAGCCTAGTATGAACCTATGTACCTATGAACCTACTGAAGAAATTTGTGCATTTGTTTGTTTTCTGGAATAGCAATACTCCAAATGATTGACTTTTTAGGGTACTTTGTTTATTTGTGAGTCACATTTTATTACTGCAGCTGACCTAAACTTGACTGTTACGTTATTAACAACGCTACCATGGCAACCAACCAGACAACTTCTGTGCATCTGTTGAAATAAAATTACCTAAAGCTTTCCAGTGTAATGTCATCTGTGCTTGTATAAGGACATATGATTCTTTGGTGCTACTCACGTTTACTATGTACTGATAGTGATGCATGTCATGTGAGCCTACATTGTAATGTAGCAGTGCATCATATGATTCTTTGGTGCTACTCACGTTTACTATGTACTGGTTCTGATGCATGTCATGTGAGCCTACAATGTGATGTAGCAGTGCATTCTACTTGTTTATGTTTTAGTTGAAATGTAAACAAGCATTGAATTTATTTTTACTTCATAAACATGCTTTACTCTTTATATCATGGGTAGTGTCTCAAATGGATCCTTACACGTCAGCCTATTTTGCTTAGTGAAATTTGTATACATAAATATATAAATATTGCCATGAGCAAGAAACAGGGCAGTAACCTTTCAGCCTAGCACATAACTAATTATATAATATACCCGGAGGCTGTTCTGTGTAGAAAGCAAACCACAAACTCTTTTTTTTCACCTTCTCCATCTAATGTTACTGCATAACATATGCCATGCTGTCTGTGAATGCATAACAAAATCTCAGTGTGAATTAAATTACACCATCTTCACACTGTTAAGCTGGGAAAACAAGTTGTTCCTGTAATGAAGCTTCACCTTTTTCATTGATGGAATTCATTACATTATAAGTAATAAACTTATGAGATTTGAATCTTGAAGGATTATAACTAGATTAAAAAAAATAAAAAGCTAAACTTTTCTCCAGTGGTTTCGTCAAATTACCAAACAACTGCTAAAAAAGAATAAATTGATTGCTTAGGTATTATTCCTTATGTTACATATGTCATTAAGTAATTTGTGTAGCTAATATGTAAACACTTTGTTCAGAAGCTGATGACCATTTCATACAATCTAATTTAGTTTTTAATGGATGATTGTCAGCCAAGCTAAGTGAAACAGACAGAGTGAATATGTGTGGGGTATGTAGGCAGGGGTTTTATAAAGGATGAGTGGGGGACAGGGTGGCTTTGGCTTTTAGCACTATATCGCAGCACAGGACCCAGTAGCACACACACACGTGTATATATATATATATATATATATATATATATATATATATATATATTATAATATATATATATATATGTCAGAAATGACCTTCTTGACAATAACAGCATTCAATGAATAGTAAATCACACCAACAACTCTTGTAGTACTTTAGCGCTTTCATCTTAATTATTATCAAGACTTCCTTCAGAAAGACATGAAACTTGTCTTTCTGAAGGAAGTCTTGATATAGTCTTGAACAGGTAAGGACAAAAGACACACCTTGAATGTGATCACAACTTTCACTCCTGAAGTAAATATACAAAATGGAACATGGTAGCTGCCGTAAGAGCCTATACTGTAGTAGAATCACTTACATGACATTCCAGAGAACATGGTCGTATGCCTTTTTCAAGTTCGTAAAACACACATAGATGGCACTGTAAAAATATGATAACCTCTTCCCTCCAGTACTTGTGCAAGGGCAACTTTTCCCTGTCCATTGCCTGCAAAGAATCTGCTTTTTTGCTTATAAATCAGACACTCAGCTGTCACATGAAGTGTCCATTTAAACACTCTTGTAAAATTTCTGAAGGATGCAAAAGAGCATGATTTCTATATAACTAGAACACACCCTCTTGCCTCCTTGTTTATTAAAATGAGGACTGCCACTCCAGTTTGCCAATGTGGATGCCTAGTACATTGTAGGGATGTCAGGCTTCACACATCTTTTCAGCAATGTGTGGTGTCCTTTCAAATGGATTTCATCTGCTCCCAAAAGCCTTCCATATTAGAAGCCTTTAATCAATGCACTGACCCCCCCCACCAGCTACACAAAGGGATGCAGGCTCACCCTTTGCTTCTGGCATGCGTTAGGGGGCACATCATCTGCATTCAGTAGTTCCTCAAAGTATTTCCTTTACATCTAGACAATATCTTCAGTCAAGCTTACTGGTGAATGTTTCTCAAAAGTGCCACAAAGTTCTATCATGGCCTTAAGCAGTCATATTTAGTGGAATGAGGTCACACATATTATTGCAGGGCTTGTATCTCTGTGAAAAAAATGCATGTAATGATCCTCTTCTGACGAACAGATCATCTCATTCCTTAGTGCCAAGTTGTCTCTAAGTATCTCACCAAGATTCCACATCTGCCAAACTTGTAACATCATCAGTAAAGGGAAATTGTCACGGAAAAAACTTAAGAACTGTTGTATTATCAATCTTAAATGGACTAATCTTTTGAATGCTTCATCCAAAAACTTGGATAAGTAAGGCTAAAGACACAAGATCCAGACAGCAGTCTCAATGGAAGAATGGGTGTAGATGACTATTATACACACAGCACTTCAGTTGATTAATTCTCTAAATGACAATGTCAGTACAGTAAGCAGCAACTTGCAATGAGCATAACACTGGGGAGCAATACAGCTTAAGGTATCTGTCCACAGTAAATTAACAAAAAAGTCATGACCCTATGACTTCCCTTCAACAGGTAGCCAACAAATCATATGATGATAGTAGTCAAAAGTCAGCAGTGAATCTGAAGCCACTTTAAATGAGTACCTCCTCTCACATGATTAGATCAGGAAGAGAGATCATAGAAAAGCAGGATAGAATAAAGCCATAGATCTGTTGCCACCAAGAGATCAATTGAGACTATTGTAAGGACCATCTTCCTGCCACGTCAGGCTATGACACCGGACTGGAATGGATTCATGAGATCATGTACTTAAGGTAGGCCTCATGCTGTAATTACCTTCCAATAAAAGGAAGGTTAGAAATGAGGCACTAATTACATGAAAGAGCAAAGGTCTAAAAATATCTTCTTCTGAAATGGACTAAGCAAAGCCTCCTATAAAACTGAGGAGGAAAATGCCAGACCTGAGTACTTGTCAGTCCAGACAATAACTGATCCCATAACTGGTATGGCAGCATCGGCAGTGCTCAATTTCCAAAAACAAAACATGGTAAGATTGCAGACTCTGCCCAGCACATTTGATGGGTTTGTGAACAGAGAGGAGTTTGTGGTCACTGAATCATAGTAACTGATTGGAAACATAGTTGTGTGGAATGGTATTTAGTGCTAGACAAACAGATGGATGCTGGATAATTCTATAGGAGGTAACTGTGTATAAGTTAGCTGATGGGGTACATCTAACTAATTTACGCTTTTAGTGCTATACAGTGGTGGGTTCTGAAAGGGGTATTTGCTACAAATTTTGCCACTTTTTTGTAACATTGTTCCAAGTTTTGCCTTTTTTGATGGCTGGAGGTTAGTAAGGGCAGGAGAGCCATAACATAGCTTGGGGATGAAGTAAGTAGTGGCAAGTGTAGTGTTAGTAACTTTGGTAAGAACGTTTCTGGCTCTGTAAAGCATCCTTAGTTTTTGATGACTCTTGTTTTTAATGCAATTTTGTATATGAAGGTCAGGTTTAAGATTAACACCCAGTGTCATCCCTAAAAATTTACTACAAGAGGTGACTTCAGTGGATGTATTATTAAGACAGAGAATTTTAAATTTTGTTTTTCATGAGAGAGGGCTTTGGGGAAAAAGTAGTTTCTTTGTTTTTTTTTTTGGTGGGGGGGACTGAGATTGAGCATGAGTTGAATTACAAAGCCGTGTTTCATTGGCTGTCAGTGTTTCCTAAGCAGTTTTTTTAGACATGTGCCCAGTTGTCAGATGTGGATATGAGTGTTGAGTCATCTCTGCATTGTGTTAGGGAGGTGAGTTGTGTGGATGTGTGGAGGGGGATAGCGAGAATGTTTGAGGAAGTGACAATGGATGGATCCTTATGGTACACTGGTTTTGAGTGCATTTTAACAAGAAGTTTGCTGTGACAAACTGTGTTGAAGGCTTTAGTCAAGTCTGGAAATAAGGTGGATAGTAGTTTGACATTATCTCTAACTTTACCTCCAGTATCCATAAAGGTTAAAAATGCAGTGTTAGTACTTTGGGAGAGATGGAAGCCATATTGTGTGGGGATAGGAGTTCTTATTGCAGGAGATAGTTTAGCAATTGTTTTTGAATATATTTTTCAAAAGTATTTTGGGGAGGCTGGATAAGATTGCTATAGGTCTAAAATTACTAATGTCTATTGAATTTTATTCTTTCTGTAGCAGGATGATGTGTGAGTTTTTCTGGAGAGAGAGGGAATGTGGAATTCGTGGACTGACCCATTTATAAAGATTGAGACGGGATAGGCAAGTCTATAGAGTGCTATTTTAAGATACTCACATGAAAGGTCATCCACTGAAGCAGAGCATGGTTTGAGTTTTTATTAAAAGTAGTTTTATACAGGATGCGGGCACATGTTTGAAGGTTAAAGTGGATGTGGTGACGTGATAGTTGGGCAGAGTTGGGATTAGATGTTTGGGAATCCTTGTTTAGCGAAGTTATACTGTCTATGAAATAAGAGTTGAATTCTATTGCAGTTCTGAGTGGTGAGTTTTTGGGAGAGGGATTAGAGTAAAATTTTTGGCGGAGATGAAAGACTTCTTTAATGGCTGACCGGAATTTTTTACGTTTGTGTTTACTGTTGTTCTGAAAGTTGTTAATTTATAGTGTTTTGTCTTGATTTGTTTGCTTTTTAGTACAGTTGCAGAGCATTCTGTAGCTTTAAAGATATTGTGGTGTTTTATATTCTTGACATTCTTTCCATGCGTTTTCTCTGTCCTGCATTAGAATTCTCCTCTTTTTGATAGATAAATTAAATTATTTGTTTTTAGGCTTCTCCTTCTAGGAGGTGCAAGGCTACTTGGGATATTTAGGAAAGCTGTATCAAATTCATTTGCATTATCATCTAATGGGATATTTAGGATGTTTCAGTTAATAGATGATATGTTAGTAGTGAATATTTCTAGGTTAAAGTTGGACAGGTTCAGTGTTGTTTTATAAACATGTTATTTAAGTGGATGTGTGAGATGTCTACTTGCATAGAATGGGATGTGGTCATTGATAGGATATTACATTGTACCTGTGGTGGTGAATTTGCTAAGGTCTGATACTAGGATCCAGTCTAATAAGGAATTGGTTGTCTAGTGCTATTAATTTGTTGTATGCAATAATATACATTCATGCTAGATGTAGGGGAGTTAGACTTTAAGTCCATCCAGTTGATATTGACATCACCTAATAATATTTTTTTCTTGTGGGATTGTTATGGATGTCCAATGTAGGATATCTTCCATTGTAGCTGTATTATTGCCAGGAGGGATGTGAAGGACAATAATACATTTTTTTTTTCTTTTCAGGAAAGGAATACAAATGTCTGCTGAAATGAATTTTAGTATTGGTTTGTTGGAAGGGGAAATGTTGGCCTTAGGAAATATTAAAGCACTGCTACCACCTTTCCTCTCTATACAATCATTATGGATGATAATATAGCCTGGGGTGTAATTTTGGAGTAATTTATGATGGGTTTAAGCCATTTTTTATAGTGAGAATAGCAGGATTGTGTTGGATAATGTGGGCATGTAGTACAGTACTTTTTTTTCTTGTTCCTCTTATATTTATGGTGACAAAGGTTCAGTTACTAGGACTTGAGGTTGATCACTATGGAGTTAGAGATGTTGGTCGTGATAAGTGGGGCTAAGGTTTGGGTGAATGTCTCCTCCTAAGAAGATTTTACTGTATTGGATATTAATGATTCCTGTTTTTGGTGAGTATTTCTTTCACTTAATTTTATTTTGATTTGAGTTGAAATGGAGTTAAACTGCATGTGTTTGAGGTAAAGGTGAGGGGCATCATTACAAATGTTTGGTGCATTGTCTGGAGAGTTTAAAGAGAAAGTATGGATAGGTGGCTTGAACAGAGTTGGAGATGTTACAAACTATTATTGAGTCATGGTGGAATGGGGGATGGCTCAGTAAGAGGAGAATAGAAGAAATGTGTGTGTGTGTGTGTGTGTGTGTGTGTGTGCGTGTGTGTGTGTGTATATATATATATATATATATATATATATATATATATATATATACATAGCAAATAGAGCGGAAAACACAGCTATAATGCAGGATAAGCAACCGAGCAACAACTGGTAAATCCATAATAGTTTAATACAGGTTAGCACTTCCACAAATGCATTTACTTCATCAGACCTCACCAAAAATTATGATATGATATATCCTTTTATACTACTAAAATTCAAATGAGCCAATCAAATACTAACCTAACGATTAATAAGTAAAATCACACTGCCATCATATCAAAACAGTGCATCTGTTTAAAAACATAACATCAAAACAAAATAAAATAAAATTATTTCCTAAGTCTCTGATCCCTTAGTTTGGCCATAATGGCAATGTGGTCATTAAGTCCTTTGCCTAAATGGGCCCTAAGCTTATTGATCCACCTGAGCTCTGTATTTTCTGTCCTATTAGAGATATCACCCAATCTGTCACCCTCAGCGATAAGTTTCAGCACAGTAAACCTAAATCAATGTTACTCATCTAACTCTGTGGCGTGTTTAGCTATAGCACTGTATGTGTGCCCAATCCTATAGCAATACAGATGATCTCTAATTTAGGTTTACTGTGCTGGAACTTATCTCTGAGGGTGACAAATTGGGTGCTATCTCTAAAAGGGCAGAAAATAGAGAGCTCAGGTGGATCATTAAGCTTAGGGCCCTTTTAGGCAAAGGACTTAATGACCGCATTGCCATTACGGCCAGAATAAGGGATCGGAGACTTAGGAAATCATTTTATTTTATTTTGTTTGATGTTTTTTATGTTTTAAACAGATGCATTGTTTTGATATGATGGTGGTGTGATTTTACTTATTTGCTAAATTGTCTCAGCCAGAGTTCGTTGACTCTGCTATGGACATTTCTATACCTCAGACCATTCATATTTTTCCCTGGCTCCCTGTGGTGTAGTTAGTACAGTCAAGGGCGCCCACAGGCAAGTGCAAGGGAATTGGCTGAGCGGGAGATTCATTTACTTTTAAAAAAAAAAATACATTATATTTTTTGAAGGGTGTTCTACTTTAAGAACGCCTTTAGTCAATCGCAGAAGCTTCTGCTTTTGTGCGACTGACGCTCCCGCGCAATTTGAATTCCAGATGATGCCTTGACAATGGATGAAGGTACAAGCGACTGACGGTTTACATTTTCATCTTCCGCTCCGAAGATGTCTGGACTACGGATGAAGGTACAAGCGAGAGGTAAGTGTGTGTGTGTGTGTGTGTGTGTGTGTGTGTGCGTGTGTTTAAATGATTAGGAGGTGTGTGTCTGTGAGAGAAATAGGTAGCGGCTTAGGAGGTGTGTGTCTGTGAGAGAAATAGGTAGCGGCTTAGGAGGTGTGTGTCTGTGAGAGAAATAGGTAGCGGCTTAGGAGGTGTGTGTCTGTGAGAGAAATAGGTAGCGGCTTGTGGATGTAAAACTACACTCCCAATCATGAGTGGACAGGTGATCCACTGTGGCGACTGGTGACCCCTAACAGGGAAAAGCAGAAAGAAGAAGTATGACTTCTTCAAGCCACAGTCTTAAATAACATACTACCATTACAAACCTACATTTCTGCTATTTTTCTCATAAATGTTTTGGCGTCAGTAAACAATTGATATGTTTTAATTCTTTACGCTGAGTTTTTTAATTGGGCATGTCCATATTTTCTTTTGTAAGCATTATAAAAAAGCACAGGAATTCTGACAAAAGAAAATATGTATATGCCTAATTAAAAAACTCAGTGTAAAGAATTAAAACATATCAATTGTTTACTGACACCAAAACATTTATGGGAAAAATAGCAGAAATGTAGGTTTGTAATGGTAGTATGTTATGTGCCACTTTCTTATAGTACATTAGGGAAAAATAAGTTTCATTCTTTTTAGTTCAGGCACTTGATACTAAGGGCTGAGCCGGGTATCTAAATGTCACTAATGAGATTGTTGATAGTGAATTAAAGGAGTGTAGTGGTGAAATACTCAAATGAGAGGGTTGGGAGGCTTCTTAATTAAAAATAACCTGCAACCTTTAAAGGAACACTTTTCTGTGGTCCAGAAATCAGAATGGATGATAGTGGTCAAAGCTAATGGCAGTGATACTTCCCACGATTAGTGGGAAGCTAACAAGTCAGACCTAGTCATATACTGTGTTTAAATAACTAATACAAGCAGGGAAAATGTTTTGCTGTATTACATACGTCATGTATTCCATTGAGGGAGGGGTTGGCAAGATGATAGATTTGCTTAGTGTGTTTAATTAATGGTGACACTTTTATTCCTTTTATTTGTAAGCTTTGCCAAGGATCACCTATGACATTCCAGGTGATCCATACTTATTGTATACTTAGATAATTCTATTTCTCTTTTTGTGGTGTTAGTGATGAGTGGTTTCTAATTAATACAATTAATATTTGATTATCTTAAGTAACTTGACCCATGTGTATATAACTTTGATTCATCTATGATCTACTACTTGGCTATAGTTGGGAGATTTTGAAGGTAAGCACTTAATTTAACACTTGGATGTTACACACTTATTCTCTGTTGTGAGTAAAATATATGCTATCTTATGGATTTCATTTTAGCCAGCAATTCAACACTACCATATTTAACAGTTATGTGTAAAGTAATCATATGTAAAAATCTAATTGATACCAGTCCTGAGTTTCTAACTTGTTTTGAAGTTAAGTGAAGAGCAGTGAAGTGACAGGAGTAATGTTCATTTTCAAAGTGCAATGTGATAGGTTATTTTCCTCTTGCTGCCTGTAGAAAGGGTTTTATTAACTTTTATTTGCCCTAATTAGGTACAGGATGGGACAGAGGGAAGTGATACATAATTTACCTTTCAAGCTACATCATTTCTTTGTATATCCTTTAAGGCTTCTCAGCTGGAAAAGTGTTCAAAACAATAAATTTAAAACACGCTCTCAAATGTGTTGTATTATACAAGGACTATAATTTAATACAGTCAAGAAGGCGAATCAAATAACACGTGTTTGCATGGTTCTACATACAGTATGTGTGCAATGAGCCTATGATTTGAAACACAAAGGTAAACTTTATCCACCACTGGTCAGATGCATTTTCTTTGAATGTGGGTTGCATTGCTGTTTAAATGAATGAGAGTTTCAAGGGCAGATGATTTTTAATGCTAAGTCTGTTTTCATTATGAGACTGTATTGTATTGTTTAGTAGATGTCTATCAGTGTTTGTGCTATAAAATTTAAATTAAAAGTTTTAAATGAAATCCAAATAATCTTTGTGGAAGTAAAGCCTAAAGACACTATGCACATTACAGTGTTTATGGTAAATGGGAAGAAATGACCAAGTAATGGGATACTGGAATGGCTGGGGGAGCTGTGTATGGGAAAGGAAACTTTGTTATATAACAGTCTGAACATTTTTATAATGGCTTCCATAGTATAGTGTATCAAATCACATCCTCTAAAACCATCCGGTTCTGTGAGCAGTAAGGCAGCATGACAGTTTTTTTTACCTAAGCATTTCTTTATTTCATTTTGTTGACTGGCTGGATATCATTAAGCCTAAGGCATTTTCACAGGGGATAATCAAGGTGCATTTAAAAACAGTGGACAAATTGCATTCACTGTTCTACAGAGAAAAAGAATGAAAAAGATAGTGCTGTATATTCTGGAATTCTGATGAGTGCTGCAATGCATTTTAATATTTGATGATAATGAATTCAGTACTGGACTTACTTGGCTCGGCATATCACTTGGTTGTCTGCTTTCCTCCCTTACTTTGAGAGTTATTTGCATACATTTTCTTTGTAACATACAACAATATGTAAGAGAATACATATTAAAAAAGTGTATTTTTGATGGGATGTAACCTAATTCGAACAATTTTGAAAGCATTTTGTAGATGGAACTTTTTCTGTGCTTAGGGGGGTTTCATTCTTCCTGTTAAATTAATATTCATATTTCTTTAATATTTAAAGTTAATAACTAGAAAAGACTGTGCAAGGCACCATAGGCAATTTATGCTTCAAGAGCAATAGGCCTTGAATTTGTAGATGAAACACTGAAATATAAAGTTGTTTTCTAGCAACAACCTCTTCAGTAGTTTCAGATATCTTTAATGTGGAATTATTCAGATTACTTTTACTTCTGCAGAGATTGTGCGTATAGACTGATATTGGTGGATTGTAATGACAGAAGTTTGAGTGGCTTTTTATGGTTGAAGTGTTCTGAACTGGGCAGTTTGCCATTTAGTCTATATGTTTTGTTTCACTGCTTACTAGGAAAATGTTCAAAACTAAATTTAGAGCAGTGGTGCTATTATACAAGGGATATAATTCAAATATATTTTATAATTAATATAGTCAGAAACGTGAATCAAAGAACTTTTTGCATGGTCCAAAAAATGCAAGGGCTTATGATTTGAAAATAGCCCAAAGGTAAACTTAACCTGCCACTGGCCAGATGCATTTTCTTTGAATGTGTGTTTCAATGTTGATGTTCTTCATCTCACATTGCTGCAGTCCTTACACTTGGGTAGTCCGCTGTCCTCGGTCGGCCCGAATATCAAAGTATAAGGCTGACGTCGGTCAAGGCGCATTTGACTGACATCAGGACGTCAGGGTACAAATGCGCATGACCGACGTCATATCCTCAGTCTTTTTTGCCGCATGGTCCGATGCAGAAGCAGCATTGCAAGTGCCGGTTGGCGTTCTGAGATTTTTCGATTTCAAGTTTCAGACCGAGTTCAAAGTTGGCTAAGTACCCGTTGGGGAATATTTTAGTTTTTCTTGCCTCAGTGATTTACCGGATGTCAGAAAAAGTCAATAATTGCATTTCTTGTGGGAAACAGATACCGCATAGAGATTATCATACTTTGTGTATTCCTTGCTTAGGGCCTGAGCACGACGTTGTTGGCTGTCGCTCTTGTGCTAGATTCAATAAACGCACTATAAAGAGAAGGTTGGATTGTGCCAGGTTAGTCTTTGGGAAGCGGTGCAATTATAAAATGCCGTTGGATGCTCCGGCGCCGCTTCTTCAAAGAAGCGCAAGGACAAAGCAGTTAAGCCTAGGCTAGAAGAACCGCCTGTACCGGACGCCGGTTCTTTAGAGGTGTCGGTGGAGCCGGTGGCTCCACCGGAGGTTTCTTTGTGTTCCCAGGGTGAGACTTTATTATTGCAAGATGTGGCCTCTCAGGAGGCAGGTCAGGCTGAGGGGCTTCTCAGGTTACTATACTCCCTCCCTTCCTAGGGTGGCTAGGCCCTCTCTTCTGTTTCAAAGGCTTCTCCCAGGGGCAGGCCAGGTTCAGTTTCAGTTGGTGTCACCCTAGTTCTTCGAACTGTGCCCAAGAAGCATATGCTTAAAATGGCAGAAGATTTGATTACTTTGATTAGGGGTTCTATGCCCCCTCCTGATAAGAGACCTAGGGTGGAGCCTGAGCTAGGGAGTTTTGAGCAGGCTTCAGATGTTTCAGAGTCTTGGCTGAAGACTTACAGGAGTACTCTCCTTATTCTGATTCTGATGTGGATGATTCTACTCCTTCTGCTTCTCCTCCTGAGGATTTTTCTTTTCAGAAACTCTTCATTCCATGAGGGAGCATTTTAAGTGGGAAGGTCAGGACTTCTCTGATTCCAGGAAAAGGCTTAGGGAATTTTTGTTTTACCCCAGCATAGGCCTTTGGCTATACCTCCTGTTTTGGATGTAGTGGAAGATGTGTTTACAGAGGCTTCGCTTAATCCTGATTCTTTGCCTCCTGCTCCTGTTAAACCGGATAGGTATTACAGGGTGCCTGAAGCTCATAAGTTTTTTTTAAGAGTCCTAGGGCAGACCCAGAAACTGTTAGCCAGGGGCCTAAAGGTGTTAAGGCTTCTGTTGTAAAGAATCCGGTTCCTGCAGACAAAGAAGCCAGGGCCTTGGATGGATGGGGAAAGAAAGTTTATACTTCTTCCACTCTTGCTATGAGGGCTTTGAATTGCCAGTTTCACATGTTGAAATACCAAAACTATCTCCTTTCACAATTGAAGGCTAAGGTTGATGCTCTGGCAGAAGGTATTGATTGTAAAGAGTTGCAAGATTTAGTACATGTTTCTGAACAGGTGGGTAAGAATTCTTTGCAATGTGGTTTTGATGCTGTACAGGCCTCGTCTAGGGTGGCTGCCACTGGGTCAGTTCTTCGCAGGCATGCCTGGCTGAGGGATCAGAATTTGTCTGACCATGTTAAAACAAGGATTTTAGATGCTCCTTTGCAATCTGACGTGTTGTTTGGTTCTCCTGTTGAGGCAGTTTTAAAGAAAATGGAAGACAAGGCTAAGTCTATGCAGACTGTTAAAGATTTTTTGCAGGTCCAGCCTCCAGAGTTTAGTAGAAATTGGCCTACTAAGGGGTGGACGTATCCTTCTTATGATTCCCAGTCTAGGGGTTGATCTAGACGTGGTAGGGGCAGAGCTCAGGGCTCTTTCAGGCCTAGAACAGGGAGTTCTCCTGCACAGTCTTCGGGTGAGGGCAGGGGTCAGTCCTTTCGTAAACAGACCCAATGACCTACCTTTTCAGCTGCCAGAGCCTTCTCATCTGGCAGCACCTTTGGGAGGAAGGTTGGCACTTTTCAAAGAAAATTGGAGTTTAATTACCCAAGACAGATGGGTATTGGATATCATACACCACGGCTACAGGTTTTATTTCCATACCTTGCCTCCTTTCAAAGGCATGCCAGACGTTCCTCCTCAACAAAGAATAGAGGCTCACAAGCAAGTTTCTCTGTTGCTCCAAATAGGGGCCATACAGCCGGTTCCTATGGCAGAAGTGGGCCTAGGATTTTATTCTCGCCTGTTCCTAGTACCAAAGAAGGGGAACACGTGGAGACCAATTTTGGATTTATCTATCCTCAACACTTATCTGGACATTCCCAAGTTCAAAATGTTGACGTTGCAGCAGCTTTTACCTCTGCTGGGCAAAGATCATTGGATGGTAACTTTGGATCTCAAGGAGGCTTACCTTCATGTTCCTATCAGACTAAGTTGCAGGAAATATCTGCGTTTTCGAGCTGGGACTTTTCACTATCAGTTCTCTGCATTGCCCTTTGGCTTATCTACTGCGCCCAGAGTGTTCACGAAAGTTCTGGCTCCAGTGATAGCTTTCTTCAGGCTAAAAGGAATACAGATCTATCCTTATTTGGACGACTGCCTGATTCTGGCTCAAGGAAGGGAAGAGCTTCTTCATCATTTGGAATATGTGATAGCAGTGCTAAGATGCCTGGGGTATTCTGTGAATGAAATAAAGTCCAGTCTAGTACCCTCTCAGGACATGTGCTTTCTGGGTGTGAGACTGAATACAGCATCCCAGATGGCCTTTTTAACCCCGGACAAACAAAAGAGTCTATCCCTTTACTTCCATCAACTATCTCATCAGTCCGGGCTGACTGCAAGGACAGTCCTTCAAGCCTTAGGGTTCATGGTATCTTGTATTCTAGTGCTTCCCAATGCCAAACTGCATATGAGGAAGCTACAATGGTATCTCAAAAATGTATGGACACAGCACTGCCAGGATCTGGACACTGTCATTCAAATAATACCTTGCATTCAAAAGGAATTTTTGTGGTGGGCTCAGGAATGTCACCTAAACAAGGGACTCTCTGTGACCCGGCCAGAGGCGAGTCAGATTTTAACGACAGATGCCTCAGACAAAGCTTGGGGAGCTCATCTAAATGGAAAGTGGATACAAGACAAGTGGCCTGCCAGACTACAACATCTACATATCAACATGAAGGAGATGTTAGCAGTCCAGTTTGCATTAATAGCTTTCAAGGAATTACTTCTTCCAGGGCAGGTGTTGATTCTAACAGACAACACAACTGTCATGTGGTACATCAACAAGCAAGGGGAACGATTCTTATCCTCTATGCAGGCAAGCAATGATTTTGTGGGAGACTGCTCTCAGTTTACAGCTCAATCTTCAGGCAAGGTTTCTGCCAGGAGCACAGAACTCCTTAGCAGATGTGTTGATCAGACAATTATGGATCCCCACGAGTGGAAATTGGATCCTCATGTATTTCAGAAATTGACAGTGTCATGGGGAACTCCAGACATAGATCTGTTCGCTTCTCCACTAAACCATCAGCTGCCAAAGTTTTGCACAAAAAGGTTTCATCCCACAGCTTGGAGAGTGGATGCTCTTTCTTTCAATTGGAGCAATCTTCATGTGTATGCCTTTCCACCTCTGCCTCTCCTCCCAAAGGTACTTCTAAAGGTCAGGCAGGACAAGCCAAGGATGATTTTAATAGCTCCGGATTGGCCTCGACAGCACTGGTACCCATTACTGAGAAGTCTGGTGCGGAAGCCTCCATGGCCTTTGCCTTGATTCCACACCTGTTGTCACAGGAGGACAGCCATTTGCTCAATGTCAAGCTTCACTCTCTGCACCTAACAGCCTGGCATATTCTGTTTTGAACCATAGTGGGCCTCCACTTCCTCAGCAAGTTTTGAATGTTATTTTGGAAGCTAGAAGGCCTAGTACAAGGAAAGTGTACGCAGACAAATGGAAGAGATTTTTATTTTGGAGTGCAGCAAAGATTTTGATGTTTCTGAGCCTAATTTGTGTGTGGCTCTTCAATATCTTACTGAGTTACTAGACAAAGGTTTGTCTTTCTCTTCTATTAAAGTTCATGCTGCAGCAATTTCGGCTCACTATGATTGCGACCCACCATTGTTTTCTCATCCTTTGTTCAAGCAATTTCTTAGAGGGGCAAAGAATATAAGACCCCACGAAGAGCTCCTACTCCTGCTTGGGATCTCAATTTTGTGTTGGAGAAACTCACTCTACAACCTTTTGAGCCTGCAGCTACTTCTGAGTTGAAATATTTGTCATGGAAGACTGCTTTTTGTTGGCCATTACCTCTGCAAGAAGGGTTTCTGAATTGCAGGCCCTTATGGCGGTTGAGCCTTTCTTGATTTTCCATAAGGATAGGGTATCATTACGTACTAATCCTTCCTTTATGCCTAAGGTGGTTTCTAGTGTGGCTTTAAACCAAACTATTCATTTGCCTACTTTTTATGCAAATCCCCAAAATAAAGGGGAAAAGATTTTGCACACTTTAGATGTACACAGGCAGTTGCGTTATTATTTAGACAGAACTAAAGGGTTCAGGCAGTCTCAGCAGTTGTTTGTTTCTTTTGCTTTGAGTTCTCAGGGCAAGCCTGTGTCAAAACAAACTATTTCTAAGTGGATTGGGTTTTGCATTGCTTTCTGTTATTCCCATCATGGCAAGGAGATTCCAGCTGGGATTAGGCCTCATTCCACTAGGGCTACTGCCACTTCAACAGCTTTTTGAGGGAGTGGCAACCAAGGATATTTTGGAGGCAGCTACTTGGAGTTCAGTGCATACTTTCTCTAGGCATTATCACCTGCCACTTTACTCTAAATCCAGGGCTGGTTTTGCCACTGCTGTTTTGCAGGGCATTTTGGCAGCTCCTGCTTCCTTGTAGTTAGCCATCCTCCCTTACCTCTGCTTTGGGATTCTACCCAAGTGTAAGGACTGCAGCAATGTGAGATGAAGAACATAGTACAGTTTTGTACCTACCATAAATGTAGATGTTCAAGATCCACATTGCTGCAGTCCAATTTACCCTCCCTCCTTCCCCTCTGTAGTTAGAGGTGGTTGTGTGGGTTGGGTTGTACATATTGTGTATATTGTATATATTGTACATATAATTAGTGCAAGGGTGGTTGGTTGGTTGTTTGCTGTCTTTTGGTTTTGACCTTTATTTTTAGGGTCTTCTGACATCTGGGGCAAGAAAAGACTGAGGATATGACGTCGGTCATGCGCATTTGTACCCTAACGTCCTGATGTCAGTCAAATGCGGCTTGACCGACGTCAGCCTTATACTTTGATATTCGGGCCGACCGAGGACAGCGGACTACCCAAGTGTAAGGACTGCAGCAATGTGGATCTTCGAACATCTACATTTATGGTAGGTACAAAACTGTACTTTTCAGTGAATGTGGGTTTCAAAGGTAGAGAAGTTTTAATGCTAAGTCTCTTTTCATTGTAAGACTATTGTGTTGTTTAGTAAATGTCTATCAGTGCTTGTGCTATAAAATTTGAAATAAAAGTTGTAAATGAAATACAAATATATGTAATCATTGTAGAAGTAAAGCATAAAACAGTATGCAGACTGAGAGATTTGAACAGTGTCTACGACAAATGGGGAGAAATAGCCACGTAATGGGTCACTGGAATGGCTGCGTTGGCAGAGGGGTGGGGTGGGCTTGGGGCTGTGTGGGTGGGGCCAGCAGAGGGGTGGGGCTGCATGGGCGGGGCTTGGGTTTGCACCCCTCTGCAAAAAATCCTGCGGGCTCCCTTGAGTACAGTCTTCATGAACTGGGGATTAGACATGTCCTCTGTGGCTGTTGGTGTTCTCTTCATTGATCTTGAGAGAAGGGGCAGGGAATACCACTCTGCCTATCCAGAATGCTGTGCCTGTCCATAGGAAAGTGTTTCCTGGCAAAAGTGGGTCTCCATCTTCAGAAATTCCTGTCAGCAAGAACCAAAAACCTAGGCATATCTTTCTCCTGTCTCTGTCACTTTGTACATAAGTGGTTTATTGGACTTAATTCAGAATTTAGCTCAGGCTGTTGACGGTTCCAGTTTAGCTGGTTTTGATAAAATCGACATTCTTCATTTTCTAAAGGTCCAGGTTTTTAAACCACAAAATGATTGTGAAGGGGCATATTCTGTTTCTCTCTCCCCAGGTTTATGATTCATATCCTTAGGATAGTGAAGCTTTTGTCATTCTTTTGAATGATTCTTTTACTCTGAAACTATTTCCAGAATGAATCAGTTTGGAACATGACATTCCAGGGTTGGGAGAGTGGCCTAATGGTTAAGGTGTTTGCCTTACAAATACAAGATGTAGGGTTTGAGTCTCACAAGGGATAATTGGCTAGGCTTAAAATGGCTCGCAAGGGCAGTTAGCTTAGTAATAATCTATGAACCACTGTCCATGAAGAAGTATTATTTATTACAATTGGATTTAACAGAACCTCCGCCAGTTCCTCTTGTACTTCCAGAATTGGAGAATGCCTTTTTTGGGTCTATATTAAGTCATCAAAATGTCAGATCATCGAACAGAATTTCATTGGAAATGCCTTTCATCGAACCCTCTCTTTTGGGGGGCTGCGTCCCACCCCCGCTAATTATATATACCAACTCCGAGATTGCACTAAAGTCAGGAGAGAGCAAATTTCCTGATCCCTACTGTAATGCAGTCTCAGTAAGAATGGTTCCACAAATGGCATGTTCAAAAAAATGCTGTTTTATCATCTGTTTTTTCGATGAAATAATAGGGACCAGTCGTTGTCACAGCCTGTAATATGCCTGACAGCCAGCCTCCTGACCCCAAGAAAAGCAGATACATTATATAAAGTTCTGACATCTTACAAGTTTTTGTACACTCACCCCAGATCAGACGTTGCTGCTGTTAAACATCTGGTTAATATCAGTCCATCTCCTTCTGACGAGGAAGGAAAGCTTATGATAGAATTATGGAAATAAAGTGTATTCTTCTGCAAGACCACAACACTTAGTTTTAGAATTATCAGCATCAGGCTGATATGTTAAAGTTTGCTTGCCTTTTTTGAGAACATGAGGACTATTAAACTATCCGTTTCTTCTTCCAAGGAAAAAGCTGTGTAACTTGATTGCTTCTGTCTAAAGTGGCAGCTCACTGTTTGAAAAGTGCTTATAATTGTGCCGATGTCACTTACAACACTGCTACCACCAGCACTGTTTTGAGAAGGTTTGCTTGGTTGTGGTTTCAAAACCTTCCCAGAGTCATAGCTGAAATTTTGAATTCTCCCTTGGATAGAGAGTTAGTTTCCAGAGGTCCTTAAAGTGTGATGAGAGAGGTAAGTGGATTCAAGGAATCTTTTAGATTTTCAGTCTTGTTCACAAAGTGTGCCTTCTGTGGAATGTTGGGCGCTGGGCTGGCAACTCAACACCGTAAAACTCCACTGCCAATCATAAGCGGACAGGTGATCCCCTTTGGCGACCCCTTACCGGGAAAAGCCGAAAAAAGAAGAAGAAGAATTGTTAGGTTAGTATTTGATTGGCTCATTTGAATTTTATTAGTATAAAAGGATATGATGTCATAATTTTTGGTGAGATCTGATGAAGCAAATGTATTTGTGAAAGCACTAACCTGTATTAAACTATTGTGGATTTACCTATTGCTTGGTTGCTTATCCTGCATTATAGCTGTGTTTCCCGCTCTATTTGCTATTTACTTATTAATTCAGCAGTGCTTAACCGTAGTGGTGTTTCGTTTGGTGTTTGGTATATATATATATATATATATATATATATATATATATATATATATATATATATATGTATATGATATATATATATATATATATGTACATATAATTATAGCTTTTCTTTTTCTAAGCTTTCACGAACAAGCTGTCAGGAATTGGAAACTGGGTAACTTAGATTTAGAGGATTATGAGCAGGACAATGATCATAACCTGTTTCTTATGAGTTCTGCACATGGATGCCAAAAAAAATTCACTCTCAAGGTGAACCTTGACGTACTTGTCAAGAACCCATAATTAAGGGTTATGATGAGACGGGTCTACTTCTAAAGCTCGATTTCCACAAGACCGACTTTTAAAATCCCGAAATGAAAATCACGCAAATTCAGAAACCTGAATGCCAGCTGTTTACTAGGATAAGTAAACACTTGCCCAGCATGCCCTGTTCTCCACTGAAGTGTGATCCCGGAGCTGGTATGTTTAGTTAGGGGCGTGGTGGGGCATAGCCCCCCACCTCAGTGGATTTTACTTACATCAGCGTGAGTTTCGTTTACAGTTGGCCAAGTGTTTTCTTGCCCTAGTAAAAATCGATGTTCAGGTTTCTGAACTTTCGTGATTTTCGTCTCACGATTTTGAAAGTCGGTCTTGCGGAAGTCGAGCTTTGGAAGTAGACCTGACTAGAGACCAAATCGTAATTCTTTGTAGTGTATGTAGCTTTACCTGGTCCTTGTACTACAGATTATATAA
Organism: Protopterus annectens; assembly: GCF_019279795.1. NCBI lineage: Eukaryota > Metazoa > Chordata > Ceratodontiformes > Protopteridae > Protopterus > Protopterus annectens. The sequence continues at coordinate 134,842,952 of NC_056730.1, read as the reverse complement.
AAAAGGGAACCCTAAGAGTTTTTTCAGCTTTCAGAGTCATAAAGCACTTTGCAAGCACTGTCAGAAAGACAGTGTTGCTCAGTTTCCTATGCCTTCTTAGCTCCCTCAGCTGTACAGAGTTTCACATAATGTCCAGATCTTTGGTCCATTCTTCATAAAATTCGCTGTTTTCAGGAAAATCATAGAGGACTGAAGTCAGTAAATAATGACATACATTTGAGTTTCAGACTTTGTATCCTTCACAAAGTGCAGGCTAACATAAATTCTGTTATTCTAGCAACTTTCCAAGCTTATAAAGAGGAAGTCATGGACCCATTACTGGCACAGATAATAGAGAAAACAAATCTTCACTAGTGTGATAATACAGACAGATTTGTCTGCCTAGTGCAAAGCCCAACATTAAGCATTGGGTACTGAACAATTATTGAGATTGTGTCTCGTGCTATATTAGTGCCTAACTAAGTTGTTGTTTTTCCAGACATAGACGTGTAATCACCAGCATCAGTGTTCCTTGCACTGGATATGTTGTTAGAACATGCATGACAGCAAAACATTTCTCTCTTGAGTGCATTTTTATTGAGATATGTAAAGAAATATGAAAACATAAACGTAATTATATTATTATCAATATAAATAACACTGAATATCTCTCAAGATCTGCAACTTACATTGCAAATATCAGTGATGGTTTTCTTCAACAACATCTAAGGTTTCACCAGATTCCATGAAGTAGTTAATAATTCACTTCCTTTCTGACATCTTAAGTATACATATTAGGTATACATTATTTTCAAAATGAGTGCAAACAACTAACAATATATGTAATATAGTGTATTATAAGTGGACATTAACAATGATTTTTTTTTCTGTCTCCCATCATGGCATTCACTCCACACATCTAAACTGTATTTAGGTCTCTCAGTTCCAAAAATTTGAAAAGTAAGTGGCAAACAGTGATGAATTTCTCTACTGGCAGACATCCAAGATTAACAATCTCAGTGTTACTGCCCTTTCCAATACTGTATATTATAGCTTGTAAGTCACTTAGTCAAAGAAACCAGACAATAAAAAAAAGGTCTGGATGCTACAAGGAGCTGTAGGGGCTAACTGGAAGTACACAAATATGTGCTCTAGGCTTGAATGAGCTGAGATAAGAATTCTTCTGATGAAGGGGTTAAGAATTAATGCACTCCATTTCTGCTTAGCAGTTTGCTTTTCTTTTACAACTTGGCAGTGGTGTTTATTTTGCGGATATCTGTTGTATTAGCCTGCAGGTTTTATTTGTTTGAAGTATGGCTTTATTTTCTGTTACCTGAAAAGGATATGTAACTAACTCTTGAGGTTTCTATCATAGGAGACACACATTTAGGATGATTAAAGTCTAATTTGACCAGTGTAGGTTAGAGTGACCTAGAATGATGAGGTTATGGCCATTTGTACTGACATATATGGTGTGCAAAACCTCTCTAGATAATTGTCCTGTGACTTAGTTGTTAAAGTAGCAAACAATTATTTTATCAATTTAGATGATTGCTAATAGTGCATTGACAGACCAGTGTAATCATAGATCTCCTACATACGGGCATAAAATTCATCTTGTGCAGTATGTCATATATGCCCCCATGGACTACACAGATTCATAAACATGGACTGAGGCACTCCATGAAATAGTACAAAACCCTACATTTGTTATTTAAATGATGAGCAGGAGCATTGAATACATGCAACACAGTTCAGCAGTGACAGACAGCTCGGTAAAGTATAATGTACCTCCAATGAGCAACACATTTTCTAAAGTCTGCTGTGGTCCGCAAGTGACTCAAAAAAAGAAGGTTTTACTTCCAAGCCATGATGGCAGACTGGAAACATTGCCATATTATGGTCATGAGGTGATCTGGTACTGTGCAAGCTCCTACTGGCAGGAGTTCTCCAGCAGGACCGTGTTTGGTTGAGACATACTAGGTTGCAACAGGGGGTTTGCCTACACTAAAGAACCGTTTTTGGCAGTGGGGGATATTCCTGCCATTTAACAGAGGGATTATTCATTTATTTATTTTGTAGATTCAAATGGATTGTTACTAGTCTAACGACCCAGGGGACCTTTCTAAGATCTGCCAAGTTTTTCCAAAAAAATAATGGCATCCTGTATATAATTTGGACATTGAGGACCAGATGTTTATAAGCTACCTCTGTCCATAACAGACATGGGTGCCAGGCCTGGTGAAAGTTTCCTGTTCCCTATCCAGTGGTCTAGGTTGCAGTTAAATTGGGTAATAGCTCCACAGGGAGGCAGTCTCTGGGGCACATATCTGTCTCTCCAGGGTATTCTGTTTAAGTCACAGACAAAATTCTGTTCCCTAGACCTTTTATTTCTGGTACTATTTTACTTACGAATATGTAGGAGATTCTTAAGTGTGGGGTTTGTGGATACCTTGTATCTCAGGCATAGATTACAACTCAGCAATCTGTAGGAGACTGTAGGAGGCTGAGTAGAGGGAAAGGGCTTTAAGTCACTCTGCATAAGGCAGGTTTGTTATGCCTGATATTCTTTTTGTCAGGAACCTCTGATGCCCTCTAGTTGTTGAATATGCCTGATTGGGAACATACCGAAGGAAGTATTGTACTCTATGATTGGTCTGATAACGACAGTGTGCAGTGGAATAATGACCTCTCTGGACCTAGATGTTATGCTCTTAATTTTAAGTTGCACAACATAAAAAGATTTTATCACCAGTGTGGCCTAAGATTCAAACTCTGCACCCTTGCCCCAGGAAGCAGCTCATTGGCAAGTCTCGGCGTAGTCTTCTGTGCTAACTGCCAGAGTATTTTCATTTAACGGCTGATTAACATATTAGAAGGGGATGGGGATTGCAGGACTGAGAGACCGATCACTTCTGAATTATACCTGGAAGGGTCCCCCCATGGGTTACTAAACAGAATCCAACCATTACTGCAAAATATTTGCTTTGAAATGAATGGTGTACATTCAAGTAGGTGCTGGTTAGCATATGTACTGCATACATGGAATACAGTGTCTACACAGTGGCATTACCCATCATACAGCTTCTTACCCCACTGTGTGACTAATTATATGAACCACAGCGGACTTTGATGCGGCATTCCTTGGCTTGCCAAACTGTCTCTGTGGTGCACAGTTTTCCAAAAAAACACCAGCATTACTCAGTTAAGGTCATATTGTGTCTTACTGGGGATGTTTTTATGACTTTATAATCAGCTGTTTATTGATAAATGGTGGGTACCAGTTCTGATTCTTTTTACTGGCCTTTAAGTTGCAAATAGATGAATTCTGCTGGTAGTAGATGAGGGGAGAAAAGAGTTAGGCTTCAACTAAGACTCTGAAAAAAACACACTTTTGGCGTTTGTAGTTTTAAACCATGTGTTAATTATTTTGAAGGGCCTGGCAATGTGTATTAGTAACAGCTAAGGCCAGTCCCTTGCATTTGGTTGTCTGATCTGCACTGTATCTATTTGCTTATTGGTGAGGGCTCTGGGGATGAGATTGGGAATATCTGCAGTAAAAAAAATATAAAAAAATGAAGTGATGAAATCAGAGTAAGAGTGTATGGGTGGAGTTAAGAATTATGAGTTTAATGAGTGAAAACAAGATAAACTTGTTAAATGTTCACACAATGCTTTTAACTACATTGTGGTTACAGTTTGGCTGGGAGCTGCTTGGTATAGGTGCTTTACAAAACAAAATGATGTCAAGTCTAAATGGTATTAGAAAGTTCATATTGGGGTAAAAAAACTTGTAGGTTAGTGCTTAACAACTGTCAAAAAACAAAACTGGATCTAACAAATGGATCTCTGTAAAAACATTCTAAATAATCAAAATCAACACTCAGGCAAAGTAAACATCAAATATTTCAACCAAACCAAATGCCAATAAGATATAAAAATAACATTATGTACAAGTCATTCCGTGTGATTCACTCTTCCTCATCCCAGCCTCAGGAGTAATTCCACCTGACCTTGATGTTACTCTTATTCTTAGGTGCTTTTGCAGCCAATGTATTGTTCTAAGGGGTACAGTGAGTGTGCCAGTGCTAACCTTAGGAAGAATGTCTGCCCTGTCTTGCATACCTTACACACCCAACACTGCCCGTCGCTGATAGTGAGTCAGCAATTACTGTAATTATTTAATCACTTTCTCATCCACTTACCCAATGAACAGCAATGCATGCTTTCATTTCTGTGTCAGAAACATGGAAACGAGCATCGTAAAGCCATTATGAGAGCAGTGGCATTGAAGACGGAACTTTGCCATTTGGTGATTTATTATTAATAGGTAATACAGTTGTAATATTTTTGGTGGGGTATGCACACATAGGATGCAGTTTTTCCTTTTCTGGGGCAGCCCAACAGCACTGGCTGATGAAGTGACTTGGAAAATGTCATACAGTAGACAAATGAAGGCAGAGGGAATCAAACCCACAGATATAGAAGCAGCTCATAACCTTACTCGTCTGAATGAAGTATCAGACAGACTAGTTTAGCCCAACACATTGCATTTTATACCCGTGTGCCTGCAAAAATAATATTAGCATTAAACTCATGGACTACAGGCTGTCCAGCTTATTTACAGTCAGATAATAAAAACACTGTAACAGCCAACAAAACAAGGAAACCAAAGCTTGTACTCAAAGAACATCATCATCATCATATGACGTTGCTCTTGTTTACTACAGCTGATTACTCTCGTTATACTATAAGTACTGTTGGTAGCAGGAGCAAAGTATTTGCACACATTACACACACACACACACACACACACACACACACACACACACACACACACACACACACACACACACGCACGCACGCACACAAGTTGCAGCCACTTGCACAACTATACACCTCAGACATTTGCTTGATGACAAGTGAATGAACAGATTCATAAATAATTGTCCAGAAAATTATCTCAGCTCACTGCTGTCAAAACTAACCAGTGAAGCCAATTTCACCCCCCCCCCCCAGCCCTCTCAATATCTTAGGTCAGGAATCATAGACAAAGACCAATCAGTAGCTAATTATAAATGTTTTGTTTACATACTTAGAAAGTTGGTAAAATAAAAAAAATGCATTAACAGGTATTTTCTGAAGGATACAAAGCCTGCATCTTTGGCTACAGTCCACAACAATTTGTCAAGTAACTTAAGCAGACAGTGCACTCTGATAAACATGAAAAATTATAGGGATTTTGTGAAAAAGAAGCAAGGATAATTATGAAACTCTAATTACTGAATGGTGTTACTGTAATCTCCAGTGATTTAACTGAAACGGCATCTTAAGGGTAACAGATGTTCACCTTGGGGAAGTAGAAGGCGGCAGCTGAAGTTCATTTTGCAGGAAGGAGAAATGGAGGTTTTCAGCTTGAATAAATTGAAGGAGCAATGGAAGTTCATGCTGATGGAAGCAGAAATGGAGTTTTTTCAAGCAAAGGTACCACACGCACACATATGCTAATGTGCATAGGCACACATATGCTAATGTGCATAGGCACATATGCTAACACACACACATGCGCTCGCGCAGTTTGCAGATATCCACTTTTGCCTTTTTTTAATGTTCATCGGTGTGGAAAAGTTTCTGCTGTTTCCCAATCAGACCTGTGTTAGTAGTGCTCACCATTCCTACTGTCCCAATTTAGTGCTATCTTTCATTACTTCTGCCCTGAGTTAGTGCTGTTACCCACTCTTGCCTCACTGCATCCATACTGTTCCCCATTCATACTTCCGTAAATCAGTGCTGTTCCCAATGAGGCTTTCAAGAGTCAGTACTTTTTCCATTAATACTTCCCCTGATTTACATTTTTCCCCTTCTGCCTTGCCAGATAGAGTACTGTTACCCAGTCCTACTTCTCTGAGTTAGTACTGCATCAAATTCCTACTTTCCTGAGTCAGTAATGTATCAATTTCCTCATTTCCTGAGTCAGTAATGTATCAAATTCCTACTCCCCTGAATCACTATTGTTCCCTATTTCTACTTCCAAAAATGAGTGCCATTCCCTATTGAGACTTCCCTCAGTATTGAAGAGTGTGATAAGTTTCTGTGCTGGAAGTCTAAGAAATTATAACTGGGGTAACAGCTGGACATGGGCCAACTCTTGCTTGTCTCCACCGAGTCATGCAGACTATACTATTTGGATTTCCTGAGGGTTAGCTGACTGCAGTTGTGTTCTCTAACTTTGCTGATGCCTAGTAATATAGAGACTTCTGTGTCTGTAAGATATGTCCTTGGCACAAAGGTTGCTTTGCCCTGCAAATACACCTACAAACACATAGAGAGCAGTATGCATGCACATTAGAACACTCGGCACCAAACTAATTCTTCTGGTATCTAAACCACAGTTCATTTCTTAGAACGGAGCTGCAGTATTGAAAGTTTTAATGTGTTGTGACAGAGGGTAACATTTAGGAATTTTTTGACATAAAGCTTCAGGCCATGGTTCTGACGCCAGTCATTGGTCTCAGAGAGGCCCTTTTGTAGGATGCCTGTATCAGTTGGGGAGTTGATAATGACTCGTAGCTTGCAGTCATCAGCGAACTTGGTCAGCCAAAGTCCTTCTGTGTTGGCTGGACTTCTGAGAAGTAGATGCCAAACAGGAGAGGGCCCAAGGCCGAGCCCTGTGGGACTCCACTCATGACTGGTTGACAGTCTGACTTGGAATCTGCAGCTTTCACACTGTGGGTCCTGTCTGTGAGCCAATTTGAAACCCATCTAGTGGTGTAAGGATTGATGCCTAGTTTGGTGAGTTTATTAATTATACCTGAGTGGGGAATGGTATCAAAGGCCTTAGCCAGGTCGAGGTAAGATGTATGCAGTACCTTACCCTCATCTATAGTTTTGGTGACTGCCTCAAAGGAGTCAACCAGGTTCAGCAGGCAGAATATCCCCTTGACAAAGCCAAATAGGAATAATTAAGTCCAATAAAGCCAATTATGAGGTCAAGATAGCCTCACAGACTAAAGACAGTCACAAGGCCTTCTACAGCTATGTCTAAAGCCTCAAAGGCCACTCATATTAGTGTGCCGAACTGGTGGTCAGTGCTACCACCTTCACTGAGCACAGCAACATAGCAAATTTTCCAGGTGGGAAATTCAGCTTAAACTTCACTACCCCCACTCCCCTCACTTGTCTCCCCCCCATAAAATGCCTGCTAGTATAGCTCTCCAACTGTTAACAGGGAACAGGTCCTGGCAGCACTCGCTAAGACCAAAAACACAGCCTTAGTGGGCCCTTATAGTATCCTGGGATGCCTCTTAAATAGATTGAAACATGACCTGTCAGGACCACTGAAGTCACTTTTCAACTATAGCCCCAAAACAGGCTTTGTTTCATGATAATGGAGGGCCACAATGGTTATTGCACTTCATAAGGGTAGACTACTAACTGGCCCTGGAAACGCCAGACCTAGCAGTCTGACCAGTCTAATATGCAAAGCCATGGAATGAATTATTATGCAAATAATCAACAAAGACATAAGAAACCATCAGACACTAATCCCAGCCCAGTTTAGCTTTATCAAGGGAAGGTAATGCCTACTAAATCTGATAGACATCTTGAGAAGATCACCAAGGCAATGGAAGAGGGAAAAATGGTGAAAACTGCCTTCCTGGACCTGCCTAAGGCATTCAGTACAATATGGCAGAAGCCCCTACATAACTCACTGGACTGCTAGCTGAATCACAGACAGGACCCAGGAAGTTGGAATTGGTGATACCACTTCCAGTAAGAGACTGATTACCGATGGGGTACCTCCGGTCTCCATGCTGGGACTGCTGCTATTTGGCATCTACTTTTCAGAGGTAAAGACTAATCTCAAGGGCCTCTGGCTGACCATGTTCATAGATGAATGCAAACTGGGAGCTATTGTAGATTCCCTATAACACAAACAACTTATAAGAGCATCTAACACAGATGATGACTGATGCCAAAGTCATGGATTATAACTCAATCCAAGAAATGGAATATAGTGCCTTTTGGGAAAACTGTCATCCAGACTAATTATGCCATCAATAAAATACCCCTTAAATTTGACCAGGTAGTCAGGGATTTGGAAACATATGCAGACAGTGATCTGCCTTTGCCAAATATGTAACCAAATTAGTAAGAAAATCATTCTATGTCACCCAATTTAGAAATAAGGGAATGGCATCTATGTCCAAGGAAGTAATTGTGCCACTTTATTCAGCCCTTATCAGACCCATCATTGAGTGTAATGCCCCTTTAGGCATGTACCTAACAAGACACTTGCAGCAGTTGGAATGACCACAAAGGTTCCTTACCAGGAGAATCCAAGGTATAAACAGATTGTCCTATGCCCTTTCTCTATACTCTGTTTCTTATAGGTTACTGACAGGCAATCTATGTCTGGCATATAAGGCATCCTTGGATCCAGCTCTGACAGATCTTTTATAGGTTCATAGGTCCATAGGTGTTTACTAGGCTAACGACCACAAGACCCTTTTTAAGACTAGCCATGCATCCAGAATCTTTGACATGTTATGACACCCTTAATAAGTGTAAGAATGGACCTGGGAGATGAACCATTTACAGGTTACCTGTTTGCATTAGAGACATAGGTGCCAAACCAGGGATGAATTTCCAGTTTCCCATGCAATTGTCCAAGTTGCACTTGAATTGGGTTAGGGCGGAACTCTCCTTCACATGAATGGGGAACCTGTTTCATAGACGGAGTAGTCTCTGGGATACATACAGATACCTATCTCTCCAGCAGGTCCTATTTATATTACATCCAAGGTTTAAGTCTTTTGAATGCGTAATTCTGGTACTGTTTGTTTTGTGGATATGCAGGAGGTCCATCAGAGTGGGGTCTGACAATGCCCTGTATACCAGGCATAGATCTCACCTCAAAAGCCTGTAGGAAACAGAATATAGGGATAGGTCCTTGAGGCGTTCAGCATAGGACATATTACTTACACCCTGTATTCTTTTAGTGAGGAGCCTCCAGCATCAGAACCACTAGATCAAAGGATTTAAATTATGCTTGTGACATAAATAATACATGTTGGTAAAAGAGATACGTGTCTTGCAAGAGCCTCATGCTCTGGAACAGGCTCTTCATCGGCATAAAGTAGGGTCCATCCCTAACCCTATTTAAATGAAACCTTGTCCAGTAGATAGGAAATTGGAAAATCACATCAGGTCTGGCCCCCATGTCTCTGATAGGCAGAGGAAGGCAGTAATGTCCAAACTAACACACCCCCTCGAACAAAAAACTAGAGACACTTCCTAACATAGCCCCTCCTAATAAATGCCTATGATACATGGGGACACAGTTGGGTTGGATTGCATGGCAAGGCTTATAAAGGCCCTGAGGATCGATAGTCTAGTATATACTTTTGAAATAATGAATTCCCAAATCACAAGATCATTAAACAAAACAGCAAAAAATAAATGCAAATGTCATTCAGGGGACCTGTACTTCCCCCGACACATTTATACTAGTTCATGCTTGGCTTAGCCTCTACAAAGTCATAACTATTACTGATATTTGAATTCATGGCACATCTAAGCTGGATAAATACTCAACTGTAACCAAGAGCACCTGAATTTTGATTAGTGGCTCAGGCATTTAATTAGTTGTGTTGTAGGTATGGAAGAGGTTATGGCTTTTTGCTGCCATGCCTGCTAGCTCCTATCATGTGAGTCTTGTTGCTATAAGGATGAGCAAGAAGGTAGTGCTCAAAGCATGCCACAGGACAAGAATGCAGCTATCTAAGCAGGTGATGGTAGCCCTTGTGTTGGTGCATGTTGGGGTATACATGGTCATGAATGGGGTCTAGGTGGTCATTGTGGATATGCAGATGCTTAAATCACCACCAATGGGAGGAGTTAGGGTAACACTTGAAAAAAATCCTCTCATGGCTGCCTTGTTGGCAGTCATACCATGATGTACTCTCACCCAGGGGAATGAACAGGTGGCTGTGACTCAGACCCTTTGTGGGGAATATCTAATTATCATTCACTCTAGCTGTCATATGAATATGAATGGGGAAAAGTGACAGGCTTGTTGGCTATCAGGCATAAGGCTGTATAGTGAGGAATGTTTTTTTTTTTTTTTGTTTATTTTTTTTTTTTTATTATTTAATGGTAAAGTACTTAACTAATTTTGGTAATAACTTACTTGGATATTATTGCCTAGTACCCACTGACTGGGAGGGGGGCCGTCATATTTACATTTCAAATAAAAAAAAAAAAAAAAATGTGTTTTTTTTTTAAAGGGCATTCTTCTTTAAAAATGGCCTCTGTGTCCGGTCGCACACACCTGTTTTGTCTGTGCATGCATCATTGTCACACAAACCAGACCTGTTGTTTACTTCTTCCTTTCCACATTCTGCACTTGCAGAATTTAAATACAAGACTTCTATGGAATGTAGATAACACACTCACTGGACCGTGATTCTTCTACAGACAGACATACAGGCAAGAGAGCTGCATGTGTGTGTTTGATGCCCTAGTTAGGGATGGCAGGTGATGAGTTAATTTACTCAGGCTGAAACCCTGTACCTTAGTTACAGGAAACAACAGCCTGAATCCTCTAACTTACCTACCAAACTACTAAAAAATTGAGTTTCAAGGAACTGAGTTTCAGGTATGTTTTTCAAGGAATTGAGTTCCAAGTACGTTTTCAAGAACTGCGAGCTTCAAGGGAAGAAAACCTTACTGCTGCTCATGTTATGTCTGTTTACAATGTGCAACTGTTTTGTTTAGCAAATGGTATCACTATTGTGCTATAACATGTAAAAGCATTATTAGTAACAAAACACGTAGCATATTTGCTTTTGATGCAGAAGGCTGTTGGATCTACTCTCACAGCATGTTAATAGACTTCTGATACAGTGTTATACTTTATGTGGGGGTGGGGGTGTTGATGTGATGCTTTGTAACTATAAACCTGTTGTCCGTTTTCCATCCATTCCATACTGCAGTATACATAGGTAATTTATTCTTCAAGGGCAGCAGTCACTGAATTTGTAGATGAAACACTGAAATATAAAGTTGTTTGCTAGCAGCAACCTCTTCTCAGTTCCAGATCTTTTTAGTGTGGAATTATTCAGATGACATTTACTTTTGCAGATACTGTGTATATTGACTGGTATTTAAAAACAAAAACACTACATTGCCAAATGTGGTCTCAACAAGTAGAGAAATGCAGGAAAAAAGATGAGACGTACCACCAAGGCTCTTGTGAGACAAACATGCCACGTTAAAAGCCAAATTCTTTGATACAAACAGATAAAAATCCAAGTAGCATAAAACAAGGTTCAAGGTGGATAAGCACTTTCGGTAAAAAACCTTCTTCAGATCTTCACCCATTAACCAGTGGTTTGCTTAAAAAGAAACAGCCAATCAAAAAAAAACAGGAACAAGCTGAACGAATGGGCTTATCATATACACCAACTGTTTAGCATGTCAAAATAACCAGTAGGGTGCTATCATAAACAATTTCTTCCAATCAGAGGCATGGCAGTCTCAAAGCCATTCATAATAGCAGTTTCTAGTCACAGAAAAAGAAGGACCAATCAACAAAAATCCAGGAACAAGCTAGACCAATGAGCTTATCATATAAAACAACCATTTAGCATAACCAAATGGCCAATAGGGGGCTATCAGAAGCTATTTCTTCCAATCAGAGGCATGCTAGTCTCAAAGCCATTCATAGTAGCAGTTTCTAGATACAGAAAAAGAAGGATCAATTGTCAGGAATCCAGAAACATGCTAGACCAAAGAGATAATCATGCTGAATCAACTATTTAGCATATAAAAAAAAAACTATAGGTGACTGTCAGAAATTATTTCTTCCAATTAGAAATGTGCCAGTTTTGGTCTGTACCTCATAAAATCTTTGTTTTTTTTGAACAAACCACTGAGAATTGAAGTCACTAAATAATGACTTACATTTGAGTGTCAGAGTTTGTATCCTTAGGATTATACAGGTGAACACATCCTGTTATTCTATCAACTGTCTTAAGTTTTTTTACAGGAAGTTAGGGTCATGTTGAGGGTACAGACAAAAGGTGTTTTGTTTTGCCACTGTCATATGTTAGTGAGTACAGGCAGATTTTACTGCCAAGTGGTAGTCCTGACATTAACAACATAAGCAAGGGGTGCTTTACAATTAAGGTTGGGTGATGCACCTCTCTGGTGCTTAACAGGTCTGTCTTTTTCCCTGTATTGGAACATAATCAGCACAGTTCATGCACTACAGAATTATAAATCACACTGTAGAAGATAAGATTGTTTTCATAAAAGAAGACAATTGAACGTCTTTTTTCTTTTGAGATATTTGCCACTGAATCAAGAAAAAATATTTTTAAATACATTTCATGGCACTGAAATCACACGATAAATCATTGAAGAAACAAAGAAGAAAGACTGTACTGTTAGTAAATACACAGTAAAGCAGAAGGTGAGACTTTCAAGCTTACAAAGTTTCATTGAATTTGCAGTTTCCGTAATAGTTTTGGCATTCCTTGTATGCTCAGTTGCATTACAATAGTGCTCACTGTTTATACTGCATTAATCATTTTTTACACTTGGGTATTGGATCGAAAACATGGCAGAAGTCTCTCTGAAGACACATGAAAATATAATCACTAATCTTTGTTTTGAAATTGCCAGATATGAATTACTGTGACCATCTAAAAGTTGAGAAAGCAGGTAAGAAACTGAAAATGCTAACTCATTCTTCATGAGTTAATTTTATACTGTAATATTCTTGATATGATATTTCTGATTCCACGCTTGGAATAGATTTTCTTTGTCCAAGTTTATGATTAGATTTAAATCCTCTGAAGACATTTTGAGAGTGTCAAGGAATGTTGGTGACTGTGCCTGAAAGAGCTAGCTCTATACTTGTAAGGAAAACTGTGAGAACCTATCTCAGACTGGTTATCACAACAAGCAGATAATCTATATCATTGGCTTCTGCCAAACTAGCTAGTGCTATTTTTACTACATGTGGAAAGAAAATGTCTTACAGAATGTGTATCGAGAAGTGCTGCACTCTCAGTATAAACAAAACAGCCACATAGATTTGCATGTTTTTCTTCTTACATTGTACAACACTCAATATATGTAACAACATGGTGAATTAATTGTAATATAGTTCTTGATTATAGTCCATTTATATAGATCTTTTTTTTTTTTTTTCAAAATTTTATTCAGCTGCAGTGGGCAAAGATATTACGCAGTGTTGGTCAGATGTAGAAGGGTTGTGGGATAGCGCTCCCTCATGCATTTCACATAATATTAAACATTGGCTTTTGCAGGTAATGGAGTAGATTTTGGTCTAAGTTACATGTCATAATGATGCTACATATTAATTAAAATGTTTTGCTGTAAACCTTACTTTGAATCCTGCCATCTTTCTCCTGAACGCTTATAACCCAGAGCAAGATTTATACATTAATGGTCAGAATTACGCCTTGAAAACTGAATACCAGCAATGGTTAATAGTAATAATAATATTATAATGATGATTAACAATAATTATAAGTAGTTATGCATATTGTATTATTTTGACATTTAAAACAAAATATTCATACGTGCTCACATTACTGTACAATGTAATTGTTTGGTAATGCAGATGTCAGATAACTTTATGAGGTTTCTTGTGAGGAAAAGTGTAATAAACTTAAAAAAAAATTCTATTCTTTCATGAAAAGACAAACAGAAATGTGAGCTAACTATATTATGGAGGTACTAAATAATCAGTGTAACAAACAATGTCAATAAATAAATAAATAAATGTTATACTTCCCTTTCCTCTTTCCTGTAAATTTGAACAGTTTAACAGAAATTAATAAAGTTTTATGTATATTTGCTTCTGTGGAAACTAAATCTTGCTTCAAGGTATGCACCTTTGCAAACCTTTACATTGCATAAAGATTATTCTAGGTAACATAATATCTTTATTTGGACTCTGCCTTGCCATATAGTCCCATTTCCTTTGGGCATACAGCTCTGAAATCAAGAAAGGCCGGTTTTGGGACTTATAAAGAGATAACCTGGCTATTCTTTCAAACAGACATCTCTAGGAGTTACAAAATGTAAAAATACAAGAGCTACTGTTTTGGGTTACACTCTTGTTACAGTGCTTAAACTAAAGGGGGCATTCATGAAGGTACAAAGATGTGTACACCTCTGTGTACAAGTTATGGTGACCTTTCAGTATTCAGCAAGGGGCCATAACATGATGCTACATGGTAGATTAGCATGAGTATGTGCCCATGTGGGGCTGGCTATATGGCCATGCTAAATGCTAATGATGAAGTCCAGGGACAGACATATGTTGATCAGCCATATGCTGTCTTTCAGAACCACCTCAAGGAAGGCATCTTACATACCAGGTGATTCAAGAAATTACTCGGCTGTGTAGATCAGTACAGCCGAAAGGCCGTATTCAACTACCTACCATGACCATAGTACAGGGATTGGGGGAGCAGCCACTAGACACCAGGGATAACTCATTGTCAAAGTGCCTTAACAGCATAGGCCTCACTACAGTGATGGGGGGCACTAGCCAAGAGGAATACATTTTAGTTATGCCCCTTAATGACAGTAGCATTAGGACAGGGATGGGGGGGGGGTGAAATTAGTAGACACCGAAGGCTACTCAACAGTAAATTGCCATAATAGCATTGTAGGTACTGGGGAGGTAGTGGCAATCATTAGACACCAGGGACTACTCAGCAGTAAAGTACCATAATGGCAACAACTTTGGAACAAGGATCAGGTCATGGGGAAACATTGGAAGGGCAGACAGGTCAGGGACGGGTATGTCTACTGTGGTGTGTGTCTGTGTGTTTTGTGTACTTGTGTTTGTGGGTGAGTGACTGGGGAGAATGTTAGTACTTACATTAAAAACAGTTTACTACTGTGATGTGCAGATCAGCAATCATCTGCATGTTACAGTAGGAAATGTGATTCGTAGACATGTAGATTAGCTGATGATGAGGTCTTACCTTGTCAGGGCTAACATGTGTCTGAATTCCAAAGTACTGCATCATGGGAGCATACCTGGATGGAACTGTTGCTAGAAGGACTTTGAAACTGTATTTTTGGACTGAAGAGCCAAAAAAAGTAAGGGACAATGTATCATTCAGTGTGAACAGTCAGATTTTAGTACAATTATTAGATTTTTTTTTACATTCTTCTGTCAGTTATTAAAGTTTTTTTTTTCTCGTTCTCATGCAAGCTTCCACACTTTGCATTTTTCCTTTAAGGTATAATAATTTATATTATCTGCTTCAAGTACTCCATTTAGTTATTCAGTTGTAAATGCTTGTGTCTAATGGTTTGTTTATTGGTTGGTGTTATGCATTTAACTGGTTTCTGCAACTGCTTGGTGTCCACCCTCTTGATTGATTGTTCAGAGTTAATTGTTACCAATTGAATGTATACAGCCTAGTTTATTTTAAGGGCAAGCATAAAGGTGTGTTCTGGTTTTGCTGGTTTTCACAACGCTGGTGGCATTATAGCTTAAATGCTTGGGAAAGAAGAAGCTGATGTTGGACAGATACTATTTATGCCTTTCTGAAAATATTGTATGATCGTTTGCTGAGACACACACACACACACACACACACACACACACACACACACACACATATATATTATATATAGAGAGAGACAGACAGAGGTTGGAAGAATGGTTAATGTGTTTATCTCGCAAACATATTGTATGGGGATTAATTCTCATCTTGGGAAGCAAGACTAGGCTCATTAGCTTAAAATTAGCTAAGAGGATGGTATAATGTTTAAGGTATTTATCTTACAGATGCAAAGTACAGAGTTTGATTCTCTCCTTTAAAAGAAAAATGGGCTAGGCTTAAAATGACCCAAAAGAGCAACTTGCTTAGTTCTTGCCTATGACCCTCTCTCTCTCTCTATATATATATATATATATATATATATATATATATAGATATATAGATAGATATATCTATATATATATAGATATTTATATATATATATATATTTATATATATATATATATATTTATATATATTTATATATATATTTATATATATTTATATATATATATATATATATATATATTTATATATATATATATATATATTTATATTTATATTTATATATATATATATATATATATATATATATATATATATATATATATATATATATATATATATATATATATATATTTATATTTATATATATATTTATATAAATTTATATATATATATATATTTATATATATATATATATATATAATATATATATATATATATATATATATATATTTATACATAAATTCCAAGGCACTAACACAGCCAATAAGGCAAAACAACATTCCCAACACACTAGTCATAGATGACTCTATAGTCTGGCACACTGATGTCCCACTCACCAGGCTAAACAAGGAGAAGGTTACTGTCAGCTGCCTGTCGGGTGCCAGGATCCGCCACATAACCCACGCACTTAGGTCACTCCACAACAAGTACAAATATGACTCTGTCATTGTCCATGTTGGTGTGAGTGACCTGAGACGTAACTCCCTGGACTATATCAAAAGAGACATGGAAGAGCTCTGCAATCTTGTAGCCCAGGCAGGTATGACACTAGCCCTGAGTAGCATTCTGCCATCGCCCAGAATGATACCGCAGTACAAGGACAAAATGATTGATTTCAACAATTGGCTAAGCTTCTGGTGTCATTCAAAGGGGATCCAGTATCTGTCTGCTTGGGATGAAATAGTCGACAGACCACGATGCTTTGCCACAGATGGCCTGCACCTGTCGCCCCTAGGATTCCGGATACTGGCTAAGGCTCTTCCTGCCCCTATAGTGCCTTTTTTAGACAGGGTTCAAGTAACAAATTCACCACCATAACAGGAACAGGTAAGCAAAAACTGAGGGTAATGCTACTCAATGCTAGAAGTCTAAATATCAAAATGCACTCACTTGAGGCACTCCTTAAAATGGAGAACATCGATATCTGTGCAGTGACTGAGACATGGTTCAAGGCTCCAGAGAGCACCCCTGCACTACCAGGCTATAACTCATACCACACTTTTCGGCCATCTAACCTGGACCGAAACACCAAAGGTGGGGGTGTGTCCATATTCATTAAGGATATCCACACCTCCAGGCTAGTTGCTCAGCATAATGCATCCGAGGTTATCCAAGTGCAGCTAACTCTTGGCAAAACTGCAATCCAAATTGTAGCTTGCTACAGATCCCCCACCATGCCCCAGGATTTCCACTCCTCTTTTCTTGATGTACTGGAAAATATTAGGGTTCAACCAAACACCCTAATAATGGGCGACTTCAACTACCCCACCTTTAACTGGGAAAACTACTCGTGTGCTAACTCCTTAGCGCAACGCTTTCTGGAATTCATAAACTCCAATGCCCTTGGTCAACTTATCCACACCTCCACCAGGGGCAACAATATCCTAGACCTAGTCATTACCAACATGAGTGACCGGTGTTCCACACCTGAAGTCAACTCCTCATTGGTCCGATCCGACCATAAGTTAATCACCCTCAATATCCACATCCCACCCCCACCCCCCATTAAGGAAACCACAGTAAGAAATTTCTCCAAAGCCAACTTCATGCTTCTTAAAACAGAAGTAGTGAAATTCATGACACCCATGCAGATAGACAATACAGTTACAACTGCTGAATCCTACACATATGCACTCTATAAGCACCTACATGAGTGCATGGATCGTGCTATCCCAAACAGAACCAATACACTATCCTCCAAAAAAAGGAAGCCAATCTGGTGGTCCCCTGCCATAAACAAACTGTACAACAGAAGGAAGAAACTGTTGCAAAAAAGAGTAAAATCCCATGAGTGGAGGAGCTCCCTGGTCAGCCTCTGTAGGAAGCTGAGATCCCTTATAAGATCCTCCAAAGCTAGCTACGAAAATAAAATTGCCACTAATTCCAAGGACAACCACAAAGCGTTCTATAGCTATGTCAAGAATCTCAATGGCAACACCCAGCACAAAGGCATGAAAATTACAGAACCAACTGATATTGCCAACATCCTGGCAAATAGGTTCAGTGTTAACTTTACTCCCCTTCACCCCCTAAAGGGCCCATATCTATACAGGAAGAATGCAGAGTCCCTGTAATCACAACTACGTAGGTGAAAGCTGCACTCTCTAAAGCTAAAAACACAATATCCATGGGACTGGACAACATCCTAGGCTGCTTTTACACGAACTTCAGAATGAACTGGCTCCCCACTTAAGCACCATGTTCAATAATAGCCTCGCATCAGGCTTTGTGCCCACTGAATGGCACACAGCAACAGTTATCCCACTCCACAAAGGGGGAGCCACCACTGATCCCGGGAACTATAGACCTATTAGCCTGACAAGCCTGGTCTGCAAAGCCAAAGAACGTATCATCATGGAACTCATAAACAAAGACATTGGTAACCTCCAAACTCTGGATCCCACCCAGTTCATGTTTGTGAAAGGCAGATCATGCCTCCTGAACCTGAGCGACTTCTTTGAGGCAGTCACCAAAGCCGTAGATGAGGGTAAAGTGGTTCACACAGCTTATCTTGACCTTGCCAAGGCTTTCGACACCATCCCCCATTCTGGAATTATAGCTAAACTCAATAAACTAGGCATAAATCCCTACGTCACAAGATGGGTTGCCAACTGGCTCACTGACAGAACCCACACTTTAAAAGTTGCAGACTCCAAATCTGACCTCAAACCAGTGACAAGTGGAGTACCACAGGGTTCTGTCCTGGGACCGCTCCTGTTTGATATCTACTTCTCTGAAGTACAGGCTAACACAGAAGGCCTCTGGCTAATGAAGTTCGCAGATGACTGCAAACTAGGAGCCATAGTCAAGTCCCCAAATGATGTGAACATCCTACAGAAGGGCCTCTGTGAGACATATGCCTGGTGTCAGAGCCATGGCCTTAAGCTCAATTCCAAAAAGTGCAGTGTCATCCCCTTTGGTAAAAACTCTGTACCCATGAACTACCACATAGGCAGCAATCTACTTAACACCAAATGCGTGATAAGAGTCCTTGGGACCCAGGTGGACAGTAGTCTCTCCTTTGATAGTCACATCACCACAGTAGTCAGGAAGTCCTTCTATGTGGCACACCTCATCATAAAAGGGTTCTCGTCCAGGAAAAAAGAGGTCATCATTACCCTCTACTCATCACTCATTAGACCCATTATGGAGTACAACGCCCCTTTTGGAATGTACCTCACAAGACATCTGCAGCAGCTGGAAAGGCCACAGAAGTACCTCACTAAGAGGATTACTGGACTCAAACAAATGCCCTACACTGACCACCTCAAAAAACTCCAGCTTTACTCCGTAGCATATTGCCTACTCAGAGGTGATCTCTACCTTACATATAAAGCTATGTCAAACCCAGAGCTGTTGGACATGCTACACCTAAAGAAATCCCAATCCCTCCGAGCTACACGCTCTAGGGACCTAAACCTTGTCACCACAATAAACAGGACATGCTGGAGGGATAGATTCCTATCCCAGCGACTTCCCATACTCTGGAACAGGCTACCCATCTATGTCAAGCAAAGTTCTTCATTAGCACTCCTCAAGAAAAATCTTGATGAGTGGATGGGAAATAGGAAATATACCCCAGGATCACTTCTGTGTCTCTGCTCATCAGTGGCACAGGAAAATAACTTTCTTGGGTGGCGTAAGCTAGGGAACCTTGTTGGCTAGGCTTGCATAGGCCCTTGGGCCGATAGTCTAGTACCTATCTATGAACTAGTGATTTCAGTTTTGTAGCTGTACAGCACGGATTTTATTGTATAGTTCAGCATGAGATGGACATTACATAAGGCAACTCATAATTTTTTCACTTACCCGATGAGGCAGGGGACGAGCCCCACCCAGGCTGTCGCTTCTGGTTCCAAGTGCCCAGGCATCTGGGTATGACTCACTCTGTGGACAGTGTCAGGTGAGGAGTTTAACTGGGGCAGTACACCTGTTAAAGAGTAAACATAGGTGTCCTAAGGGGAGCTCAGGGAAGACAGCAACCTCCCGTAAACAGAAGGGCAAAAACTCACATGATCTTGATTTTCACTATGAGTACAGACTGTGAAAGTGTGGCCTTATGATCATTCTGGCTTTTTGGGTTTTAAGCAGGAGGTGTAATTATCACAGGGATAACTGGCTTATGGTGGCCAAGCATTCATAGCGACGGTGCTTTTTGATCCTTCGATGTTGGCTCTTCCTATCATTGTGAAACAGAATTCACCAAGGTTTGGATTGTATCACCCTCTAATAGGGAGCTTGGTTTAGACCATCATAAGACAGGTTAGTTTTACCCTACTGATGAATGTGTTGTTGCGATAGTAATCCTGCTCAGTATGAGAGGAACAACAGGCTCAGACATTTGGAGTATGCACTTGGCTGAGTAGCCAATTGTGTGAAGCTACCATTTGTGGGATTATGACTGAATACCTCTAAGTCAGAATCTCACCTACATGTGACGATACCACAGTGCTGCGGATCTCTGTTTGGCTAGGGATAGCCAGCTGCAAGGTTAGCAAGGAGCATAGATTGTCACTGGGTCAGTGCACCGATGGAAGGATGCTGTCTCTCTCCAGGAATCATCACACATGCGTGGGGAACCGGATGCTAAATCATTCATAGTTGACCTGATCTGGCAGCAGTATGAACTTACCATGTATACTTAAGACCAATTGCCTTTGTAATTTAACAGGTGCCAGTGATGCGAGTCAAACCAAACTCATATTGCTGATTGTATTACACATTCAAGTATTGACAGTGACTGTGCTGGAGTAAAATCCCACAAGTATTGCCCATAATGGTGAGTGTGGAAGAGAGGTGAAGAAGAGAGTACAGGCAGGATGGAGTGGGTGGAGAAAAGTGTCAGGAGTAATTTGTGACAGACGAGTACCAGTAAGAGTGAAAGGGAAGGTCTACAAGAGGGTAGAGAGACCAGCTATGTTATATGGGTTGGAGACATTGGCATTGACAAAAAGGGAGGAGTTAGAGCTGGATGTGGCAGAGTTAAAGATGTTAAGATTTGCACTGGGTGTGACGAGGGTGTACAGGATTAGGAATAAGTGTATTAGAGGGTCATCCCAGGTTGGAAGGTTTGGAGACAAAGCTAGAGAGGCAAGGTTACATTGGTTTGGACATGTGCTGAGGAGGGATGCAGAGTAAATTAGGAAAAAGATGCTAAGGATGAAGCTGCCAGGTAACAGGAAAAGAGGAATGCCTAAGATAAGGTTTATGGATGTGGTGAGAGATGACATGCAGGTGGTTGGTGTGACAGAGCAAGATGCAGAGGACAGGAGGAAGTGGAAATAGTTGATCTGCTGTGGCGACCCCTAACAGGAGCAGCCGAAAGAAGAAGAAGAAGGACCTCATATCAAGAACATGTGGGAAACAGAAGAGAACAAGTACACAAAGCTTTAAAATTAGTATAGTTTTCAAGTACAGAAATATTTGGTGTGACAGTCTAGAACTGACATATCTAATTACAGCACTCCCTGGACTGTCATTTAGATGAAATGAGCCTGTAGAGGACCTTTATTTCATGTCACTTTGTCTTTTTGGTAGCTGTCTCCTTCATATCTCTGCACTACAGCTACTCCATGGCATGGTAACAGTTTCAGTGAATACAATATGTCACATACAAATAAATGCCCTGAAGGAGAACTTTATATAATTAATTCTGAATCATCACCCAAAGTACACGCACTTTTCTGCACCCAGATATTATTTTTGTATGATGCCTATAGGATGTCTGTTAATTAATGGCCAGAGATTGTAATTAACTGTAATGTGAGAAGTCTGGTTGTCATAATTTTTTGGGGAGTGTAGTAATTCTGATCTATGTTAGTTGTTGTTATAGACACGAAAGTGTATTACATGAAATGCTTTACTTAATATCTTCAGAGACATGGTAAACTTCACATGATGACTTTATAAAAAAGCTTAATGGTTAAGATGGTAGTTAAATGATTGTGTTTATAATCAAGAATTAAAGTCTGTGATATAATGTACTGGATTAATTACTTAGTTTAAAATTCATTGATGAAGACAGTAATGTTACAGTTTCCTTGAATAATAAATTGATGAGTATCTGTATATAAATATATTCATATTTCCTGAAGTTATATATGTTATTTACCAGTTAATCTAACTCTTTTAAAATGTATTTAAGTGATGGAGTCATCAGCTCATGGTGGAGCAGATAAAGCTTCTGGGGTTATCTGTCAATTTTCACCCATAAAGAAGCATTTAATTCTTATGACTATATGTAGTTTATATTATTGCAAAAAAAATCTTTGCTTATAGTTTCCCCCAGTTCCAGATAATCCTGTACAAAAGAATGAATGGCGATATACCAAGTCAGCATTATATCAATAATCATAAAATCAGAATGTATCAGCAAGATATTTAATGCTAGTTCAAACACTAAAATGGTATTAACATCATTACCCAAAAAGTATCTGCAGTGCAGAAATGCAATATTTTCTACAATAACTTAGTAATAGTAGTTATATTACATAGTTCATTATTAGGGGGATTGCTTTTAGATCCAGGACCGGGAATATTAATGTCCCCCTTTACTCAGCCCTCATTAGGCCAATCATTGAGCATAATGCACCTTTTTGCAAGTATTTGTCCGGGCAAATGCAATGACCGGAATGTACTCAGAGATACCGTACAAAAAGAATAGATTGCCTAAACAATATGTCCTATGTGTATGGCCTCCAAGCCCTATAGCTGTAGGTATCTTACAGACGGCTAAGAGGTGACCTGTGTTTGGCATACAAGGCGTCCTCCTTCCCATTACTGATGGACGTCTGCAAGTCAGATGGTATCAGAAATTCTCAATCCAGGGCCCTAAACAGAATGGTTTGGAAGGATGCAGAACAGACTCCTCATCCATAACCACATTCAAGAGTAACGTGGTTCAATGGATGGGAAATAGGACATTTACCTCAGGACTCCCCCTGTACTACTTGGACATTGGCAGCTCACAAATATTTTATTCCAATGTACAAGTCCCATCAAAATATCTACATTTTCATCTATTAATTAACTCTCAAGTAATAATATAGGTCTCGGAAGGGTTAGGCGAAATCTAACCTCCAATGGGATAGGTTAATTTTAAGTACCAAATTGGATAGTTACATAGGATAATTGGCTATGCTTAAAATGGCCTGCAAGGGCAGTTAGCCAAGAATTAGCCTAGGAACTTATGAAATGGCAAAATGATGACCACTGACATAATTATCTATATTGAGCAGATTGTTTTGAATATCATAAGTCTGAAATAGGTTCATAGGAGATTACTAAGCTAATGCCTTGAAAGCCCTTACAAACTTAGCCAGTATAACCCGATTTTACCCAGTATGTGGCCCCTAGGGGCAAGAAGATGGCATAGGTTTGTGCAAGTGCCTTGAGTATTTTACAGATTGCCCCTGTCCATAAGGGAAATAGGTGCTACCTCAGGTGTGAATTTGTGATTCCCCATCCATTGATCCAAACTGCATTTGAAAAGGGCCTGGGAAGGTCTCTGTTTAATGTGAATAGGAAGCCTGTTTCAAATAAGTGGTAATCTCTGTGACATGTATATGTCTCTCCAGCATGTTTTGTTTGAGTTGCTGAGTAGGTTTAGATCCTCTGATCAGGAGACACTCATGATGTTAGTCTTGTGGATCTGTAGCAGCTCCATCAAGGCTGGATTTTTTGATGCCTTGTAGGTTAGGCATAGGTCACCCCTTAATCATCAGTAGGAGACACAGTAAAGGGATAGAGTTTTTAGTCTGTCTGCAGAGGACATGTTGTTTACACCCTGTGTTTTCTTTGTGAGGAACCTCTGAGATCACTCCAGCTGCTGTAAGTGCCTAGTCAAGTACATGCCAAATGGCTCACTGTACTTGATTATTGGTCTAATAAAGGCTGAATACAGCGGGACTATAATTTCCATGGATCTTTATGCCATAACGTATTACTTATAAGTTGTGCCACATAAAAGGATTTCCTCACCACTGTGGACACATGGCTGTCAAAGCTCAGGCTACTATGTATTTACTGTATGTATCCAGATCTTTAACCTCCGAGTCTACTCTTAGGGGTGCACTATTAATGTTGTAATTTGTAAGGGTCTCTGGCTTCCCAAAGAGTATGAAAAAGCATTTTTTTGCATTTAGTTTTAGGCCATGGCTCTGGCACCAATCATTTGTCTGATTTAGACCCTCCTGAAGGATATCACTATCATTGGGAGATTCGATCATTACCCTCAGTTTGCATTCATCAGCAAACTGTGTCATCTACAGGCCTTCTACAGTAGTTCTGACTTCAGAGAAGTATTTTCCAAACAGAAGTAGTCCCAGTACTGAGCCCCGTGGCATAACACTAGTAACTCTCCTCTTTCTAGATCTGGATTAAGCCACTTTAACCACGTGTCCTGTCCATGAACCAACTGGCTATCCATCTGGTGACAGAGATTTATGCCCAATGTTGTGAGTTTATTTATAATACCTGGGTGTGGAATTGCATCATATGTCTTGACCTGGTCATGGTAGGCAGTAGGCACTGTTTTACCCACATCCATGGCCCTAGTGACTTTTTCAAAAAAGTCCACCAGAGTTAGTAGGCATGACCTGCCATTGATAAAGCTGAATTGGGTTGGGTCCTGTGTTTGGAGGGTTCCTCTGTCATTCTTTGTCAGGTCCATGATTATTCTTTCCATGCCCTTTCATATAAGACTAATCAAACTTATTGGTCTTTAATTACCCAGGTCAGTAGATGATGCACCTTTGTGCAGAGGGATGACTGTTGCTGTCCTCCACTCTATTTGGACAAAGCCAGTCCAGAGGCTGTGGGTAAGTAGAAATCCCAATGGGCCTGATAGATCCTGATTCAAGCTGATTAAGAAGCAACCTGCTATATCACCAGGCCATGTTTAATCCTTGCTTTCAGCTTTAGAGAGCTCAGTGGGAAACTGTTCTTTAGTGATAATTGATGGGGACTGGTGGAGGGTATTCTTAGGAGAGAAGTGGGAGTGATGGTGAGGTGAAATTTCACAGGAATTTATCAGCCAGGGACTTTGCTGTATCTTCTGGCTGCGTATAGGTGGTGCAGTCCACAACTAATTCTGCACATTAGTGGGTCTGTCCTTAAGAATGCAGTGATAACTGAAAAATGCCTTGTGGTTATCCTTAGCTTTAGAAGCTATTCTTGCCTCAAATGTCCACTTTCAGAGTCTTGACTAGTGCCCTGATTTGGTTGTTTAGGCAAATGAGGGACTTTTTGTTCTGTTGTGCACATTCCCTCTTACATCTTGACAGGATCATCTTTTTTTGTTATACAATGTGTTAATACCAGGGTCTGTGAGGGTGGGTTTATGGTCATACGGGGATTTTGTGTACACCTTTGCATAAGCTTCTGTGTTTTCTGGATTTGGGGTGCTTGGAAACTAGCTATGCCATCACTTAATGGAAAGTAGTTTGCCTTAGAAAAGTTCTTAAAGGTTTTGAAGTTAGGTGGGAGGGGGTCTAGTTTTACCTTTATTTCATGGGAGACCACATTGTGACCTGATTATACCAGTGAAGACATCACACTTGGGGGAGGTGCAGTTCTCACCCATATTTGTGAGTATCAGATTTAGGATAGATGTACTCCTAGTGGGGTGCAGACTAGCTGCTCCAGAGCATTTAAGTTTACAAAGTCAAGAAATCTTTGGGCCTGCATGTTTGTGGCTATGTATGCCTCCCAGTTAATGGAGGGGTAGTTAAAATTACCCATGAGAATAGTATTGGGTTGGATGCAGCATAGTAACTTGGCAAACATTTTCATGAGGACGTACCACTTGTTAATAGTTAAGCTTGATCACATTCTACTTGCATATTATTTTCTTCTCCCAAGTCTGTAGCATTACGTTATTTTGCGCAGCTGAATTTTAGACAAGCAGCGATGCAGTTCTCTTTTGAATTCAGGGATGAATATTATTTATTTCAACTGTCAGGTTTTTTGTGCCAAATAGTTTAATTTGTGGAAATTTCACCTAGGGTCAGCACTCATCATCTACTTCACCCCTTTTTATTTCAGCAGAGATATAGAGAAAATATTGAAGATTTATACATTTATCTAAATAAACTGTAGATTTTTTTATTACTGGAAATTTCTATATGATTTACCACAGCCTGAAAGCATGTTTTGTTCTGTTCTAACATGGGTGCAGTTAAAGGATCACTGGTGTGTTCCTCAATAACCTACTGCTATAATTGGCCTTTTTAAACTAGTATAATGAAAATGCCAATTCCTCTGATGGGACAATGTAAGAGATACCTCTCCTACTGTTGCTATTTTAGAGTAGACTATAGTGATAATGGGTAAAAGGGGTGCGGTCCCCTGCATGGAAGATATGAGGGCTTTCCTCACAGGGGGACACATTTACCAAGTACAGTTCTGATGACTTGTTTTTCAACTAAGACTATGTGAGCTGAGTTTGTTTTTACACACCTTATTAGTGGTCCATAAAAATACATACATTGGTTCTTGGCCTACCATTCCAAGCTTCCCAATATCCTAATGAATCATGGCAGTTATTACTTAAGATGACAGAAATTCAAATATCCTGTGTGCTTATGTCACATGCATACCAGGGGAGAATTTTCTGATTGTTAATGGATTGCATTGACATTTCTCTACCTAGTAAGAAAAAAATGCACATTATATGCATGCAGATCCTGGAATGGCAGCTTATTGTAAAATTTTCTTCAATTTAAGGAGTCAAAGTTTTAGTAGCAGCTTGAAGTTTAGAATTATGCCTAGATTGTTGGATATGTTCATAATTGAAGTTATAGTACTTATAAATCTGACAAAACCTGCTACATTAGATTGCATTTAAATGATGTTTGCTTGACAGCAGAATGAGAGAGTAACCTTATAGGTTCATAGGGTCATAGATTAGTACTAATCTATGAACCTATGAATCCCTCATCTTGCATCTGTCCTTTGTCTTTTTTAATGCTTCCACAGATTTACATCTCCCCATGCAGTCAGTTGTCCATTCCATAGGTCCACGGCTCTCTCCACGAAGAAATAATTTTGCAGATCCAGGGAGTAGTTGTTCAGTGCCATAGGCTTCCGGTACCCCCCCTTCCTTACATGATCTGTGTACATTCGTAAGTGCCATAGGCCTCCAGTACCCCCTTCCTTACATGATCTGTGTGCATTCGTAAGTGCCATAGGCCTCCAGTACCCCCTTCCTTACATGGTCTGTGTGCATTCGTAAGTGCCATAGGCTTCCAGTACCCCCTTTCTTACATGGTCTGTGTGCATTCGTAAGTGCCATAGGCTTCCAGTACCCCCTTCCTTACATGGTCTCTGTGCATTCGTAAGTGTCATAGGCCTCCAGTACCCCCTTCCTTACATGGTCTGTGTGCATTCGTAAGTGCCATAGGCTTCCAGTATCCCCTTCCTTACATGGTCTGTGTGCATTCGTAAGTACCATAGGCTTCCAGTACCCCCTTCCTTACATGGTCTGTGTGCATTCGTAAGTGCCATAGGCTTCCAGTACCCCCTTCCTTACATGATCTGTGTGCATTTGTAAGTGCCATAGGCCTCCAGTACCCCCTTCCTTACATGATCTGTGTGCATTCGTAAGTGTCATAGGCTTCCAGTACCCCCTTCCTTACATGGTCTGTGTGCATTCATAAGTGCCATAGGCTTCCAGTACCCCCTTCCTTACATGGTCTGTGTGCATTCGTAAGTGCCATAGGCCTCCAGTACCCCCTTCCTTACATGATTTGTGTGCATTCGTAAGTGCCATAGGCCTCCAGTACCCCCTACCTTACATGGTCTGTGTGCATTCGTATCAAAGCCCCATTTTTGCTCTTCTGGTCTCAGTGCAGAAGAAATTAAACTCTTCAACTCTCTGGACATATCCTTTCCACTCCATCCTGTGAATACATTGGCTGACTTCCTCCTTTACTCCTTCCAGGAAAGTGATGACATTGTCATTGTACAGCCCAAAAGCGTGCCAGGAAGGTGAGAATATTGTCCTTGTAGAGCCCAAAGGATAGTGATAGACAATCATGAGTGAGATTGATAATATATGACTTTTGGGCTTTTCCACAGCAGGTTGAATTGCCCATATGCCAAGAATTTTTTTTACCATGATAACCATGATATTGTGAACTCAGAATTGGTATATGTAAGCAATGGGAATGTGGGAGATACAGCCTGCACACTGGGGATGGATGAAGGGTGGTTTGCCTCCTGCAAAAATGCTCTGTGCATTCAGGACCTCTAGGTCATTTGTGATCATAATTGTGCAAGGCAATCACAAATGAGCTAATAACTTGTCAGGAAGTCGTCCCCCAAAATTGAATATAGCAATTGAGGTGCAGCCTAACCAGGCCCTGGTACATCTTTGTTTCTGGAGTCTATCCCATAGGATACATTCCAGCTTTCCGTTAACAGCTTTGACTGTCTACAACATGGATAACTGATACTCTCCTGAACTTTACTGATGGGTTCACATCACTTCTACAGCCCCCCCCCCCCGCTAACTGATACTTTGTCATTGCTGCGGTGACTAGGGTGCAGTACTCTGCACTTGATTGAATTTCAGCTGACACCTTCCACCTCACTTGATCACTTTCTGAGATCCTTCCATAGTCTTTTCGTCTGTCCTCCATTCTGCCCGCAATATTGTTTTGTCAGTAAAGAGAATGGTGTTTTTCTATTTTTATTCTATTATATTTGAAATGTATAAACAGAAGACTAGTGGACCTAGGACTGACCCTGTGGCACTCCACTAATCACTTTAATTATTCTTGACATTAGCCATCCCATCAAAACTTTCTGATTGCTACCATTTAAACATGTGTGAACTTGTCAATCAACTAACTGCAGGTTTTTCACATGCTAGCCAATGCAAAAAAAATCTGCTGAAAGTGCTTTAAACAAAAAAATTTTTTTCCCTTTTCTTCACTGTTTTATGACCTGGATGTAGGTATATTTAAGTTCAGGACATATGGGGGTGGATGCAATTTAGTTAACCTAAAGTACAGCTAACCAAAACCCAATTTGCTGAGAACAGTTGTGCGAAAATGCATTTCTCTGAAAACTCAAAATGGTGAACCACAAAACACCAATATGAAACCCTAGTCAGACTCTAACACAAAACAACACAAATCCATGCATTTTGCAGGGGGGGCAAGCCCCACTTCACCCCCCACACACACACACCCCATGCAACTTGTATATACCAACTCTAAGGGCACACTACAGTGTAAACAAGGGTAGATTTCTCGATCTACACTGCAGTGTGATCTCTAAAATTTACCAGTGCCTTTTAAATAACTGTACATCTACTGGCATATCCGCAATTAAACATCAGTAGTACGGTGCACCTGAAGGTCTGTAAACTCCATATTGCACTGCCAGGATCATGGGAAACAGTTCGTGGAAACATAATCTGGCATTTTGAGGTTTTGGAAAACTGCATTTTTGCATAAGTGGTCTTGGCAAATTGGGTTTCTGTTAACTGTAATTTCGGTTAGCTAAATGGGACCCGTTGGGGGTATCTCACCTGTCACTTTGGGGTGCAGTACTGGTTTGCTTTTTTGAAAACAAAATATTCTGGAGTTTTCTGGGACTGCTTTTGGTGATAATTTTTCCACTGACCTTACATTCAGGATTGTTGCTGTCAATCAAGCAGCATGAATACCCAGTTCCGTAGTAATGACCCTACATGCAGTCCCTGTAGTTTTACTAACAGCTTCTTGAGAGTGAATGAGTTGGTGACCTTGCTGAAGTCCAAGTAAGTAATTTCCCTTGTCAGGTTTTCCTGTATCCTAGTCATAATGTCGATGTAGATCTGTTTAGTTATAAACCTTTGTTGATATTTGTCTTTTGCATTTGTTTTTCTCTTATATAGCAACCATCCTTTTTTGCAAGATTGTTTCCATGAAGCTCCTTGCTCTCCTGTTAGATAACAGGCCTGTAGCTCCTCCTTGAATCTTTATTTCTCCATACTTGTACACCTGTAGTGCATTTGCTACCTTACAGACTTCAGGTGCTTCTGCAGTGAACAGTGATCTTTTGAAAACCTCATTCTGAGATAAAGGATCAGATAACAGACTCAACAGATTCTTGAGGACAGTTAAAGGTAGAACATCTGGTCCCTGTATGTTATCCACCCTTAAAGAAATTATTTCCTTCCCAACCTCTTCTGTCTCCAGCCTATTGTCTTTTCACTGCTGTCTCCAGCCTATTGTCTTTTCACTGCTGTCTCCAGCCTATTGTCTTTTCACTGCTGTCTCCATTCAGCTCTATTCTCTCCCTTTATGCAACACTAACACTCTCCCAGTTTAGATTGTAAAAACTTCAAGTAAGCATTCCTAGAGTTCCTTAAGTCTTTTTTTCCCTCATTTTTCTGTGATCTTCTCCTTATCTTCATACAGCTGGGGCAAGTATGTCCCCCCAACATACATCTTAGAAGCCTTTGTTTGCCCTCTTGGCCCTTTTTCTACCTCATTTCAAGGTTGTGCCTTTTCTGTTCTCACCTTATTTGTTGCCATAATGCTTGCTTCCTTTCCTTATACTAAGTCTCTTCTTCTTCCATATGCTTTCCTTTCCACTTCTTGTATTCCCTGTCTGTTGCACAGATCACTAGCCACACCTTCCTGTGTTGTCATGTTAGCCTTCTCATTTTTGCCTGCATCTTAAACCTGCATCTATTGCCCTTAGTGCTACACCTATACTCATTGCTATAGTTTATTTGCTGCCTCCGTTTGCTCCTGGTTTCCTGACTCAGTTTTGTCCCTGTTCCCCAATTCATAAGAATCTGGTTGCCTAAATTCCCATATCATCATCTTTGTTTTTTGCCTTCTTGGCTTCCCCAACAGTCTAAACCACATTGTGCCATGATCATTTTTGCTAATGGTGCTTTCAACTTGGCATCCCTAACCCCCCTCCACCTTATTTAGGACCACATGCTGATATTGTAAAATAGAATCAGTAGATGTCAGAAGCATTTCCTATGCACAAAAACAAACTATAAACTTCCACTAGACATTCCTTTGTTAGTGAATATGACTCAGAGGGTAGCATGGGTTTCCTGGGACATGGAGGGTGACCTCTAATTTGCAAAGATATATTACAAGACTCTGCTTATGGTGAGTTGCACATGTATGAGTTCCACTGGGTCATACACTTTGACTAGTTTGGATGTGAGGTTGTTTTTAATATAAACTGAGACTCCTCCACCTTTAGATCCCTCCTGTTCAGTAGATGGTGTAAAGGTATAAAAGGCATTATAACCATGCACTGCCAGGATACTTTCTATGACTTTAAACCATGTCTCTGTTACTAAACAGATATCTGGACTCTCCAGAGAGAGAGAAAGGCTTGCAGGGAGTGGAGTTTCTTGTTAAGACTTCTAGCATTGAGCAGTACCACCTTCAGATATTCCTTCATAGGTTCTTTTGGGTCAGAAGGTTTTGTCAGTTCTGCATTGCCTGAAAGGAACTATAGGGGGTGAAAAAGGTTCTTGCCAAGACCCAAAAACCTAGAAGGGTTAAGTGCCGACCATCCATGGCAAAGCAGCATGGTCTGTCAGCCAAGTACTCCCAGGCCATCAAATATTGTACCTTTTTGGACTGATAGCAGAAGCTAAGCCAATTGTTTAAATCACAAATTTTTTGTTGGTAGTGTAGCATCGTCCTTGGAGAAGGTAGTATGCTGCACAGTGCTAGGCTCATACCTGCCTGAGACACATAATCAGCAAGCTTGTTCATGTCTCACTTCATATAGTTAAGGGAGGTACATCTCAGTTCATTAACACCTACGAAGACTATGACAGAGTGATACTGGTACCTGTGGTTCAGTGATCTGAGTGCCTGTATTGCTTGTCTGATCCTACCCCGTAAAGGTAGCTAACTGTGACTTTCTCCTTATTCAGTCTGGTGAGTATAACATTGCTGTGCCTCACTATACAATCAACAATGGCCAGGCAATTGGTTGTCTGCTGATCTGCCATAAGGTCTTAGCAGTAGAGGCTTTGGAAACAGTGTTGCTATGTGTAGCTGTGGGTAGTGTTTTAAATGAGTGTTTACATAATGGCCGAGGGCTCTTTGTTTTTGATTGTGGTGCACAGGAGTTCTTAGTGTTTTTATAAAGGTTACGTGCAAGTACCTCAGCATAAGCAGTTTTATGTGTAGGGTCTTTACTCAATGCAGTAGGCGTGGTGCAAGTGTCGCTGACAATGTTTCTATAGGATTAGTTTTGGTTGTATGAGAGAGTTTTGCCTCCAGAGTTAAAGTGTATTTACACTTCTTGCATGGTTGTTGTCAATGTATGAGGCATTAGATACAGTTTTACTATGTGTAGCTGAGGGTGGTGTTTTAATAGAATGTTTATGTGATGGCTGAGGACATTTTTTTGGATTCTGGTGCACAGGAGTTCTTAGTGTTTTATAAAAGTTATCTGTCAGTGCCTCAACATAAGCAGTTTTATGTGTAGGGTCTTTACCCTGTACAGTAGGCATGGTCCAAGTGTCACTGACAACCTGTGTAGAATTAGCTTTGGTTGTATGCGAGAGTTTTATCTCCAGTGTTAAAGTGTTTTTACATCTTAGCAATGTGCAGACTTGACGCTCTAGTAGTTAAAAAAATCTGTCTAGACAGAAAGGGTATTTTAAGGGAAATTTTCACGGTGAAAGATCGGCTTCTACACAGGTTACAAGGGGGAATTACACTGCAAGATATCAGTGTCTGTACAGATTACTGCTAGGTACTGCTGTGTGGACAGCAACAGTCCTAACTAAAGACTGTAAAAAAGGTGAGAAAGTTAAAATATTCAACACAGAAACACTCAGTCAATGCAGCTGTGACAAAACAATGCAAAAAACAAGTTTCCAAAACGGTGGATATGATAATGTTAGTCTTGGCTTTCTCGAAGGTTATGAGCCAAGTGTTGTGCAACTGCAACACGTAAATAGTAGATGAGATTCAATTAAAAAAAAAAAACACAAACAACACCCTGTTGCCAATCAAAAACAGCACACTCCTTTCCTTTACACAATCACACACCAAAATATGACTTGAGTCCCGCCGGAGTCCCCTCTACTCTGATGGA
The DNA here is from genome assembly GCF_019279795.1 of Protopterus annectens. Classification (NCBI taxonomy): domain Eukaryota; kingdom Metazoa; phylum Chordata; order Ceratodontiformes; family Protopteridae; genus Protopterus; species Protopterus annectens. The sequence goes on along the minus strand of NC_056730.1, from coordinate 134,809,779 downwards.
GCCAAGGTATTTCTAACTAAAGACTGTGGAAAAGGTCAAAAAAGTAAAGTTATTCAACAACGAACCACTCAATTAATGCAGCTATAACAAAAACAATTTGAAAAGCAAGCGCCAAAACAGTGAATATGGTAATGCAAGTCTTAGCTTTTGTAGAGTTTAGCAGAAACCAGCAACACTCTTCTTAAGTAACATGATCACCAAAACACACCTCTCAGCTCATAGTTTATAAGACAAACATTGTGCTACTGTGACACTTAAATAGACCAATGGATGGGGAATAGGAAGTTTACACCAGGCCTAGCATCCATGTCCCTTGTGGTTTATAAATACCTGGCCTTCAATGTCCTATTTGAATACAGGATATCATTATTATTTCGGAAAAAACATGGCTAACCTTAGAAAGGCCGCAGGGTCATTAGACTAATAACAATCTATGAAGGTATGAATCGGTGAGTAAATTGCAGACACCATATATACACTGATAATGCAAAAGGAGACATTTCAGTGGTAAACAAGTTCTATGCTCATTCTGATCAGAAAGTTACTCGAGTCTGTGACACAGATGAAGAAAGAATGTCTTGATATTGTGTTACTAGCATAAACATGGTGCACTCTGAACGAGTTGTCTACGAAAGGAAAAATAAAATAGAAAAAAATGTTACTCTTTGTTTAACAGGGATCTAACAATGTATTTATTTTTCTTGATACACAATTTCCAAAAAAATGTACCTAAAATAAACCAGTTGAAGTATGGTATTAGGTTTTAGTATATGCCTCAACTCCTATTGTTGTAAAAGTGACTTGAATGTTAAAGGGGAATGAGGCCTTATTAACAAACAAAAAGTAAAAGACAAAAATGTCAGACTTCATGGGTTCCTGTTATAAACCAATATTGAAATGTTTGGCCACTAGGCTTGTGGATTAACTACTAGATTTATTCCAGAATCTGTTTATGTATCTTATGGGTAATTTTTATAGTGTAAAACATAGAAGAGGAGCAGAGCCTAACTAAACACCACACAACAGCTGCTGCTGTAATACAAAAAATGGCCAAAACACCCACAGATCCTTTTCTTGCAATATATATACCTGTCAGTGGAACAACAAGCATGTAAGTATATCACCACAGCATACCTCTCGACTGTCCAGATTTTCAAGACTGTCCAGATTTTGCATCATATTTTTGGTCCATTCCTCATAAAAATATGTTTTTTTACTCACAAATTACTGAGGATTGAAGTCACTAAATAATCACAAACATTTGAGTTTCAGGCTTCATATCCTTCAGAAAAATACATGTTAATGCAAAACCTATTATTCTAGGAACTTTGTAAGTTTATAATAGTAGTGTTCAAAATTTGTCCCTGTTTTGGGCCTTTGTCCCTCCATTATTTTTGGCTCTGTCATGATTTCTTGTTAAAGGTTAAGAGGAATGCATCACAGTCACAAACACCGATCTCTATATAAACCTAACATATCAATGTATTTTCTAAGATTTTTAGAATTTGTGAAAAAAAAAAATACCTTGAACCCCTCCGCCACCAAAAGCAAATTAAGATTATCTTTTTAGGATGAGTTGGTGCTTTTATAACACGTTGATTGTCTGAGTCATATGAGGCTCAGAATCTATTATAAAATAAATATAATTAAGTTAAACCTCTTGCTTTCTGGTCTTTACATTCTCATATGGCTGTTCCACAAATTATAGATTATAGCTTCACTTCAGAAGCATTTGATATATCTTATGGACAGCTTGTTTATTGGTTCATAGGTAAGTACTAACTGCCTTTGCGGGCCATTTTAAGCCCAGTCAGTTTCCCTTTTTGTGCACAAAGTAATCCATTTGCTTGTAGGTTGTCCTCACTCATCTTGTGGGTGATAGTTATATTTTACTCCTAATGGGAATAACTGTGGGACCCATGCATGGAATAATATATTACTTCTAAGGGGATTAACAGTGGGACCCATGCAAGGAATAATATATTACTCCTAAGGGGAATAACTGTGGGACCCATGCATGGAATAATATATTACTCCTAAGGGGAATAACCGTGGCACCCATGCATGGAATAATATATTACTCCTAAGGGGAATAACCGTGGGACCCATGCATGGAATAATATATTACTCCTATGGGGAATAACCGTGGGACCCATGCATGGAATAATATATTACTCCTAATGGGAATAACTGTGGGACCCATGCATGGAATAATATATTACTCCTAATGGGAATAACTGTGGGACCCATGCATGGAATAATATATTAATCCTAAGGGGAATAACTGTGGGACCCATGCATGGAATAATATATTACTCCTAACGGGAATAACTGTGGGACCCATGCATGGAATAATATATTACTCCTATTGGGAATAACTGTGGGACCCATGCATGGAATAATATATTAATCCTAAGGGGAATAACTGTGGGACCCATGCATGGAATAATATATTACTCCTAAGAGGAATAACTGTGGGACCCATGCATGGAATAAAGCATTTGGAAACTGCTTCTGTGCAGCAGTAGTACAGGGGGCAATCCTGGGGTTAATTTTCTGTTTCTCATCCATATATCTAAGTTTCTGCTGAATATAGACAGGGATGAAATTTGTTTTATGTGGATGGGAAGCCTGTCCCAGAGCAGTGGTATCCTCTGTGAGATATACCTGTCCCTTCAAACAAATTCTGTTGATGTTGCAGAAGAGGTTTAGACACCTAGTTGAGTATTTCCGATGCAATTTGATTTGCTGATGTGCACTAAATCCATCATTAATGGGTCAGAGGATGTGTTGTATGACAGACACAAGTCACCTCTTAGCAGTTTATAGGATACCAAGTTTAGTGACAGGTCTTAGAGTTGGTCCATGTAGGACATGTTGTTTAGCCATTGTATTCTTTTAGTAAGGTACCTCTGTGGGTGTTCCAGTAGTTGTTCGAATTTGGACAGATGCATGGAAAAGGGAGCATTATATTCAGTGACTGGCCTAATGAGGCCTGAATAAAAGGAGACAATGACATCTCTAAATCTAGACACAATCTCTTTGTTTACAAGTTGTGTAATATAGAAGGATTTTCTTACAGTAATGGACATATTGGCCAAAAGTTAGGTCACTGACCACATAAGTTCCCAAATCCTGAACAACAGGGTCAACGCACCTCACAGCAAGAGGTTCTCTGGTTCGATTCTCAGCTTTCGTGCCTTCTGTGTGGAGTCTGCATGCCCTCCCTGCATTCGTGTGGGTTTCCTTCCAGTACTCTGGTTTCTTCCCACATTCCAAAGGCATGCATCTGAAACATTTCTCCCCGTGCCTCTGCTGAAAATAGGCTCTGTCCTACTTGGACTTTCCAGGTCAACAAATGTTAAAAAAACAAAACAAAAAAACCCCACATATGAGCATATTGTCAATATGGTATTTCCTTGGGGTAGATGACTTCCCAAATGATACAGTAATATATTTTATGGCATTTAGTTTCAGCCCAGTGTTTCAGCACCAGTTATTTATTTAGTACAAACTTTACTGCGAGATGCATATAAGTCATTTTGGGATTCAGTGGGTGTTCTTAGCTTGCAGTCATCTGCAAACTTGCCAGAACCCTTTAGTATTGACTTTTATTTCAGAAAAGTAGATGCCAGAGAGGTCCGAGCACAGAAACCTGGGGGACACCACTGGTGACTGGTCTCTTTATAGAGTTAACTTCCCCTATTTTTATTATCTGTGTCCTGTCTGTGACCCAGCTGGCAATCCAGCGAGTGACATAGGCGTTTATTTCCAGTTTATTTAGCTTTTCTATTGTCTGTGTGGGGAATTGTGTCAAATGCTTTGGCCAGGTTGAGGTATGTGGTGTATACTGCTTTGTCTTCATCCATTGCTTTGTTGACCTTTTAAAAAAAAAAAAATTCCACCATAAGTAAGTTTGTATGTCTGTAAGAGCTCTCCATAGGGCAATGACATAATCAGGTGCTGTATCAGTCTACCTAATGAAATGTCAGCACTCAAAATGTTGAGTGCCAAGAAGCCAAAAAAAAATAATAATAAAAAAAGAAGAGACTGAAAACCCGGAGAAAAATGAATCTTGAAAATTGTTCTTTCCTTAAAATTTCTTTTTGCATGGGGGCAAGCACTCACTGCACCACCCTTGTGGGGTCAACCCCCCTAACCCCCAAAACTTATATATACCAACTCTGAGATTGACATACTTCAGAGAAAGGATATATTCTAAGAAATGGTATCTTTGACTTAGTATATGTAAATTCTTTCTTTCAGTCATCCAGTCTCTGTATTTCAGGACTTTCTGTAGTGGGTTCCGAAATTTCAAATGGTTACCACCTTATCAATGTCGAGTATTGCATGGAAGAGCTTACTAGTGTTTTTTGCTGGGATACCACCCAGAGGATCTCATCAAGATTCTGTACTTGGTCCAGTTTTGATCAACATTCCTGTAAATGATATCCATTCAAAAAGTCCTAATGCTGCTTTTTATAATACACAGATAATTATATCATTCTTTTCCTACTACCTGTTTTACTGATCTTCAGCACAATGCACAACTAATGTTCATAGACTGGAACAATGACTTAATGACATAGCTTTCAACTAAATGCAAGGAATTCTAAGTTTATTGTACTTTAGTGCACTGAGGTCTCCATCCCCTCCATAAACAAAATACCAGTACAAGCTGCCTACACCAAACTTTTAGGTATCCTTATGATTTACTAATGTATGACGTTAACTAAATGCAAGTAAAACTAAGTTTATTCCACTTTGATCCAGTGATATCTCATGTCACCTCCATAAATCATATGCCATTAAAGCAAGTCATCCACACCAAACTTTTAGGTGTCCGCATTGATCATAAATTACATTTTGCCAGACACAGATTTCAGTTCAAAACCCCACAGAAAGCTTGGTATGCGCCACAAATCCAAACTCAGTGTTACAAAAACAGCACGGCTACACATTATGCTAACCTTACTATTACTTATCCTTCTGTACTCATCTGACATCTAAATAATAATCACAAAAGGCATATTCAAAAGCTTGAATAAAAGTAATAAAATTGCCAAAGCTGCAGCTAACACATAAAACAGAACCCAACATTGTACTGATTTATATTAAATCATCTGATTATAAGTAAAAAGCACCAGTCCTGCATTAGTGAAAGACCTTACACAAAATGCTATATAAATCCAAATTTACAATATTTAGTAAATATATTCTACCCAGAAACCTCAGATCTCAAAGTTGAAACCCAGTACAAACAATCAAATATAACAATCACCATGGTGATTCTCTGTTTTCATTTCAAGTTGCAAAAATGTGGAGTAATATTCACAAGAAACAAATCTAACCACAATACATTTCTTCACAAGCTACTAATCTGCTTAACAGAAAACTAACATTGTGACTGTACCTTCTATAATACCATAACTTTGTTTATGCTAACTGCACTTTGTACTTTTCCTTACTCTGTGTCTACTTACTACATCCTTTCTTGACCAGTCTAGTCTCCTTGCTGAAACTGTAAATAAGAAAGGAATCAGTTGTAATTGATATTAAAATGACTATCCACCATTTCTGTCATATTGTTGGTTGTATATATTTTCTATGTTCTTGTTTAATATGCATGTCAAATATGCCACTGGAGGTTTTCTCCCCATGACCTCTGCGGAAAATAGGCTTCAGCTCAGAAAGACTTTCCTGATGAACAAATGGAAACAAATAATATCTGGGATTTACCTAAGATTTACCTCTCTGGTGGCAGGAGAGGATTCAGGAAGGAATTTTATTTTGGGTTGACAAAGTGAATAAAGGTACCCCTGCTGTGCTTCAATAACCTGACCAATCTACAAGACTTCATGCTGCCCATTGAAAAAGGTGGTGATGCTTGCAGCTTTTATCATTTTTCAAGAAGCACAAATGAGAAAAAAATGGATGTTGGCCAATCCTGATGCATAAAGGAGGAATACCTCAAAATTTTTCTAAAAGTACTGACACAAATGAAATAAGATCCCCCCCCCCAATCTGCATGAGAATGTTGGAGCCATATACAGGTGTTTTTCACTTGTATATTTTTGTCTCCTCTGCCCCAAGCCTCCCCAGATGCAAACTGGACACGAGTCCCTGGTGAAGTACACCATTGTCCTTCTTGATCCACATAAAGAGTCTTGTGTTGGGTAGGGGTGTCATCTTGGCAAGCACTGGATGTTCTTTTTGTTCTCACTGATATCCCAGCCACAAGAATATTCTTTTTCTATTTTTAACCCTAGCCCCATCCCCTGACATTGACGCACCCACCCATGTCACCACAGGGACTTCGTATGCCCTTTTACATTTGCACATTCTCAGTCCTTTGTACGTGAGACAAAGAGCTAACATATCACTGGCTTAGGCAGTCAGAGACTGCTGCTTTCAGTATTATGTGTGACTGCAGTCACATTTCACACCATCAGAGTGGCAGATACTGTTGGCTGGAAACCACCACTGTCTCTCCAAAACCAAGTGGCAGTCATCCTCCCCTTACAGTCCATCAATCGCCCGAGCCACTAGTCAAACTCTGGCTGCCTGGGTCATAGTCACAGCTTTTAACCCTGGGTGCCACCATTCTGTCTAGCCAGCCAGCTCCCTTTCACAAACTAAAAGCACAGTAGGAAGGATCTATGCATGTACAGTGATCTGATGAGCAGTAGGAAAGCTATAGCTGCAATGGTTGAAACACTGAAAACTGGCACCCCCCCAGTTTTAATTGTTTTCAAGGTGATATATCAGTTGCCCTCAACATCAGTGAAAATGTTTAAACTGGACATGTTGAGAAATGACTAACGTTGAAGATGTCTGGAATAAACATTTTTCACCTTGTACAGACTTGCCCAGAGGTTCAGAACATATCGTCTTGTTAAAAATTACTTTGTTTCCTAAACCTGATAGACTTCTTTGAAGCGGTTACCAAAGCTATAGATGAGGGTAAGGTGGTTCACACAGCCTATCTAGATCTTGCCAAGGCTATTGACACCATCCCCCACTCTGGAATTATAGATAAACTCACTAAAGTAGGTATAAATCCCTATGTCACAAGATGGGTTGCCAACTGGCTCACTGACAGAACCCACACTGTGAAAGTAGCAGACTCCAAATCTGACTTCAGACCAGTGACAAGTGGAGTACCACAGGGTTCAATCCTGGGTCCTCTCCTGTTTGGTATCTACTTCTCAGAAGTACAGGCTAACACAGAAGTTCTTTGGCTAATCAAGTTCGCAGATGACTGCAAACTAGGAACCATAATCAAAACTCCCAACAATGTGGACATCCTACAAAAGGGCCTCACTGAGACAGATGCCTGGTGTCAAAGCCATGGCCTCAAGTTCAATGCCAAAAAGTGCATTGTCATCCCTTTTGGTAAAAACTCTATACCCATGAACTACCACATAGGCGGTAGTCTACTTAACACCGAAAGTGTGATAAGAGACCTTGGGATACAGGTGGACAGTACTCTCTCTTTTGATCACATCACCACAGTAGTCAGGAAATCCTTCTACGTGGCACACCTCATCACAAAAGGTTTCTCATCCAGGAAAAAAAGAGGTCATTGTTCCCCTCAACTCGTCACTCGTTAGACCCATTATAGAGTACAACACCCCTTTTGGTATGTACCTCACAAGACATCTACAACAACTAGAAAGGCCACAGAAATACCTCACAAAGAGGATTACTGGCCTCAAACAGATGCCCTATGCAGACCATCTAAAAAAACTCCAGCTTTACTCCGTCGCATATCGCCTACTCAGAGGCGATCTCTGCCTAACATACAAAGCTATGTCAAACCCAGAGCTGTTGGACATGCTCCACTTAAAGAAATCCCAATCCCCTCTGAGCTACACGCTCTAGGGACCTAAACCTTGTCACCACAATAAACATAACATGCTGGAGGGATAGATCCCTGTCCCAGAGACTTCCCATACTCTGCAGCAAACTACTTATCTATATCAAACAAAGCTCTTCATTAGCACTCTTCAAGAAAAATCTTGATGACTGGATGGGAGATAAGAAATTCACCCTGTGCATCACTTCTGTGGCTCTGCTTGACAGGGACACAGGAAAATAGTTTTCTTGGGTGACGAAAGCCAGGATACCTCTTTGGCTAAGCTTATATAGGCCCTAGGGCCAATAGCCTAGTACCTACCTATGAACCTATGAAATTGAGTATAGGCAACCCCTTCCCTCTTTGAAGAACAGAGAATTCTGGTTGTTGTCATTCAAAGCATCCAGCTTTCTTTCTGGAGATTTGTTTTGAGTATTAGAGAGACACCCTCCTGCTGCTGTTTTGAGACTAAGTTTCTGCGTTTAAGGTTTGCAGGTTTGCGTTGTTTTATTCTTTACTCATTTATTACAATTTTTTTAGCTTCTTACGTTTGTTTCACTTTACATTTCTCGATTTGTTTAATTTTTTTATCTTGGAGTTTTAAAAGGAAGTATTTAGGACAAGATATGAAATATTTCTTTTATGTTCTCTGCTCTGACTGCAAATTGATTAACTTTGATGATGTGCGAAAGGAACTGAGAAGTTGCACATATTGTTTACTGTTTGGAGAAAAGGAGTATAAAACGGGTTTAGTCTTCTGGAGTTTCCCCTGACCTGCTGCTTTCAAGAGATTAAATTACCCACATACATTTAAACTCAGTGGCTGTAGACTGGTCTGCCCATTTTGTACATGTGACTTTGGAAGCTCCTCCCAGTCTCATCTTGTCTTCTCATACCAGTAGTTTACTTAGGGTGTTTTGTATTTGCAGTCAAACCTGAGTGATGTAGCACAACAGGATTGATCTAATCTGTACAGTTTAAAAGATGTTTTTTTTAACTATAACTTCAGTGCCTTATCATTGCATGCAGGCAGGGAATAAACTGTGTCAAATGGTTGCTACATTTGGCGCAAGTAGTTTGCTACAGTATAAAAGAAGAAGAAAGAGTTGGGGCAGAGCACAGAAATGGCATGGGGGTGTCACGCATCTCGCCACCTGGTTGGTTTGCCAGTAAAAGGAATATATATATTTTTTTTCTTCGTTGGATGAGTAGTTGGGAAATCAAAACAGAATAAGCCAATTGCTGCAACTGGCTTATTACAGTTAAGTTGGGTCATTACAGTGAAGTACTTTTTTTTTTTTTTTTTTTGCTTCTTCAGTAGAAGAGCTGAGGGGGTAGGGCACTAGTTCGTAGGGTTGCCACCTTTCTTTTTGTGGCTAAAACCAGACCAAAGCCACACATCTCGCAACTTCCATAACCCCACCAATCTCCAAACCTTCCACATCCACTCTCCACCTATTTCGTGACATCATCATGTCAGCTGAGAGGGAACACCCTCTTTTTTCCATTGTGTTTTTCAGTAAAAAAGCATAGTAAATCTACCAATTTAACAAACTCTGATAGTCTGCTTCTTTTTTTTTGAAAAACAAAATGGTGTACAGAGTGGAAAAAAATGCACCAAGAAAAAACAGTCTCACCACTCCAAGTAGCCAAGAACCAGACTCGGTAGTATCAAATAAAAATGTTTAATTCCACAACAAGAAAGACTCAGTAGTAGCACAGTCAGTCAAGCACTTTCATCATCCCATACTTCTTCAGAAATTCATTTGAATGCCACTGTAGCCCTTGGTATTAATGACCACATTTGTATCAAGCCAGAGTTGAAACATAGGGCTACTAAGTTATAGTATTAGTGTTATTATACACCATACTTGTCAAACACTTTGTTGTTGTGCCTTTCGGCTTTTCCCGTTAGGGGTCGCCACAGTGGAACTCCGGTCCGCTAATGATTGTCAGTTGATTTTTACGTACCGAGTTGCCAGCTCTGACGCACAACCTTCAACGAAGGTACGCCCATTCACGCATGTCTCCACGCAGAAGACACTCTAGCTGAGAGTCGAACCAGACAGCGTCTTACTGTGAGGTGACAACGCTACCTCAGCACCACCAGTCAAACACTTTGTACTAGTTCAAAATTGTATTTATTTATTATGTATTGCTGTTTTAGAATGATTTTTAGGGTGTATGTTTTTAAAGTTTAATTAGTGTGTTAAGTGGGGGGGCTGCTTATTTAAGAAGTGTCAATGATGTATTACACAGTTCTGAAGAAGTA
>NC_056730.1:134674649-134794649 GCF_019279795.1 Protopterus annectens | reverse complement strand
GAAAGTGCACTTCAGCAAAAGTACCACAGCACAGTGGAGGACATGAAAAAACAAGCTATGTCCTTCACTAATGTGCGATACTCATGGACCTTTGGGTTAGGGCACAGGTTAGGGTAAGGGGATAGTTAGTAAAGCTATCCCCTTACCCTAACCCATGCCCTAACCCTAAGGTTCGTGACTATCGCACCATAGTGGAGGACATTGCTATGTCCTTCACTGTGCTGCAGTCATCACAGACCTTAGGGTTAGGTCACGGGTCATGGTAAGGGGATAGCGCTATCCCCTTACCATGACCCGTGACCTAACCCTAAGGTCCTTGCGTACTGCATGGAAGTTCAGTACAACGCCCGTTCATTATACTGAACTTTGCGTAAGTGCAGTTTCGATTAAGTGAACTTTCGCTGCAGTGTGCATTCCATACACTATTTCGAAGTAGTGAACCTTTGATCTAGTGTATGGAATCCATTTATTTGCATCTCCCAAAATGAAGGGAATGTTAGTAAACTAGTACCATACTCATTCTAACTCGTCATTTAATCCTAACTGCTGAAAAACACATAATTTTAAAGGAAATTACAATCTCACTCATGGGGGGGTTACATCTTGACCACCATCTTTTTGTTTGCGCTGTTATTGGCACCAGCTTAATCAAGTCCAGCAAAGCCACTCTAATAGCACCGCAGCTTATTGTGAAATATCGAGCCAAAGCATTATTAGTTTGTAAGGTTTTGTACTCTAAAAAACATAACCATGAAACTGAAAATGGTTTTGCCTACACATTGCAAGTTTTCCATGTATGTATAAGCTACAATTTTAGTTGTGCTTTTAAAGATTGGCTGTTTTACTGGGTAACATTACAGAAAATCTCAGTGTTTTTTATACATTTCAGGCTTGGCACAAGTTGCAAGTTAAAATTCTTCCAATTTATTACAGGTGGTACTGGCATTATTTTTTTTACAAAGCATGGTAGTAAAAATACACTTCCAATCATATCTCTCAATTGTCCAGATTTTTGCTTCATACTTTTGGTCTGTTCCTAATAAAATGTGTGTTTTCTGGCAAATCACTGAGGGCTGAAATCACTAAATGTATAACATATATCTGAGTTTCAGATGCCATACCCTTCAGAAGATGGATGCATTTTGGGCCTTTGACCCTCCATTAGATTTGGCTTTCTCCAAATTTCTTGTAGTGAGAGGTTGAGAGGTTTGTTTCCTATGGAAATGTTAGATCTGTGTTGCTGCTTGTTTGAGTAATCTAGGAATGCTGTGGCAAAAAATAATTTTGATTTCCCATAATTTTGAAAATAATAAAAACATGCATAGATAGTTTAGCTCATAAAACACAAATCACAATATACAGACAGTCATAAAATCCCACATCTACTAAGCCTGAAATAACCCTTCAAAAGTAAGGCACCAGCCTGTAGTGAAACATTTTTTAGGAAAAAATAAAGTCCCAGCTACTGTAACATTAAGAACCTATGATAGAAGGGCTTTTGTTAAGGAAAAATTACTTAATTTGTACAATAGGCAGGTCTGTCCTTTTTTCAAAGTAGTATAACATCAGACTAGGAATAATTTTGTTAAAACTGTGTTGGAGTGTGGAAGGGACTTTTCATAATTGATGTAAATACATGAAACCTGTAGCAGCTAGAAATAAAGGTTAAAAGAATGAGCTGTTAATACACTGCTTTCTTTGGTCCAGGGTTTGTTTCTGTTATCTACTATTTGCCTACTATTTGACTCTGAGCAAGTCACTTAATTAGATAGTACTCCTGGGCTGCCTCTGGAAAAGGTCCATGTTATCAAATAAAAAAGTCACTTAACTGTAAGAAATGCATAACTGGACATTTTGTGAAAGTATGGTTTTGTTATTTACACATTTAGTTTCACCTGCTAGCAATAAAACACATAAATGGACATTTTGTGAGTTACTGCTGTTATCCCAGTTACTTTCATCACCTAACATTCACAGTCACATAAATGGACATTTCTTTTAGTAAGTTGTTGCTGTTCTCTCATTTTCTTTCAGTGATCTATATACTTTGTAATGAGAACCAGAAACATTTATATTTTCAGCTTGTTGAATTCAGCATTCTCATTTCTAGGTTTCTTTAACATTATATGCCGTATAGTAGACCACTGTTTTCTACTATAAATGAAGATAAGAATTTTGAAATAAGTTATAGAAAACCATCCTGTTTTACCAATAGGGGAATTTTCAGATGTCTCCACAGTATATAGGTACTACAGTGAAACATCTGAATCAACAAGGCATACTTACAAGCAAAGCTCATACTTAATTTGTAGGCAACAGACTTTATTTATGAACAACACCAAAAAAGCAGTCTTAAATAAAAATAAAAATTATAGTATCGCATTGAGCAACCCCAGAAGAGAACTTCGGAGACCTCTTTGTTATTTTTTTTCTGAAACCACACCTAGATCCTGAAAGAGCAATTGATAAAATCAGTTCCTGTCTAGGTTGTACAGAAATAATGTCCCTGTCTCAAAACACCAGAAGATTTATTCAGGCAGAGAAAACAAGAGCTGTGAGGTAAGACTGTTAAAAAAACAAACAAACAAAAAAAAAAAACTAAAGGCTTCTGTATGCACTACATGTAATGTTGCACAGGCAGGTATACAACGTTCTATCACTATGGTGTTTGGACTCCTGATATGGCCTCTCAACTGTGCAAATTTTCGCAGAATGTCCAGATTTTTGCCCCGTATTTTTGGTGTGTTCCTCCTAAATGTACCTTTCTGGCAAATAGCTGAGGATTGAAATAATTAAATAATGACAAATGTTTGAGTTTAAGACGCCACATCCTTCAGAAAATTCATGCTAATGCAAAACCTATTGTTCTATCAAATGTTTAAGTTTGTAAGAGCAATATTTAAAATCTGTCCCTATTTGACCCCATCATTTTAGACTTTGTCCAGATTTTTTGCTTTAAGAGGATGAGAGGTATGAAATTTGCCCCTTAAGTTTTATTGTTTAAGTCTTAGGAAATCCAGTCCTCCCTGTTAGTAGATCTAAGGGGTCTATATTACACGATCGAAGACACTGTTCTTCAAACACATAATAGTCGAACCTAAAACATCGAAAACACATAACTGCGAATGGCCACGTCCACAAATTTTTTCCTAGGGAAAACATTTGCGAGGCAGTAAACCAACGAAACACACTTCCCAATCCTAATCAAGTGGGGGGGGGGGCTCATTTTAATGTTTTATGTGTTAGATGGTTGTGTTACTTTGTATTGTAAGTATGTGATTGAGTTGCCTGTTATACCTGTACTTGTGTTGTGATTAAAACATTTAATTAGGTTTCTTTATATATGATTTTTTTATATACGACTTTCCTACTTTGATTTTTTAGCCAGACGTGAGAGTTCATGTTTCCGCCCATTAATTGATGCTGGGTATGGGCGGACAAGTGTTAATTATGCTTTTAATTATTGCAACATTGTGATAGGTGTTTTTGAAACGTGTTCTTTAATTATGTGTTTTAAATGAAATTGTATGAGAGGACTGTTTTTATCTGAAGAAGTTCAACCAGGAAGTTGAACGAAATTGCACATTGGATTAAAAAGCAATAATACTTTGAGGCTTACCGGAGCATTCCTGACTGCGCACATTGGATTAAAAAGCAATAATACTTTGAGGCTTACCAGAGCATTCCTGACTTTTTCTTTTTAGTAGTTCAGTTTGTTTTAGTACGCTGTTTAAGGGTTAAAAAGCATGTGTTTTAGCTAGAAGATTGTTGGATAAAAGATATTTAAGTAGTTGGGAGTGAATGCATTTTTTAGGATTTTTGACAGTAGGGACAGTATGGCTATTGGACGGTAAATGGATAACTCGGTTGAGTTTCCACTTTTGTGTAGTGGTATTATATGTGAGATTTTCCAGAGAAATGGGACCTGTTGCTCAAAGAATGACTTGTTAATAATTATAGAGACAGGATAAGTGATGGCTCTGGCTGCAATATGGAGGTATTCAGCTGGGAGTTTATCAGCTGCTAGGGTAGTAAGTAATGTACAGATGCATGCAAATACTCTGTGTACTATGTCTTTTATGCCACCATTTTGCGTCATAATTAATGCATGAATTGTGGTTCATGATGGTTGTATGCAAGTGTAACCCGGGTTATTTATGCCCCTACCTCTGCAGCCCAGTAGCACAATACAGCAGTGAACATCTATGCTTTGCATGCTTTTGTACAAACTTGTCCTTTGCTGAGCTGTGCTCTGCTGTCATGCTTTGCTCTGCTTCATAAAGAAATCACAGCCATTTCACATGATGCAAGGCTCATTGCTGTAATATGGTAGCAAGGGGATCTGTAGCTGTGTGGACTCCTATTTTTGTGAACATGTTGACATCACTCAGTGGAGGTGGGTCTGTTTGGTTGACATAGCAAGTTTGCCTGCAGTGTAAAGAACTCTAGTTCTGGGAAACATTTTCTTGTTGTATGCAAGAAGTTTCTTTTCATCAACCAAGTCATTTCACTGTACTGCCAGGTGCATCACCATTGTATTAGGTGGCTGCTTCCCCATAGGTTACTGCACTGACTTCGCTCCAGTGGTGCTGCTTTGCTGAATCAAGAGGGGGGTTATTTTCATATGTACCTCTTGATGGTATTTGGCAAGACACACACAGTCTCCACAAGTGTTTTCCTTGCTCCTATGATTCTGTTGTGCACAGCACAGATCTTTATGAACTGCTGAGGGTTTTCTTAATCAGGTATGCTGCCTAACAGCCTTATGTCACTGTGAACCAATGTTTACAAATAGGGTCCTCATTGCACAAAGTAGTCTGTATTTTCAGAATGCACTAGAACTATCTTCCTAAGTAAGGAGTACTACACCTTTATTCTGCTTTAAAGCTTAGTGACACCTCAAGGTGTTTCTCTAATTATATCCTACTGTTTCCTCTAGGCAGCTACTATTACCTATCAACATTAACAATAATAACTCTAAAACCAGGTCTCATTCAAAATGCTTGTCAGATTTCATCTTAAAGCTTACATGATGGGCAACAAAACCTGCATAGATATTTGGCTTGTGCAGGTAAAGTAGAAACAATTGTTGTTCATTTACTATTTATTTATATTGTCAGCATTTTCACATTTCTCTAAATGTATCAAAAAACAAGTAGTACAGACAGAACTGCTTAGCCTCACATGAAAGTTTTCAGCTGGATTGAATAAAATGATGCTGATGGTATGTTTGTAACTTAAGTGGTTACAGAAATATTGTAAGTTGTTTACAAAATATTGTAAAATACATGTGTACTTGATTAGTGTAACTTATAAAGTTCAGTTTAAGACCTAGAATTTAATGAACACTGCCACTGTAAAACTTGGTTTGTTCTCAACAGTTTGCCATTTACACTTCTTAGTAGCCCTTATGTTTCTAGAGATAACAGAGTTTGTTTGAAATCAGAGGACACAGCCTGATTTTGCCAAAGGTCTTAGGATGCAAACATTGGAAATTAGAATGCTAACATCCAGAACTCCACTATGAAATGCCAGTCAATCCTATTGCTAGAGATATCATTTGGGTATCTAATTCTTACCACTGAGCTAGGTGTCTCAAACTTGAATTAGCTGAGGACCTTGTGAGGCACAGAACCCTCAGATGAACCAGTGGTAACATGAAAAATGTCTTAATCATACAAAACGGCACATTATACAACGACACCCCCATTAAATATTCAAAAATGTGCATGCTGATTGGTCAGCATGCACGTTGTAAATCAGAGTTATAGTAATTGAAAAAGGTCCGGTCGCCTGGAATTTTTCCATTACTATAACTCTTTTTTTTTACAGCAATGGAGAATGCAAGATCTCCGTTGCTTCACACTGTCTCGCTATGTTAAACTCATGTAACATAGCAAAACAGTTTTTAAAAAGCAACGGAGATCTTGCTTTCAACGTTGCTTTTTTCTAAACTGTCTCGCTATGTTAAATGGGTTTAACATAGCCAGACAGCTTTAAAAAAGCAACGGATATTCTCCATTGCTTCTTTTAAAGCTGTCTCGCTATGTTAAACTTATTTAACATAGCAAAACAGTTTTTAAAAAGCAACAGAGATCTTGCTTTCTCCGTTGCTTTTTTCAAAACTGTCCCACTATGTTAAATAGGTTTAACATAGCGAGACAGCTTTAAAAAAGCAATGGATATTCTCCAAATTCAGAATGCCAAAGAAGATGAAAAGTGAGGTGTACAAGACAGTGGTGTGACCAGTAATACTGTATGGTACAGAAACCTGGGCAGTAAAGGCAGAACAGTTGAAGAAGCTAAAGGTGATGGAAAACAACAGGACATCAAAGGCAGATGGAAGGAGTATTTCCAGCAGCTTCTGAATGAAGAAAACCACACAGAAGTGGTACTGCCCCAGAAACAGCCTACAATGAGAGTAGAAGAGGAGCTCAACTTAGAAGAAGTAAGAGCAGCACTAAGGAAAATGAAGTCAGGGAAAGCAGCAGGCTCAGATGAGGTCACAGCAGATTTGATAAAGATGCTGGGTGAGCTAGGAGAGATATGGCTCCTGAGGGTACTAATTGCAGTGTGGAGAGAAAGGCGTATCCCAGATGACTGGAGAATGAGCATACTCGTGCCAATGTACAAGAACAAAGGGGACATCCACAACTGTGGACAGTACAGAGGCATCAAACTCCTACCACATTGCATGAAAGTTCTGGAGAGGGTGATTGATAAACGGATACGCAGGAATAGTAGAATGTAAGATGGGAGATGAACAGCTCGGATTCAGATCAGGATGCAGCACAATTGACCTGATGTTTGCATTGAGACAGATACTTGAGAAGAAATTAGAGAAGAGGAGAGGGTCAAACTGGGCTTTCCTAGACTTGGAGAAAGCATATGACAAGGTCCCAAGAAAGCTGATCTGGGCAGTACTGTGGTGGTTTGAAGTCCCAGAAACATTGGTAGAATTAGTACAGGCTATGTACAAGGACCCAGTGACTCAAGTACAAACAGTGTTTGGCCTCACTGAGGGGTTCACAGTGGGAGTGGGTGTACACCAGGGTTCAGCTCTGAGCCCACTGCTGTTCATACTGGTAATGGTCTACATCAGCAAACAGGTTGGAGGGGTCAGAGCAACAAAGCTGCTGTATGCAGACGATGTGGCAGTACAGGCAGACTATGATCTAGAACTTTCAGCAAAGGATAGGAGAATGGAATGCAAATCTGAAGGCACATGGGATGAAACTAAGCACAGATAAGACAGTGGTAATGGCAGCAGATTGGGGAAATCAGAAGAAGCTGAGAATAGAGATAGATGGGAAGATAGTGGAACAGGTAAACAGCTTCAAGTATCTGGGAGGGGTCGTTGAGGAGAAGGGTAGTCTGAATGAAGAGGTCAAAGCTAGAATCAGAGGGGCTGCAGCCAACTGGCATAGAGTATCAGGTGTAGTCTATGACAGAAGAATGCCAAAGAAGCTGAAAGTAAGGTGTACAAGACAGTGGTGCGACCAGTACTACTGTATGGTACAGAAACCTGGGCAGTAAAGGCAGAACACTTGAAGAAGCTAGAGGTGATGGAAATGAAGTGCTTGGGAAAGGTGATAGGATGCATACTGTGGGACAGGCGAAGAAATGAGGACATAAGAGCAGAAGCCAAAGTAGCTCCAATTGCAGAAAAGATCAAAGAGAACAGATTACGATGGTATGGGCATATGTGTAGAAAAGCAGAAGACAATCTGGTGAGGGAGATTTGGGACAGACAGGAAGAAGGTAAGAGGAAGCGAGGGCGTCCAGCAAAGAGGTGGATGGATTGTGTGAAAGAAGATCTGTGACAGTCGGGCATGAGTGTTGAAGAAGGCAGGAGAGTGGCACTGAATCGAGAGAGTTGGCGACAGTTAATATGATACCCCGACCCCATGTAAATGGGAAAGAGGGGGATGATGATGATGATGATTCTCCGTTGCTTTGTTTAAAGCTGTCTCGCTATGTTAAACTAATTTAACATAGCAAAACAGTTTTTAAAAAGCAATGGAGATCTTGCTTTCTCTGTTGCTTTTGCCCACAGCTCTGATGTACTGCTTAGGCATGCGCATGCGCAGTACATTAGAACTGCCGCAGAATACCAGACAGCTGCGGAAAGGCAGCAAGGAGGCATTATACAATGCCATTATTTAAGAAAAGTAATTATTTTTTTTCTTAAATAATGTCATTGTATAATAGCAATAACCCACTTCTGGGTGTGGGTAATGCGGGATTTACCCACGGTTGGCTTTGTTTGGCCACTCGAGATTCGCCCTCGTGACCAAACCACACCAACCATGGGTAAATCCAGCATTACCCACACCCAGGTGTGGGTTATTGCTATATTATTAACTGTGGTAACAGGTTTTACATTAAGTATTTAAGTCTTTATTGTGTCATTTCCCTTGTTTCTGAAGAAGTTCACGCAAAATAAAAGGTGGATGAAAGCGCTTATAACTTTGTGGAAAGTGGAGTTCGTTGTAGCCTGCTATAACATCCTATTGGTTTTGCTTTTTTGTTTCGTTTTTCAAGTTAACACGTTTCTTGTTTAGGTTTTACATTACCTGCTTGAAAGTTGTACCAAACGCCTGGAGTGCTACAGGAAAACAAAATGCACACAACACTTTTAAGTATTACAAAACGCAGGTTTCAAAGACAACCATACCTTTAATGTATAACACAAATAACAGTGTTTTTTATGCTTCTGAAATATTGCTTATCCAAAGTACATAACTATATCTGGCAAAAAAAACAGTTTTGTGATGTGAGCAGTTCTGCCTGACGCAGTCTGTCTTCCTTTCATTTGCGAGTGTCACAAAACTGTGAGACACAGCCATGCATATGTACAGAACATTTCCAAGAAGGAGAAAATGTAGACAAAGAAAGGGAGTGGAACCTT
Source organism: Protopterus annectens (assembly GCF_019279795.1). Classification (NCBI taxonomy): domain Eukaryota; kingdom Metazoa; phylum Chordata; order Ceratodontiformes; family Protopteridae; genus Protopterus; species Protopterus annectens. The sequence goes on along the minus strand of NC_056730.1, from coordinate 134,785,738 downwards.
AGTTGCATAAATGGTATAACACTTTCTTATTATGGAGTTGCATAACTGTTCATCTGGCAGTGACTCAACACTATGAGGTAAACAGTTGCACCTGATAGCAAATATACCCCCCATTAGTTTTTAGTATCACAGTAACAAGCTTTCATTTGAACAATGAATGCAGGAAAGTACAAGCATTTTTAAAGGACATTATTGATTGAATTGTTCTGACACATTATTATGACTTTATTTTAAGCTAGACGTTATTATACCGGCCCCCACTGCAGTGTAATACAACATTTTACTTTCATCACTGTAGACAAACATTATGGGCAAATGCTGTACAGTGAGGGAAAGCATGCATTATATCTCTGTCATCTTACGTGATTTATACATACCTTGTGTATTGATCTAATCACACGTGATTTGTACATAACTTGAGAACTTAATTATCTGCAACCTTTTGCAGTGTAAAATAGTACTTCCCCAATCCTAAGTGATTGTACTCACCCAAAATGTGCTTACAGATGGCCCAATGAGATAAATCAATTTATTACCTCAATAACTTATAACTAACTGAAGAAATAAACACACAAACAAGCAAACCACCAAATAAATAACTGAATAAACAATATTTTTTTATAACATTTGACTAGAGTTAATTTATCTTTATATTAAAAAAAAATATGCACTCCCAGAAATTAATCAAAACCATCTTTTTATTTATGTAGTAGTAGTCTAGTTTCCCCATCCTTTAAGTTAAAATAGGACCAGTTTTTATTTATATACAAGCTCTCCAATTTCTATAAATCTTATAAGAGAAACCAGTGTTAATTATTGTTATAGTTTTGTTGTACCATTGGAAAAAAAAAATCTGGAATAGGGGGTGAAATCTCTAACCAAAGTATGAAACCACATTCAGATCCATACAAACCAAAGTAGATCAATGACACAACATGGGTAGTTGTAAGTATGCCACTGGTATGGCCCCTTTATTCCTTAAAGATAGGGACCAAAACTAGGTCTGAATCTAGCATTAATTTATGTTTTGGTAAATGGGTGGGGTCATTGATTAGGCTACAGATGGTCTACTGGATCAACTACCTAGTGTGAATCTATGAACATAGGGACAACACCTGCGAGCAATGCTGTAATCACAAGGAAGGTTCCAGTAGTAAACTGGACTTTTTATGTAATTAAATAGTTAACTCCAGAAAAGCTTTGTTGGCCATATTAAGTGTTGGCTGCTGCACGTGGTACTTGGCTTGGAGTTGGAGACAACTAATGCTAAACCATTATTTATGATACGTAGCCTGGAGTGTACAAAAATGTTCAAAATGGCAATATTGTTATCCAAGGCTGCAAAGGTCCAGCCAGAATAATTTGAAAAATGCTGAGTTTGTATTTCACTAAGTGTGAGAAGGCAACAGGATTACCTGAGATGAGAGATTTAGGGAGCCTACAGCGTAAATCCCTATTATGCGTGTTCCATTCAGTTTTCTTGCAGATAGTCTTTCAAACAGTGGAATCATTTGCTCTATTGACTATAAAGGAGAGCATGTCTGAGGAAAATGCAGTAATTTGATGGTGCAGAATAAGCTGGAAACTGTATTGTGAAGGTTGTAGGGCAAAATGTTGTACATAAAACCTTTGCAAACAGCAATCTTTTTTCTGATATTGGATCACTCAAGACTAGCACATACCTCTCAACTGTACAGATTTTTGCCTCATATTTTTCATCAAATTTCATTTTTCAGGCAAATCATTGGCAAATTATTAAAGGTTGAAATTAAAAAGTGATGACAGACATTTGAGTTTCAGATTTCATACCGCTCAGAAAATTCATGCTAATTCATTTGGTGAGCAGGGTGTGTGTCATCAGGTAGTGTTAAATGGACGTTATCTTATTGCATATTTCTGTTCTTGGATGCAAGTGTGTCTCTGAGTAAAGTTAACAATTATGATTATCCTGTAGACATGCCGTCATAAGTTTAAGAAAGTGTGGTACATGTCGAAGGCAGCACAGATTCCTTCATGAGTTAATTCAGCAAGATGTGATTGTCTCCCTTTGGATAATGATCTGAGTAACAAATTGTGTTGTCTGAAGTATGACGAATTGTGTTGTCTGAAGTTTGACAAATTGTGTTGTCTGAATTATGGAGGCATGATAGGCATGTATGTCTAGCAAGTCTGAACTCACCAGCCAGTAAAATCCATACTTATACATAAAATATCCTATAATCCTGTTAGCGTCACTTTGCTTTGCTCTAACTGTTCAGATTTTTTAAAACTTTAATGGAATGTAAGATGCTATGTCATAACACCAGTGCCATACTAAATTGGTTGCTAATAGGACCGGTGCTTAGATGTGTCTGACAGGAGTCTGCCAGTCAACTTATTCAGCCCAACAGGTCTGTATAGTGACATATTTGAATGCATTACAATGTTTATATTTCCACAGTCCTCCTGTGAATTAAAGATGAAACTTCTTTTTATTAATGTTATTGCTCTCAAACTCTCTTCTTGACTGTGTGTGTCCGAGTTTAATCCAAAAAGCTCCAGTTGTCCAGCTGCTTTGAAAGCACACTTTTATGTCATGGTCATCTCAACATTGTTACCCAAGTTTGTTTCCTAAGTTAAGGCAGTTGTACTAGTCTTATAGAGCTCAGTACGTCTTCTTTCTTTTTTAAATAATATTTTTGTAAGAGACCACATCTCATGCTCATGACTCCCCATCTATATATATTTGTTGGAAACACTGACCCCTATCCCTTTTGCCACCACCCCAGTTTTTGCATCTCAGTCCATTCGCCTTCCATAGGCTACTAATAGCCTCTGCGGTAATTAGAAGGGCTTGTACCACAGGGTGTGTACACATTTTGTTCTGTTTTTATGGTAATGTTATGTAACATATACAACTCATCTTCCCTGCTTACCTTCACATCCTAATGATCAGTCGTGGTCCATTGACCTCCTTCCATCCATCAGAAAATACAAGGAAAATGCTACAATGACTTTAAACCGTAGATTTTAGGTACAAAGAGAAGTGCAAGGCTTGTACCAACAAAGAAAGTTATTTATTAATCCAAGATTTATGAATCACTTAAACAACAAAACTCTAACTTTATCATTGCGTTTTTCATTCACTGTAGAACTTCATCAGATTAGTTTAACTCACTAATCCTAAAATCTGATTTAAACTCCTTCCATCTGTGGTGGAAGACTTATAGGTAGAGGGACCTCCCAAAGCCTGCACACTCCCTGGGCACGGGAAAAACTATGTTAGAGAAACAATTACAACTTTTACTTACTTCTGGGCTAATGCTAGTATAACACAATGAGTCAAATGCATAATATTGCACAGTCACAACCAAAAACAAGACTGTAATATGGATTGGTTCTCTTGCATTCTTGCCTCTGGACTTTCTTCAGCTTTTCTTAATTACATCACAAAAATATTTAACTAATTCTGATAAAATAGTTTACCTTGCAATTAAAAAAAATGCAGTCTGATGTAACTGATTGAAAATAAGTGATCTGATTCATGTTTAAGTAATAGTTGCTTTGTTTAATTTTAATATGAAAAGCTGCTGTGCTGTCAGAGTGGCTTTGCTGGATTTGATGTTATTTTTCAGTACAGATTCTATCATTTCAGTAGTCAAAGTGAAGACCTTTGCTTATGCATCCTATCAGTAATCACCTTTTTCTCAAAGTAAGACATGATTCAAAACCTTTTATTAAATTATTTAATATAAATATCTTTTGTTAAGGAAAGCTTGTCTTCAGAAGTGCCTCTTCATTCAGTGATGCCACAGGAAGTCCACTGACTACTGAATTTCTAAGTGTTTCTACATCTTCATTGCCATTCAGCCAGTTGCTTATTGTTTTACATCTCCTGCCATTCACATCAGGCATCCCTCATACTTCATCACCATCATTCCTCCAGCTGACTTCCTCAGTCCTTGCTTCTCTCCAGTGTGCCATATGCCAGGTGGGTGTGCATATAGGAAAGGGCTTCTAAACCCAGGGTTGCTCACCTTCCCATGTGTGGACTCTTCAGGGGTGCGAGGTTCCAGTGCACAGGAGAGTATAATGGGGTTGTTGCTAGGAGCTGTCACATTGCAACCTGCAGAGGTTTCTATAACCTGAAGTCCCCTTCCCTAGTATGCTGATGTTAGCATTGGGCTGGTTGGCAATGAGCAGCTACTTGAGTATGTTTCTCCTCCCCAGGCCCATAGGCAGTTAATGCCCTGATATTCTCCCACCCAACAGTCTGTGACATTTGTCTGAGCTCCAGTCTAGGCCAAAGCTCACTAGAGAGATGCCCCAAACAGTCCCACCTTGACCCCACCTCCTCCAGGTTAGGTACACCCATGCTCCCTAGTTCTCTGACAAGAGCTCCTCCCCCAGGTTAAGCACACTCATCCATCCTAATTCTCTGACAAGTGTTCCTCCCCCAGGTTTGGCACACCCATCCTCCCTAGTTGTCTGACAAGAGATGAAGTTACTAATTGCTCATAAGTTGCCTGGATTTCAGTCACAGCTTTATTCCCTTCTTTCTACCTGTGAAGCTTTTCAGCCAATTCATTTTAGAAGACAAAAATATGCAAAAAGTGTTTTTGCTCTCTCTCTCTCTCTCTTATTCTCTATAGTGTTTTACTTCATTTTCTGCTCTTATCTGAATTATTATGTGTCTTAATTAATTCTGAATCAGATCTCCATTTGAAATAATAATTTTGTTGACATCATAAATCTCTTTATTTGCAGAAGTTATATATTTTTACTGTGTTGTAGCCTTTTGACCATCTCCTATTTGTAACTGATGATGCTATGTCTGCTATAGATGATAATTTCCCATTAATTTATAATACATAACTGAGTCTTATGCTGTCTGCTTGAAGAACAACATAATAATGAGCTTGCCCGTAACAAACTTATTATGAATCAGAAATGGCGATAATCTTGTCATGCTACTACTTTCCTAGATTTATCACACCGTTCTTCATACCTTACGCAGGTGCACCATTTTAAGTCCTACTTTTTGCATACATGTACATTATGAGGAGGACTGGCAGTAGGATTGTAGTACTACGGTCACAAAATGTTCATAATGTATGCAAATCAGCTCTGTATTTCCATTCCCTTCTTAGTATGATGTTCATCATTGCTCAGATATGGCATCACCCCCCCCCCCCAAAAAAAAAGAAAAAAAGAAAAAAAATGTAATTTATTCTTAGCTAGGAAGCTTCTCATAGTTGATTATTGTTTTACAAAGTAGCAGTGATAACTGCAGACAAGTGAGGTAGTATGTTTATACATTACTGACCCATGTAGACTCTCAGCCAAAACACATCAGTCAACCAATTAAAGAAATCAAACTAAAAGTTGTATCTTTAATTTCATTGACATCAAACTGGTGTATCTTCTCACTTGTTCAAGTATTTTTTTCCAGGGATGCCATTCTAACAGACGTTTTTAAAATGTTTCATAATTTGATTATATGAAAGTAATAGAACATAATTCTTAGAACTATTGTACATTGCATTTGAAATCAGAAATCCACAGGGCAACTTTTTATGTTGTCATCATTTAATGAATATCTAATGCTCTTCTATTCATTTGTTGCAGTATTCTTTAAACAAGGGAGTTGCCTGTCCAGGCAACCCAACGCCGGCCAGTATACCAAAGTCTTTTATTACTGTAATGTGTGCGGTACGTCCCATATAGGCAACTGTCGGATGTAGGCCATAAAGGTGATGTACGCACACACCATCCTTTGGACTTCTTTGCCGCCAATCAGATCGTCATTCCCAGATGTTGCTCTGCTGCTGGAATTGAGTGTTTCTTCTAAAGACAACTGCCCTGTTGGGGAACATTTTGTGTCTTCTGTTGCTGCATCCTTTTTTCCCTATTGTTAATGTCATCCAAGAAAGGGAAGTGTGATTGTGGAAAGCAGATTCCACACAAAGATTATCACTCTGTGTCTGTTTTCTTCTTGAGCCCCACCATGAGCATAAGAACTGTTCTAGCTGTGAGTTGTTCGTTCCCAAGACTCTTCTAAGCAGACTTTCTTCACTTGCAAAATATCTAGAGAACCAGCACTATGGAAAGTTCCGATTGAGCCTACCATGAAGCGGAAGGGCAAAAGGCCAAGCTTTAGCTGCACCTCTCCTAGCGGACATCTCTCCTGAGGTGCATGGTAGCCCAGAGACGTGTACTGCTTCAGATATGGATCCTCAGGCTGAGCCTGTTTTGCAGACCTCCTTAGATCTGGACACCAGCATGTCCAGTGAGGCCTCACAAGCATCTGGTACAGATGTCCAGGTGCAACCAAGGCTCATTCTGTCAGAAGGCCCTAGGGGAATCATGCAAATCTTGGTGGGAGAAGAAGTTGATTCAAATATACTTGAATGCAGGCCTACGTCCAACCCCCCGACTTTACATCTGGTGGACGTGTCTGCTAAGAAAAAACAAAATACTAAGCATCCATCCCCTCCTCAATACCCCCAGGAAGAGTGGAGAAATTTTGCCCAAGGATTATTCAAGGCCGTCATGTCCTTGAGGCCTACTGCTGGATCCCTTACTTCTCCCTTCTCCTGGCGTACCTTGCCCCAAAAAAGTGTCAGACAGCAGCCTGCTTCAGAGGAAGAACTTTCATCTTATGATAGCAGTAACTTCCTGGCCTGCTTCTCACAAATTTATTCACCATTAGACTATGCCACCCCTGAGGAAGACTCTAATGGGACACATTTGTGTATGGAGGAAATCTCATTTGGGGAAACCCTTTAAAAAATAAGGAACCACTTCAAGTGGGACAGCACTCAAAGTAATACAACCTCCTCCAGGTGGAACCCCCCAGACCCTCAGCTGTCCCCACCAGTTATTCCTACCTTTTTGGATGCCTTTGCTTCCACATCCCTATATACAGACTCTCAGCTTCTGGCCCCTAAGAAGCCAGATTAGTACTATAAAGTCCCTCAAGAATGCAACTTCCTCTTTAAGGTCCCTTTTGCAGACCCCTCAGTCATCTCTGTGGCCTCAGACAAAGCTTCAAGGTCCCTTTCTTCCACCTTTCTCCTTCCCTCGGACAAAGACAGTAGGCAACTAGAGAGGTTGGGGAAGAAAGTTTACAATTTAGCTACCCTAGCCATTAGGGCTTTATACTGTCAAACACAAATGGCTAACTATTCCCTGGAATTTATGTCACAACTATCTAAAATTGTTTCTGACATGCCTGATTCAGAAAACAAGGCCTTGACCTCTTCCCTAATTGCTGCATCCTCTCGGGTGGCCCGTAACTCTATAAAATGCAGCTTTGATGCTGTTGAGGCTACCTGTAGGGCAGCTGCCTCTGCCTCAGTGTTGAGAAGATTTGCAAGGTTAATGCTTCAATCACCCTGAGGACTTCAAAGCGAAGCTCATAGATGTTCCCCTTGACAATTCTGCATTGTTTAGTAAGGCTTCAGCTAATCTCTTCAAATCTCTGCAGGAAAAGAGTAAAGAGTTAAAAGAACTCAAACACATCTTGGTCTCAGTAGTCCCCTAGTTCGACAGGAACTACCCTTCCTAACAGGTATTCATCTGCAGGCAAACCCATCCCTTCCAAGCTCATCACTACTCAGCTCATTCATCCTCCCACCTGAATAAGCAGCCTTTTCCTGACAGAACAGGTGCTTCCTGACTCCTCAGGCCTTCCATGCTCTCTACCCCTGTGTCCCTATTCTTCTCTCTATCCTTTCCAACCTGAGAATCCATCGTAAAAGGCGCCTAGGTCTTGTTCATCATAAAACATGGATATTTCATGGCATGGCACACAGTGCCTCCTTCAGGAATATCCCACAACCACCTACAAAACCGGTACCCCTCTTCCCACAGATGTTGGCAGATCTGCTGGAGCAGGGAGCCATGCAACCAGTGCCCACACACCAAAAAGGAGCAAGCTTCTACTCCCACATGTTCCTAGCACCCAGAAATAGAGTTCCCTGAAGACCCATCCTGGGTCTCTTCTTCCTCAACACCTCCTAAAGGTGCCCTACTTCAAAATGCCCACAATTCAGACCTTGTTTCCTCTGATCCTCCCACAGACCTTTTTGACATCCATAAACATCAGAGACACCTATCTGCATATTCCTATTCATCCCAAGTTCAGAAAATGTATTTGTTTCTCTGTGGCATCTTGGCATTTTCTGTTGTCAGCCATGCATTTTGGTCTTTCTACGGCCCCAAGAGTTTTCACAAAATGCTTAGCCCCAGTAGTCATATTCTGCAGACTCCAAGGCATTCAAATTTTCCCCTACCTGGATGACCTCTTGTTCCAGGCAAACACCCCAGATGAACTGCAGAGGAACCTCCACTAAGCCATTGTCATCCTACAAGTAGGATTCATAGTCATCTTCAAAAAATTCTGCCCTCACCCCATCCCAAGATCATGTCTTCTGGGATGCAGATTCCAAACAGACAGAATGGTAGTGTCCCTTCCACCTCAAAAGGCACAAGAGCTCTGCCAGACCTTGTCAAACCTCTCTCTCCTGCACCTTTTGTCAGCAAGGTAATTTCTCAGGATCCTTGGACTGATGGCTTCCACCATACCTATGCTGCTTCTGTCAGGACTTCATTTGAGGAAGTTTCAGTGGTTCCTGCAGTTGGTGTGGACACAACATGCCCACCATCTGGAATTTCAAATTCCGCTCCTACCTTGCTTGCAGAAGGAGATTCTATGGTGGCTCCAACAAATGTCCTTCAACACAGAACTTCCCAGCTACCCCCTTCCCCTCCAAATAAAGACCTGTACACAGATGCTTTGGATACAGGCTGGGGAACTGTGTTGGGTTCCCATACTTTACAAGGGCTATGGTCCCCCTCTCAGAGAAATTATCACATAAATGTAAAAGAGATGAAGGCATTGATTCTAGCTCTTCAGCCCGTTAAGTCCCTTTTCAACACAGGCCGGTTGAGGATCTACACAGACATGACTTTTCTCTGGTATGTGAACAAGCAGGGGGGGACCAAATCCGACCTCCTGGCAGATTAGCTTTACAGGTTTGGGAGCTAGCCCTCCAACTTCAGATTTCTCTGCAGGTGGTCTACATTGCCTCCAATCAGAACTATTTGGCATAAACCTTGAGCAGATCCACAACACAGGCTCATGGATGGATGCTTCACAGGGATGAGTTTCTGGACATAGTCCACCAGTGGGGTATTCCTCAGATAAACTTATTTGCTTCCCCTCTGAACAGACAACTTCCAAGATTTGGTGCTAAGGAACCTCACCCCAGACATGGAAATTGGATATCATATAAATATCCTGGAAGGGGAAGTTTCTGTATGCATTCCTTCCTCTTCCACTCATTCCAAAAGTCTTGCTGAAGATTCGGCAGGACAAACCAAAATTATTGCTGGTAACTTCCTGTTGGCCAAGACAGCATTGGTTCCCCCTTCTCCTACACCTAGCCAAGGGCAGTCATCACAAGTTACCTCACAGAATAGACCTACTCACACAACAGAAGGGCTGCCTAATCCACCCACACTTGGCATCTATACAGCTGACTGTATGAGTGATGGAGTTGCTTACTGCTTGGTGTGATGGATTTGAAGTGTTCTTAAGACACTCAGTCTTGCTGGCTGGATTCTGCTAAAATTCAAAGTCTGGTTATATTTGCATTCACAGTCTGTTGCATACAGAAACTTGCAGAATATACACTGATGAGAAAATATACTTTGCAGCACTTGTCTTTAAGAGCAGTAACCAATAACTTTTATAATAAATCAAACTGGACAAACGTTGCAGCTTAAAAGTACCGTTCCAACTTTACTTCTCATATAGTACAGATGATGTGAGAGATATAACATTTACCTTAGGACACATGAGTCCCTACCATACCTCTAACATAACTGGATTTATACAGCTCTTTATATACATTTTTTAGTCATGCATAAACATATTTTGGAGAATTGCTTATCCTGTAGAAACAATACTAAACTTCCTTGTTTAACAATGTCTTGTAAGAGACCAGCTTTTCTGACAGTGTGAATATCCTGTAACAGTGTCCTGATGTCCATGTAGAAAAACATATTTTTGAGGAAACACATTGTTCTGTATTCTATTTGGATCTGTGTATAAAAACATATGTTCTTGTGCCAATGCTGATAAGCATATCCTGTTTTCCATGCAGAAAAACATATTTTTGAGAAAACACTTGTCAGAGATCAGCTTTTCTGACAGTGTGAACATTCTGTATTTTATTTGGATCTTTGTATAAAAACATCTGTTCTTGTGCCATATCCTGTTTTTCATGCAGAAAAACATATTTTTGAGAAAACACATTGTCAGTGTCATTGTCCATTCTTTAAAAGCAGATTTTGCATTTTTGCTGTTGCATACATCCTGTTTTTAAGTCTGTTAAGGGAAAAATGTCCGTTCAGCAGATTCCTTTTCCAAGCCATGGTCATTTAGTATGACTGCTGATCACATATTACTAAACTCTGTTTCTGCATTTAAGCAAGCTTTTTCTTTCAGCATATTTACAACATAATTAATTTCAGACTAATATTCATAAAATCTAACACATATGCTGCTTCTGTCAGGACTTCATTTGAGGAAGTTTCAGTGGTTCCTGCAGTTGGTGTGGACACAACATGCCCACCATCTGGAATTTCAAATTCCGCTCCTACCTTGCTTGCAGAAGGAGATTCTATGGTGGCTCCAACAAATGTCCTTCAACCCAGAACTTCCCAGCTACCCCCTTCTCCTCCAAATCAAGACCTGTACACAGATGCTTTGGATACAGGCTGGGAACTGTGTTGGGTTCCCATACTTTACAAGGGCTATGGCCCCCCTCTCAGAGAAATTATCACATAAATGTAAAAGAGATGAAGGCATTGATTCTAGCTCTTCAGCCCTTTAAGTCCCTTTTCAACACAGGCCGGTTGAGGATCTACACAGACATGACTTTTCTCTGGTATGTGAACAAGCAGGGGGGAACCAAATCTGACCTCCTGGCAGATTAGCTTTACAGGTTTGGGAGCTAGCCCTCCAACTTCAGATTTCTCTGCAGGTGGTCTGCATTGCCTCCAATCAGAACTATTTGGCATAAACCTTGAGCAGATCCACAACACAGGCCCACGGATGGATGCTTCACAGGGATGAGTTTCTGGACATAGTCCACCAGTGGGGTATTCCTCAGATAAACTTATTTGCTTCCCCTCTGAACAGACAACTTCCAAGATTTGGTGCTAAGGAACCTCACCCCAGACATGGAAAGTGGATATCATATAAATATCCTGGAAGGGGAAGTTTCTGTATGCATTCCTTCCTCTTCCACTCATTCCAAAAGTCTTGCTGAAGATTCGGCAGGACAAACCAAAATTATTGCTGGTAACTTCCTGTTGGCCAAGACAGCATTGGTTCCCCCTTCTCCTACACCTAGCCAAGGGCAGTCATCACAAGTTACCTCACAGAATAGACCTACTCACACAACAGAAGGGCTGCCTAATCCACCCACACTTGGCATCTATACAGCTGACTGTATGAGTGATACAGCCCTGATACTTTTTTGACACCTATTCTCAGAAGACATGCTTCAAGTGCTGCAGGAGGCCAGGAAACCCAGTACCTTACCTATCCAAGTGTAAAAGATTATCGATGTGGTGTCTTTCTCGTAACGTGGACCCACTAACAGTGGATCTCCCGCTGTTTTTTTCACACCTGTGTCAGTTGCAATTCAGGCCTAGTTTATTCATTTGTAAAAAACACATCTGTCAGCCATTTCTGTATGTCTCCCCCCCTTTAGCTTCTAGATTTGAGGTCAAACAGTTCCTCAAAGGCATCCTCCACATTAGACCCCCTAGAAGGCCTGTGCTGCCTGTCTGGGACCTAAACTTTGTGATAGAGAAGCTGAGACTTGCACCTTTGAGACAGATTCTTCTAGCTCCTTAAAACACTGCACCTGGCAAACTGTCTTGCTGCTACCCCTAACTTCTGCGAGAAGGTTCTCTGAACTCCAGGCCCTGATGGCTTGTGCCAACTTTTTGATCTTCCACAAAGGCAGGGTCTCCGTTTGCACCAACCTCACCTTTATGCCCAAAGTGGTTAATGAGTTTTCCTTGAAACAGGCTATCCACCTACCAATCTTTTTCCCTTCTCCTCAAAACACTAGTGAGAAGATTTTGCACACACTTGATGTGCACAGACAACTCAGATTTTGCCTTCAGAAACTTAAATCTTTTAGGAAATTAGACCACCTGTTTGTCTCATTCCATTCCAGGGCTCTGTGTCCAAACAAACAATTTCTAACTGGATTTCCAAAACTATCTCCTTCTGCTATGCTTACTATGGGAAACCCCCTCCGTACTTGGTCAAAGCACAGTCTACCAGAGCAGTGGCCTCCTCTGGTGCCTCTCTCAAAGGGCTAGACACCAATTTTATCCTAGAGGCAGCTACCTGGACCTGTGTCCACAGTCCCCACCTTTACCAAACAGTACAACCTGGATTCCATCTCCAAATCTAGGGCTGTATTTGAGAGCCACTCCTCAAGGCTTCCTAGAAAATTCATCTGCTAACTCCACCTCCCTCTCTGCATGAGCTTTGGTACTCTCCCTCATGTAACGAATACTGCAACAGATGAATAGAAGGACATAGAATAGTTGTGTAAGAACTTAGCATAACAATAAGATGTCATTCTCTTCTCTGTTGCAGTATCGTGTCCCAATCCCCATTCCCCACTTCTCATGATTCTTGGATGCGTCAGCTCTATTACTTGGACTGTCTTCCTTCCTGGGGCTTCAGTTCTGAGGATAGTATCTGTGTGTATATCACCTTTGTGGCCTATGTCCAATAGCTGCCTATGTGGGATATACCATACACCTTACAGTAGTAAAAGACTTTGGTGTACTGGCCAATGTTGGGTCGCCTGGGCAGGCAACTCCTGCATGTAAAAAATACTACAACAGAGAAGAGAAAAACATCTATCATTCTGGTAAGTTCTTACGCAACTATTCTTTATGTTATTTTAAAGATTGCTGTTCTTCAGTCACATATCCAAAGTCTGAGTTGAACTGTGCACTATTGCAATTTATTTGTTTAAATGTGACTTAGTAGTTATTGTATCCTTGTGTGAAATTGGATACCTTAGATTAAAATACATTACTTCCCATATGCATTTTGTAGGATACTGTAATATCTGGAGAATTGCTAAGATTGCTAGGGGTTACGTGTGTGTGTGTGTGTGTGTGTGTGTGTGTGTGTGTGTGTGTGTGTGTGTGTGTGTATCTAGCTTAGATACATAGATTTGTATATATGGATTTGTAGATTTAGAGATTGTTGCCAGGTTAACAAACCTGGGGTCCTTTCTAAGCCCAGCCAATAGTTCAGGAAAGAATGATGAAATCCTGTATCCAAACAGGACATTGAGATCCAGGCATTTGTAAGTTACCTGGCTTACCTCTATCTATTTATCTCTCTCTCTCTCTCTCTCTATATATATATATATATATATATATATATATATATATATATATATATATGTGTGTGTGTGTATAAAATATCTGTCTATATATGAACATAAACACACAAAATATTTTTTCTGCCATTAGGTCACACATTTTGTGATATCAGCAGTAAATTAATTTAAATGAAAGGAAGCTAGAACATATCAAGAAATATACATTTAAAAGTCATCTGCAACTTCGTACACCAGATTTGTACATTTTCAGACTTGATATAAGCTGGTATTTCTTACTTCTATCAGTACTGAAGTTTGTAGCTAAGCTTTTTTTTTTTTTTTTTAATTTGGAAAGTGCAATGAATTACGAGCATGTAAACCTGGCCAGTTGATCTGCAACTTTGGCCGAGTACTTTATACAGACACACACGCTCACACACACGCACACGCACACACACACGCACACACACACACACACACACACACACACACACACACACACACACACACACACAAGCTACAGCGGACTCATTCTTGATAAACCAGTTAAGAACACAGAACAATACAGAATGCAAATCTGCCTTCAAATAACAATATCATGTTTCAAGTGAAATCCTTTCTGATTATGAGTAGCTGGTAACCTATTTTTTCTAGATATTATCTTAAGCTTATTTCTTTTTTCACTTATGAATTCAATATACCACCTACCAGCCACAATATATCTCTTTGTTTTATTCATAGGTTCATAGGTTCATAGGTTCATACTAGGCTATCTGCCCAAGGGCATTTACAAGCCTAGCCCATAGTTTTGTGGCTTACGCCACCCCTTTAGTATGGGGAAATATACCCATTATTTTGCTGTGCCTCTGTCGAGCAGTGACACTGAGGTAATCCCTGGGGTATATCTGCGATCTCCCATCCATTGGTCAAGATTTCTCTTGAACAAGGCCAGCGAGGTGCTCTGCCTCACATATACCGGGATTTTGTTCCACAGCATAGGGAGTCTTTGGGTGATGAATCTATCCCTCCAGCACATCCTATTAATAGCCGTGTCGAGGTTTAAGTCTCCCGCCCTTGTGGCTCTGATGGATCTAGATTTTTTGAGGTGAAGCATATTCATCAAATCTGGGTTTGACATGGCCTTGTATGTTAGGCAAAGGTCACCTCTGAGCAAGCGTGGCGACTGAATAGAGCTGGAGTTCTTTCAGTCGGGCAGCATAGGACAGATTTTGAGACCCTTTATCCTTTTGGTGAGGAACTTTTGTGGCCTCTCCAGCTGCTGCAAGTGTCGGGTCTGATACATTCCGAATGGGGCATTGTACTCAATCATTGGTCTGATGAGTGATGAGTAGAGGGAGACAATGACCTCCCTTGATCTAGATGAGAATCCCTTCATGATAAGGTGGGCAATGTAGAAGGTCTTCCTAACTACTTTAGCTACATGGGTGTCGAATGACAGACTACTATCAACCTGGGTCCCCAGGTCCCTGATAACTTCTTCTGTGCTCAGTGGATTGCCACCTATTTGGTAGCTAGGGGTAACCTTGTTTTTCCCGAAGGGTTATGACTATGCATTTTTTGGCATTTAACTTTAGGCCATGGCTCTGGCACCAGTTATCCGTTTCTGTGAGACCCTTCTGAAGGATATCTGTGTCAGATGTGTTTTCTACTATGGCGCCCAGTTTCCAGTCATCTGCAAACTTTGTCAGCCATAACCCTCCTGTGTTTGCTTGTACTTCGGAGAAATAGATGCCAAACGAGTGGGCCTAGGACTGAGCCCTGTGGGACACCACTTGTGACAGGCTTTGAGTCTGACATGGCGCCAGCAACTCTGACCCTGTGGGTTCTGTCACTCAGCCAGTTTGCAACCCATCTTGTGATGTATGGGTTAATATTTAAGCTGATGAGTTTTTCAATGATACCCGAGTGGGGTATTGTATCGAAGGCCTTCGCCAGATCGAGGTAGGCTGTATGGACTGCCTTTCCCTCATCAATGGCTTTGGTGACTGTTTCGAAAAAGTCAACCAAGTTTAAAAGGCATGATCTGCCTTTGACAAAGCCAAACTGGGTTGGATCCAAAGTCTGCAAATTCCTATGTCTTTATTTATGAGGTCCATTATGATCCTCTCCATGGCTTTGCAGATAAGGCTTGTCAAGCTAATGGGCGGTAATTTCCAGGGTCGGTGGAGGCACCGCCTTTGTGAAGTGGGACCACAGTTGCAGTGCGCCACTCCTGGGTACATATCCAGAGGTAAGGCTCTGATTAAACAGCTGTCCTAGCTGTGGGTTTAATTCCTCATTGTGTTCGTCGAGCACACAGCCGGGGACACCATCAGGTCCCATGGATGGTGTGTTTTTGCTTTGGAGAGCAGTTCTCACTTGGGCGTTGGAGATGTTTGGGGGCTGCAATCATTTGGTATAGATATCTCTCCTTTTGGGGAGGTTGGGGGGCGTTTGCACTGAACCTGTCAGCCAGTATGTTGGCAATGTCCGTAGGATCAGTAATCTTCATATCATTTTGAACTAGTTCTGAGCATATCTGGGAGTTTCCTCCCAGGTTTCTAACATAGCTAAAGAAGGCCTTATGATTGTCTTTTGAGTCTTTAGCTATTTTTCTCTCAAAATTTGCTTTGGATGATTTTATGAGAGCTCTTAGTTTTTTACTTATAGTGATCAAGGGTGTCTTACCTTTTAAGGATTTTGCTCTATCTTGTAGTAGCTTCCTCCTTTTGTTGTAGAGTTTGTTTATGGCTGGGGTCCACCAGACTGGACGCTTGCCTTTGGTACAGAGAGTCTTTGTTTTGCTTGGGATTGCCTTATCCATGCAGTCCTGCAGGTGCTGGTAGAAGGCATTTGTAAGTGATTCAGCGGCATATGTACTGTTTTCCGCCAGCTCGGGGGCCTTAAAGGAGACCCCACTAGTCTTTAGAAGTGTGAAGTCGGCTTTCGAGAAGTTCTTTACTGTGGTCTTTTTTATTTCAGGTGGGGGTGGGATGAGGACCTCCAGCGAGATTAGTTTGTGATCTGATCTCACCAGTGAGGGGTATACTTCCGGTGTTGAACATTGTGCTCCCATGTTCGTGATGATGAGATCAAGTATGTTATCTCCTCTTGTGGGGATGGTAACTAGTTGTTCCATGGCATTTGAGTTTATGAATTCCAGGAACTTTTGGGCTAGGGTGTTTGGGCTTGAGTAGTGTTCCCAGTCTATATTAGGGTAGTTGAAGTCACCTAGTATGATGGTGTTTGGTGATACATTTATCCCCTCTAGTGTTTTCAGGAAGGCCATGTGAGGTTCCTGAGTTTGTGAGGGTGGCCTGTAACATGCTACAATTTGCAGAGCAGTCTTGCCTATGGTTAATTGCACCTGGATGGTCTCCGATGCATCGTGCGTTGCAACCAGTCTTGAGGTGTGGGAGTCCTTGATGAATATGGATACACCCCTCCTTTCTTGGTATTGTCCGGATTTTGGGGCCGGAACGCATGATATGAGGTAAAACCTGATAGTGCTGGGGTGCTCTCAGGAGCCTTGAACCAGGTTTCTGTCACAGCACAGACATCGATGTTCTCCATACTGAGAAGGGCCTTGAGTGCGTGCATTTTGAGATTCAGACTTCTGGCATTGAGCAGCATTACCCTTAGTTTTTTTCCTTTTTTGTGTTCTAGGGTGGTAGGTTTAGAATTTGAGCCTTGCCTAAAAAGGCACTATGGGGGTGGCAAGAGCCTTTGCCAATATCCGGAATCCCAGGGGTGACAGGTGCAAGCCCGTCCCTTGCGAAGTAGCGTGGCTTGTCCAGCATGTCATCCCAGGCAGACAGACACTGGATCCCCTTTGAATGACACCAGTGTTTAAGCCAATTGTTAAAGCTGATCATCTTATCTCTGTATTGTGGCATCATTCTTGGTGAAGGTAGGATACTGCTCAAGGTCAGGGTCATACCTGCCTGGGCTACATAATCAGAGAGCTCCTCGATGTCTCTTTTCATGTAGTCCAAGGAGGTACGTCTCAGGTCGTTTACACCAGCGTGGACAATGACTGAGTCGTATTTGTACCTGCTGTTGAGAGACCTGAGTGCTTGGCGTTATGTGGCGGATTCTAGCGCCCGACAGGCAGCTTACTGTGACCTTCTCCTTACTCAGTCTGGTGAGCGGGACGTCAGTGTGTCTGACTATGGAGTCACCAATGACTAGTGTGTCTGGCATTTTGTTTGGCCTTAAGGGCTGTGACTGTTTGACACTCTGACTGTGAGGTCTATGTGTTGCAGGTGATGTGTTCTGAGGTGGTGGTTGTTTGGGTGTCTGCTTTGGTGGCCTCTGCTGTTTTGGTAGATTTTTGATCAGAGCCTCCGAGTATGTCTTTGTGTGTTTATGTGTATGATTTGAGGTTGTGATGGTACTATGTGAGACTGGGTCTATAGTGTGTGTGGTAACCTTCTCCTCGCGACTGGTCTTGCAGTCCTATGTTGAGAGAGCTCAGCCTCCAGTTTGGCTGTATAGTTGCATCTCTCGCATGTATTTGTGTTTTGTGGGAGGAGGAGAGGGTTGTCTGTGTACATGAGGTAATTGTAACATTGCCTCAATATTCCCAGGTTCACCAGCTGAGCAGGAGAAGACACTAGCAACTGATCCCTCGACATGCTAGAAGGAATAGACAAAAAAAAAACTTTAAAGAAGATTCCGGGGGACGTGGATGACCGAGAAATGGGGGTTTGCCTTTTTGGGGTACTATCTATGACAAGAGCACCGTATCAAGGTAATAAGTACTGTAGGAGCAAGTGCTAGGCATAACAGATAGAGAATAGTCTACTTGGAGTCAAGTAGAGATGATCTTTTTAGTTATAGTATACGATGATTAGATCAGTAGTATAGTTCGAGGAAGGTAGCTTTAAGGGAAAATTTGAAGAGTGGAATTTAGGTAGCCCAAATAGTTTAAATCTGCTTAACGGCTGCCCTAGTGTGCAACGGTAGCAGCTCAGCTTCAAATCGCTAAACCGCGCAAGCAGCGTTTAGCGTTTTTTATATCAGGGGGCTGAAAGAAGCTAGGAACTGGCCCAAAACGACCAATAAACTACAAGTTGCTGGCTGAAACCTCACAAAACTGGACCAACAGGCAGCTCAATGCTTCCCACTCCCACTGGTAAGCAAGGGAACTTCCTCTGTTCCAAATTAGGTAAAGATTCAGTAACAGGAACTGCAAACAAAGCCCAGGGATCAGCAAGCTCTGAAACTGGACTATTCTAGCATAGTAAGGCGGGAAAACAAGAGATATTTTTTTTTTTTTTTTTTTTTCAGAAAACAAGCAGAAACAGATACAGTAAACACTTATAAATGCTATAAATCGGCTATCACAGCCTACACAAACAATTTGCAACAGTTACAGATTTTAAAAGTAACAAATTGAGAAACAAGTGCAAAAACAGAATAAATGCAGAAAAACAGTAACAATGTATCAGCAAGCAGGCGAAATACAGTTGCTAGATAAATAGAAGTGGAAAGCCACAAAAATTATACTTAAATCAGGTAAAGTCGCTTTTTTAGCTCTCTGAAGCTTGGATTACTCTGCTGGCCACCACGAGGATCTGTGCTGAGTAGGTACAAGCCAAAAAACGCGTGTTTAGCGTTTTTTATATCAGGGGGCTGAAAGAAGCTAGGAACTGGCCCAAAACGACCAATAAACTACAAGTTGCTGGCTGAAACCTCACAAAACTGGACCAACAGGCAGCTCAATGCTTCCCACTCCCACTGGTAAGCAAGGGAACTTCCTCTGTTCCAAATTAGGTAAAGATTCAGTAACAGGAACTGCAAACAAAGCCCAGGGATCAGCAAGCTCTGAAACTGGACTATTCTAGCTTAGTAAGGCGGGAAAACAAGAGATTTTTTTTTTTTTTTTTTTCAGAAAACAAGCAGAAACAGATACAGTAAACACTTATAAATGCTATAAATCGGCTATCACAGCCTACACAAACAATTTGCAACAGTTACAGATTTTAAAAGTAACAAATTGAGAAACAAGTGCAAAAACAGAATAAATGCAGAAAAACAGTAACAATGTATCAGCAAGCAGGCGAAATACAGTTGCTAGATAAATAGAAGTGGAAAGCCACAAAATTATACTTAAATCAGGTAAAGTCGCTTTTTTAGCTCTCTGAAGCTTGGATTACTCTGCTGGCCACCACGAGGATCTGTGCTGAGTAGGTACAAGCCAAAAAACGCGCGTTTAGCGTTATATCAGGGGGCTGAAAGAAGCTAGGAACTGGCCCAAAACGACCAATAAACTACAAGTTGCTGGCTGAAACCTCACAAAACTGGACCAACAGGCAGCTCAATGCTTCCCACTCCCACTGGTAAGCAAGGGAACTTCCTCTGTTCCAAATTAGGTAAAGATTCAGTAACAGGAACTGCAAACAAAGCCCAGGGATCAGCAAGCTCTGAAACTGGACTATTCTAGCTTAGTAAGGCGGGAAAACAAGAGATATTTTTTTTTTTTTTTTTTCAGAAAACAAGCAGAAACAGATACAGTAAACACTTATAAATGCTATAAATCGGCTATCACAGCCTACACAAACAATTTGCAACAGTTACAGATTTTAAAAGTAACAAATTGAGAAACAAGTGCAAAAACAGAATAAATGCAGAAAAACAGTAACAATGTATCAGCAAGCAGGCGAAATACAGTTGCTAGATAAATAGAAGTGGAAAGCCACAAAATTATACTTAAATCAGGTAAAGTCGCTTTTTTAGCTCTCTGAAGCTTGGATTACTCTGCTGGCCACCACGAGGATCTGTGCTGAGTAGGTACAAGCCAAAAAACGTGCGTTTAGCGTTTTTTATATCAGGGGGCTGAAAGAAGCTAGGAACTGGCCCAAAACGACCAATAAACTACAAGTTGCTGGCTGAAACCTCACAAAACTGGACCAACAGGCAGCTCAATGCTTCCCACTCCCACTGGTAAGCAAGGGAACTTCCTCTGTTCCAAATTAGGTAAAGATTCAGTAACAGGAACTGCAAACAAAGCCCAGGGATCAGCAAGCTCTGAAACTGGACTATTCTAGCTTAGTAAGGCGGGAAAACAAGAGATATTTTTTTTTTTTTTTTTTCAGAAAACAAGCAGAAACAGATACAGTAAACACTTATAAATGCTATAAATCGGCTATCACAGCCTACACAAACAATTTGCAACAGTTACAGATTTTAAAAGTAACAAATTGAGAAACAAGTGCAAAAACAGAATAAATGCAGAAAAACAGTAACAATGTATCAGCAAGCAGGCGAAATACAGTTGCTAGATAAATAGAAGTGGAAAGCCACAAAAATTATACTTAAATCAGGTAAAGTCGCTTTTTTAGCTCTCTGAAGCTTGGATTACTCTGCTGGCCACCACGAGGATCTGTGCTGAGTAGGTACAAGCCAAAAAACGCCCGTTTAGCGTTTTTTATATCAGGGGGCTGAAAGAAGCTAGGAACTGGCCCAAAACGACCAATAAACTACAAGTTGCTGGCTGAAACCTCACAAAACTGGACCAACAGGCAGCTCAATGCTTCCCACTCCCACTGGTAAGCAAGGGAACTTCCTCTGTTCCAAATTAGGTAAAGATTCAGTAACAGGAACTGCAAACAAAGCCCAGGGATCAGCAAGCTCTGAAACTGGACTATTCTAGCTTAGTAAGGCGGGAAAACAAGAGATATTTTTTTTTTTTTTTTTTTCAGAAAACAAGCAGAAACAGATACAGTAAACACTTATAAATGCTATAAATCGGCTATCACAGCCTACACAAACAATTTGCAACAGTTACAGATTTTAAAAGTAACAAATTGAGAAACAAGTGCAAAACAGAATAAATGCAGAAAAAACAGTAACAATGTATCAGCAAGCAGGCGAAATACAGTTGCTAGATAAATAGAAGTGGAAAGCCAAAAAATTATACTTAAATCAGGTAAAGTCGCTTTTTTAGCTCTCTGAAGCTTGGATTACTCTGCTGGCCACCACGAGGATCTGTGCTGAGTAGGTACAAGCCAAAAAACGCGTGTTTAGCGTTTTTATATCAGGGGGCTGAAAGAAGCTAGGAACTGGCCCAAAACGACCAATAAACTACAAGTTGCTGGCTGAAACCTCACAAAACTGGACCAACAGGCAGCTCAATGCTTCCCACTCCCACTGGTAAGCAAGGGAACTTCCTCTGTTCCAAATTAGGTAAAGATTCAGTAACAGGAACTGCAAACAAAGCCCAGGGATCAGCAAGCTCTGAAACTGGACTATTCTAGCTTAGTAAGGCGGGAAAACAAGAGATATATTTTTTTTTTTTTTTTTTCAGAAAACAAGCAGAAACAGATACAGTAAACACTTATAAATGCTATAAATCGGCTATCACAGCCTACACAAACAATTTGCAACAGTTACAGATTTTAAAAGTAACAAATTGAGAAACAAGTGCAAAAACAGAATAAATGCAGAAAAACAGTAACAATGTATCAGCAAGCAGGCGAAATACAGTTGCTAGATAAATAGAAGTGGAAAGCCACAAAAATTATACTTAAATCAGGTAAAGTCGCTTTTTTAGCTCTCTGAAGCTTGGATTACTCTGCTGGCCACCACGAGGATCTGTGCTGAGTAGGTACAAGCCAAAAAACACGCGTTTAGCGTTTTTTATATCAGGGGGCTGAAAGAAGCTAGGAACTGGCCCAAAACGACCAATAAACTACAAGTTGCTGGCTGAAACCTCACAAAACTGGACCAACAGGCAGCTCAATGCTTCCCACTCCCACTGGTAAGCAAGGGAACTTCCTCTGTTCCAAATTAGGTAAAGATTCAGTAACAGGAACTGCAAACAAAGCCCAGGGATCAGCAAGCTCTGAAACTGGACTATTCTAGCTTAGTAAGGCGGAAAACAAGAGATTTTTTTTTTTTTTTTTTTTCAGAAAACAAGCAGAAACAGATACAGTAAACACTTATAAATGCTATAAATCGGCTATCACAGCCTACACAAACAATTTGCAACAGTTACAGATTTTAAAAGTAACAAATTGAGAAACAAGTGCAAAAACAGAATAAATGCAGAAAAACAGTAACAATGTATCAGCAAGCAGGCGAAATACAGTTGCTAGATAAATAGAAGTGGAAAGCCACAAAAATTATACTTAAATCAGGTAAAGTCGCTTTTTTAGCTCTCTGAAGCTTGGATTACTCTGCTGGCCACCACGAGGATCTGTGCTGAGTAGGTACAAGCCAAAAACAGCGCGTTTAGCGTTTTTTATATCAGGGGGCTGAAAGAAGCTAGGAACTGGCCCAAAACGACCAATAAACTACAAGTTGCTGGCTGAAACCTCACAAAACTGGACCAACAGGCAGCTCAATGCTTCCCACTCCCACTGGTAAGCAAGGGAACTTCCTCTGTTCCAAATTAGGTAAAGATTCAGTAACAGGAACTGCAAACAAAGCCCAGGGATCAGCAAGCTCTGAAACTGGACTATTCTAGCTT
Organism: Protopterus annectens; assembly: GCF_019279795.1. NCBI lineage: Eukaryota > Metazoa > Chordata > Ceratodontiformes > Protopteridae > Protopterus > Protopterus annectens. The sequence continues at coordinate 134,762,845 of NC_056730.1, read as the reverse complement.
AGTAAGGCGGGAAAACAAGAGATATTTTTTTTTTTTTTTTCAGAAAACAAGCAGAAACAGATACAGTAAACACTTATAAATGCTATAAATCAGCTATCACAGCCTACACAAACAATTTGCAACAGTTACAGATTTTAAAAGTAACAAATTGAGAAACAAGTGCAAAAACAGAATAAATGCAGAAAAACAGTAAAATGTATCAGCAAGCAGGCGAAATACAGTTGCTAGATAAATAGAAATGGAAAGCCACAAAAATTATACTTAAATCAGGTAAAGTCGCTTTTTTAGCTCTCTGAAGCTTGGATTACTCTGCTGGCCACCACGAGGATCTGTGCTGAGTAGGTACAAGCCAAAAAACGCGCGTTTAGCGTTTTTTATATCAGGGGGCTGAAAGAAGCTAGGAACTGGCCCAAAACGACCAATAAACTACAAGTTGCTGGCTGAAACCTCACAAAACTGGACCAACAGGCAGCTCAATGCTTCCCACTCCCACTGGTAAGCAAGGGAACTTCCGCTGTTCCAAATTAGGTAAAGATTCAGTAACAGGAACTGCAAACAAAGCCCAGGGATCAGCAAGCTCTGAAACTGGACTATTCTAGCTTAGTAAGGCGGAAAACAAGAGATATTTTTTTTTTTTTTTTTCAGAAAACAAGCAGAAACAGATACAGTAAACACTTATAAATGCTATAAATCGGCTATCACAGCCTACACAAACAATTTGCAACAGTTACAGATTTTAAAAGTAACAAATTGAGAAACAAGTGCAAAAACAGAATAAATGCAGAAAAACAGTAACAATGTATCAGCAAGCAGGCGAAATACAGTTGCTAGATAAATAGAAGTGGAAAGCCAAAAAATTATACTTAAATCAGGTAAAGTCGCTTTTTTAGCTCTCTGAAGCTTGGATTACTCTGCTGGCCACCACGAGGATCTGTGCTGAGTAGGTACAAGCCAAAAAACGCGCGTTTAGCATTTTTTTATATCAGGGGGCTGAAAGAAGCTAGGAACTGGCCCAAAATGACCAATAAACTACAAGTTGCTGGCTGAAACCTCACAAAACTGGACCAACAGGCAGCTCAATGCTTCCCACTCCCACTGGTAAGCAAGGGAACTTCCACTGTTCCAAATTAGGTAAAGATTCAGTAACAGGAACTGCAAACAAAGCCCAGGGATCAGCAAGCTCTGAAACTGGACTATTCTAGCTTAGTAAGGCGGGAAAACAAGAGATATTTTTTGTTTTTTGTTTTTTCAGAAAACAAGCAGAAACAGATACAGTAAACACTTATAAATGCTATAAATCGGCTATCACAGCCTACACAAACAATTTGCAACAGTTACAGATTTTAAAAGTAACAAATTGAGAAACAAGTGCAAAAACAGAATAAATGCAGTAAAACAGTAACAATGTATCAGCAAGCAGGCGAAATACAGTTGCTAGATAAATAGAAGTGGAAAGCCACAAAATTATACTTAAATCAGGTAAAGTCGCTTTTTTAGCTCTCTGAAGCTTGGATTACTCTGCTGGCCACCACGAGGATCTGTGCTGAGTAGGTACAAGCCAAAAACGCGCGTTTAGCGTATTTTATATCAGGGGCTGAAAGAAGCTAGGAACTGGCCCAAAACGACCAATAAACTACAAGTTGCTGGCTGAAACCTCACAAAACTGGACCAACAGGCAGCTCAATGCTTCCCACTCCCACTGGTAAGCAAGGGAACTTCCTCTGTTCCAAATTAGGTAAAGATTCAGTAACAGGAACTGCAAACAAAGCCCAGGGATCAGCAAGCTCTGAAACTGGACTATTCTAGCTTAGTAAGGCTGGAAAACAAGAGATATTTTTTTTTTTTTTTTCAGAAAACAAGCAGAAACAGATACAGTAAACACTTATAAATGCTATAAATCGGCTATCACAGCCTACACAAACAATTTGCAACAGTTACAGATTTTAAAAGTAACAAATTGAGAAACAAGTGCAAAACAGAATAAATGCAGAAAAAACAGTAACAATGTATCAGCAAGCAGGCGAAATACAGTTGCTAGATAAATAGAAGTGGAAAGCCACAAAATTATACTTAAATCAGGTAAAGTCGCTTTTTTAGCTCTCTGAAGCTTGGATTACTCTGCTGGCCACCACGAGGATCTGTGCTGAGTAGGTACAAGCCAAAAAACGCGCGTTTAGCGTTTTTATATCAGGGGGCTGAAAGAAGCTAGGAACTGGCCCAAAACGACCAATAAACTACAAGTTGCTGGCTGAAACCTCACAAAACTGGACCAACAGGCAGCTCAATGCTTCCCACTCCCACTGGTAAGCAAGGGAACTTCCTCTGTTCCAAATTAGGTAAAGATTCAGTAACAGGAACTGCAAACAAAGCCCAGGGATCAGCAAGCTCTGAAACTGGACTATTCTAGCTTAGTAAGGCGGGAAAACAAGAGATATTTTTTTTTTTTTGTTTTTCATTATCATTTTTCATCATTTTTTATTCTTCCCAAACATATTTATTCCATCAACTAAAGTTAAACCTTCACTAAGTTTTCATGCTACTTTGCATAAAAAGCCGTACTGTTACTTTTAGTAATTTTTTTCTTCTTTCTAATCACAGTTTTCTTTCTCCTCCTCTTCTCTTACACTTTCATCCATACCTCTCACTTGTAACGGTGTTTCGTTATACATTTACACTTCCTTTTGTATTTTATTTTCAGTGTGTTATCTTTTCCTCAAGGTTGCCGTTTAAAAAATCGCCCCTTCAAGGACATGGCTGCTTCTTGTTCCCTCTATTCCAAACGATGGAGCTGGCCACTCCTGTTACCGAAGTCATGTGACAATGCTATAGAATAAAATAGCCATCAGACTGAAACAGTCTAACAGCAAATCATTTTGAAAAACAACTCCCACTCAGTTTGAAGGAATCATGGCTCTGTTACTGCTCTCATGCTCCTAAATAGTATCATTTCACCCCCATTCTCCCGTCTACCAGTCCTATACACCTCCATATTTTACTAGTGTAGTTATTTATTAGTAGCTAATAACGCAGCAGTTTCTGATATTACTTTTCCCCATCTAAGTAGAAGAAGAAGAAACAAGAAAAACATATCCTCCAACCCTCTAAGATCCTCTGCTTTTCCTTCTAGGAGCATTTGTTTCACAAAATGTTCTCTTTATTTACTCTCTCTGCTTTTCTTATACTTCTCCTGAAACATTGCTCTACAAAATAACCCCTTTACCCACTCTAGCGGGTCTACTTTATCTTGTTATACTAACCTCCCAACTAAATCATGCTGTATCATTTACCTGAACCATATCAAGTCCCTTTCATACTTTTCCTGGTACATAATATACCTATCCCTATATACTCTTTGCTAAAAATGCACCTAACCTCAGTGAAACACCAACTTTCTCTTGCCTTTTACAGCTTCATTTTCCTTAGCTCAGTATCTCCTTCCATTGCAACATTTTAACTCCTCCTTTATATGTTGCACTGATTCTAAACACATTTCTCATAAGCTGCATCTACATTTAGCTAATGCCATGCCTCTAAATTTTTTATCAGGCCCAATCTGGCTTAGTAACCTTTATCTAACTCACTGCCATTGTACATCGCTATTTCATTGTATACTAAATATTATCTCTGTATGCAATTTTAAAAATGAGTAATCTGTACATTGCTTGTATCACAGTTATACATGTGTATTATTTTATCTTTGTATCTGTTATATGTACATGTTTATGCTTTTATTCTGTGATGTTCTTCTCGCTGGACCAACATGTCAAAGGGGTTTTATGCACAGTTAGACTTTCTTGGTAACCAAATGTAAAAAAATGAATATTGTTACTGTTTTATGGTTTTAACCCAGGTTCCCACTGAAAATGGACATTGCCCAGTAGGGTTAACCTTGTAAACAGAATGTAAATAAAATAAATGTTGTAGAATTTTATCATGAACTGAACTTCTCTTTACTCTAGATATAAAAAGTTCAGACCAGGATGCCATCTTTGAAACATGACGTCCTGGGTCAGCAGCACAGTTTTTGAATTATTTTGAATGTTTGACAATTGTCTTAAGATCCATCAGTAGCACACTTGTCTGATATGGTCAGTTATGAAAGGTAGTAAACATTGCTGAAATAGACACCAATACTAATTTTATATACACAATATTCATATAACCATTGACTTGAAATTTATAATTCTTCCATGCATGACTTAAACATGTGCCATTTGACATTCAGGATTAGCAAATATCCCTTGTCTTGTGTGACTCTATAGGTTCGGGAAATCATTAACCACAGTGACATGTTGATAATGCACATTTATACCTATTTTCTTTATCAAATGTTAGCAAATTGCTTAAGAGAACTCCCCTGCAAATAGCATGTTTTCCAGTGGGCTTCTTCTGTTGAGTGGAGTTTATTGAAGTCATATATGAGCTTATATATTGGCTATAGTACATGCTTTCTTTCTGGTGATGAGGAATGATCTTGTTTTCTGATTATGCCATGACGAAAACCAGCATTTGAAATCACTAAACACTTACTACTAGTAGTTATCTAAGTGAAATCACTTTTCTCTTTCCTAGCCATTTTATTTTTATTTTATTTTATTTTATTTTAGCATTGACTAGGTAAATTAGTTGATTCAAGGACCATTGTCAGACCAAAAGACAAAAAATTTAACCATGCAAACAGAACAAGCACATGAATGTCCATAAAAAGAGAGAAGATATTTCTAAATGTAATAAGAACTACAAGCACACTAAAGGGTTGTGAGTAAAAAATGTTACAGTAGGTAAAGTGCACATAGAACTAAGCACATAAATTATAGGTCTACATTCCAGTGGGAGAACACTGCATTACAGTAAGTGTCATTTACACGAAAAAGAGTACTGCTAAAAATGCCACAAAAATCAGGCTGCCAGAAATATATTTGCAGGGATGTGTGTCAACAGCTAGAGTATTTATGACAAGTACATATCATTTAGCAGGTAGATATGTGGCTGAAATAACTAGTTTACAGTCAATGTGATTACTTACTCCATGGCTTGCTGTACATTATAATTATATGTACAAATTGTCTGTTGTAATTGTTACCCAGTCAGTTTTTGTGTCTGCAATTTGAGTGAAATTTTGATCTTGAGTTAATTTTGCATTGGCTTCATTTCACACGATAGGGATTGTATACCTTCAGAAGCAGACAATGTCTTCTATTTAGGAAAGTGATGGAAAGTGCAAAATTAATTTAAGACAAATGAAAACAAGCATCAGTTATACATTTGTAACTGTTGTAACTGGAGGAAATTACATATCATGAAGAGTATTATTTTTAGGAATTTACAGTAAGTACGTTGTTTGTTTAAATAAGCAATCACTAGTACTGTGTATGTGCATGTGTGCGCGTGCATGTGTTTGTGTGTGTGTGTGTATGCGCTCACATACTCTGTAGCACTTGGAGGTGATGGAATCTTCTGAATTGTAGTGCTGTTGGTGAAAGAGGAATGAAGCTCTGTTTTATTGCCTATAGCAGGCACTCTTGCTGAGAGAAAGATAGAATTTCATGCACAAATGTGACAAATAAGTACTGTAAGGGGTGAGTTTCAGACAAATTAATTCATATACTTAGTGCCATGATATAATGAATGATATGCATTTCCTTGTTGATACTTTACTCTTTTTTCCCAGAGCTGATGAGTTAACTATGTAGATGTGTGTGTGTGTGTGTGTGTGTGTGTGTGTGTGTGTGTGTGTGTGTGTGTGTGTGTGTGCACGCGCATGTGTATGTGTGTGTGTGTGTGTGTGTGTGTGTGTGTGTGTGTATGTGTTTGTGGTGGCAGGTACTTACATAGACTTCTTTCTTTCTGAAATTCCATTTGTAACTAGTCAAAAATAGTTTCATGTTATCCCCCCAAAAATCTGATCTGCCTCATACCCATAAATAATGGAATAAATCCCCCCATGACCCCGAACTTTACTAAACAGATAACTGGAGAATGAATGAATGATGCCTAGTGGGTACAGACTGCCAAAGAGGAGAGTAAAGTTATTACTTGAAATATTAGTTAATTTAAGTTATTGGTAATTGCTTCATGTACATGGATCTCCTAAAGCAGTACATTACCAGTGAGAGTTTAACATGAAAAGAAATCTTAGATCCATTCTGGAGTAAGTCATGGACACAATCTGACTGAAAACAAGACTTCAGTACCATTTTGCCTCAGAAAACTGCCATTGTTCGAACTCCTGCCCTTTTTAAAATGTCAGCTAGAACAGGAACGAGTTCTTCGACACGCTTTCCTTGTAGTTTAACCCTGTTTGCCAGCATTTGATAAGTACTTTAAACCAAGTAATCAAATGCAAGTTGTCTACAGTGTACTCAACACCATAAACCTGAGACATCAATCCACTAGTTGTATCATTAAAGTTCTCTTTAAGCAGAAAAAAAAAGTTGTATTTTCATATCCCTGTTCAGTTTTCAGAATTATGAAGCATTATATGATCTCCATCCAGTTTACAAAGCGTAAAACGAAAGTCATAAGGACATATACATACATACATATATATATATATATATATATATATATATATATATATATATATATATATATATATATATATATATATATATATATATATATATATATATATATATATATATATGTATAAGAAAGAGGGACCCTATAACTACTAATTTTATCAAAGACACACTACATTGAAACATGGTACTTACATGCATATATAAAGAATTGATTTATGTGGTTTGCTTTGTTTCATTTCTTCATTATGTGCTTGTGCGACTGCCCTTTTGCCCTTGACCCTTTCCTCAAAGTACCCACATTGGAAGATGTTTTCTTCTTACTTGTTTAGAATTTTAGTTTAAAAAAAACTAAACCATGATGGTTCCACTTATTTTTTGATATATATCAGCACAAGTTGTTTTTCTCTCTTTAGAAACTTAATAGTGACTTACTGCTAATCTTGAAAGAGAACACAACTTGTACATATGTAATGATGCAGGGAACATTAAAGCTGCACTTAAAGTGAAACCAGTCTACATATTTGCTTCAGGCTCATGACCATTTCTTATGGTGCTTAGTACTGTGGATGTATATAGCTGTCCTTTTTACAAATGATAAGTAGATAAGTAAATATTAACATGAAGGCTTCATTCCTGTGACCCTCCTATGTTTACTGTGCATCCATCAACTTTAAGATGAACCTCTTGTGTTTTACAAGTCTATGTGCATATGCAGTGCTACTTTGTACTATGGGATATGTATAGCTATGTTACTCTTATTAATTGCTGTGTGTTGTTTGTCATTTGCACTTTTGGTAGCCCTTTCTTCGAACGCCTATTCTGGGGCAAGTATTTTTTTTTGTCATTGTTTTAAATTGTTCTTTATAGCACCCCCCCCCCTCAATATGTAGACCATAAAGAGCACACCATATGCTGCCAGTAGTACCTTTTGTCAATCTAGGCCATCAAGTGTCACCCTTGACCCCACAACCTAATCTGAAATGCTCAGTTAGTGCCATTTATAAGCTATCTCCCTCATTTGCTAAGATATGTTTTACCTTTATTTACAATAACATGTAACTATATACCCTGACCATATCACACACTTCTGTCCTGCAAGATCGACTCTTGCCCTGAATTTGTATCAGGTTCTGAAAAGAAAATGTACCACCTATCCAGAAACCTTAATTTATTGCTGAGAATGCAGCAAATGCTTACAGCCCTTGGTGAGCAGTGAATTTAAACATTTGAGTAGTTATGAGATTTTAAGGCGGGAGTCTCGTGAGCAAGAATCTCGATTTGTCTATCAACCTAGCAACAACAATTAAAACTGACTCACTCTTTAAATCACAGTGATTGTGTTTATTTTTTATACTACATATACTTATAAAATGTTGAGGGACTACTTATTTTAATGTAAAACTAAAGAATGATTAGACATTTGAAGTCTGATTGCATTAGGTTTAAATATGTTTAGTAAGTAAAGTGCTTATAATAGCCTTCTCTTTTGTTTTACTCTTTCTCTGCATGAACCAGTTTAGCAGTGCACTGATGAAGGGAAGCATTTTAATGGTGCACACATTTCCAGTTTTTATCAGTAATACTGCCTCTGCATACTCTGGTATGTGCAGTGATGGCTTCCATGCCATGTTTGTTTCCTAGATTTTGTCCTTGTTGCATGTGACACTCAGATGTACATGGGTTTTAGTTAGCAGAATTTAGTTACAGTGATTACTATGAGCTTTGTTCCTGGGCTGATTCTCTCATTTATAATTTGCTTATTTGGTGACTCTGAACAAGTCAGTAAGCAAAGCAGTGCTTCTATATGAGCACCAAAATTATGCCATTGTGCTTAGTGATTTTTGCATAAGTAACCAACAAATGCATTTAAAACAATTAATGTAAAGTGCACTGTCAAAAAACTCATTAGGATTGTTATCAAGAATAAACAACTCTACTGACCAATGTGTATCTAATCAGCTTTGTTGCGCATCCATAGCTGCTGATGTCAAGAACCTATATTTTCATCTTGATCCTGTGGTAGCTACAAACACAACCTGCAGATATGTGCCGATGCAAGCACGTAAACACACCCATGACAGACACCATCAGGTTTTGTCACAGAGTTTGCTTCACCTACCATTTTATACTCACATCCATCCATCCATCACACGTGGTTATTTCAGTTATTCCTGTGGACTAGCAGCCTTTCACAGTAATATTTTCAGCTATATTCCCTGGCCTGCCACTGACATTGGCTGGGTTTACAGTCTGCAACATTTGTAACTGAGAAATATCCCTTTCTCACCTAGTCATTAGCACATGACCAGGTTTACCCTTCTCATTCTCTGTGGCCTAATGTGGCTCAGCACTGTTTAGGTGGCCTGATTGTCTCCAAGTGCAGACAGAGGCCTATGTGCATCCTGCCTTCTTCATGCCAGGCTATCCTATTTAATAGTGATATCTAACATGGCAGCTATCTTCCTGGAGTTTTCATTCATTCCTTGAATATTTTAGAACTGTATTTCAGTACAGCCTGTAATCTACTATGTTGAAGAAGGACCCAGGAAAGCCTTGTTTAAGCGTTTAGAACAGGAGCCATACTTGCAATCGTGGTGGTTTATTTTTTTATCTGTTTTCATTCCTGGTGATAGAACTGAGGCCACTATATTTTTCTGGAGTGACTGGAAAACAGAATATTGTTAGAAGACTACATAAGCTGTTTGCATTCACTTACATTGGTGAGAATGGGCACTATGCATTAAGACACTTTTTATTTCTGTGCTGTAATTAGGTGTTATATACATTTCTTTACAGCAGCGCTTGGCAAAACAAATCCTGGAAGACTAATGTTGAAGTGATAACACACATCTTCCTAAATCCTAAAAGTTACATGAAGTTACATGCATATGTTTGTTGTGCACCTGACCTGCTCTTCATGCAGCTGTGTTTAATAAGTCAGCTTTGTATGTTAAAATGCATCCTGATTTTCTGCATACCATCAAGGTAGGGCTGCTGGTAGTTCCTGCCTCTTGCCCCCAGAGCGCAATGTATGTTATAAAGACTGCTTATCTCTTGCCTCACAGCTATGTACATCATGTGAACTGCTTGACTGCATATGGCACTGAGTTAGATACTTTACTGTAATGTACACAAACTGAGTTGTATAGGTGTATAGGTTGGTACTAGGCTATCGGCCCTAAGGTCTATGCAAGCCTAGCCATAACAATTCCCTGGAATTTTTTTCCCACAATATTTACTTCTCTGGGCCTCTGTCTAGCAGACCGACTGACATGATCCCTGGGGTGAATTTTCTATATCCCATCCAATCATCAAGGTTCCTTTTGAAGAGGGCCAATGAGGTGCTCTGCTTGACATGCATGGGCAGTCTATTCCAGAGTATGGGGAGTCTCTGGGTCAGGAACCTATCCCTCCAGCATGTTTTGTTCATTGTGATGATAAGGTTTAGATCCCTGGAGCGTGTGGCTCTAAGGGATTGGGATTTATTCAAGTGGAGCATGTCCAACAGCTCAGGGTTTGACATGGCCTTGTATGTTAAGCAGAGATCGCCTCTGAGTAGACAATATGCCACAGAATATAGCTGGAGTTTTTTTAGATGGTCAGCATATGGCATCTGCTTTAGACCTGCAATTCTTTTAGTGAGGTATTTCTGTGGCCTTTCCAGCTGTTGCAGATGTCTTGTGAGGTACATACCAAATGGGGCATTATACTCTATAATGGGTCTAATGAGGGATGAGTACAATGGGACAATGACCTCCTTTTTTCTGGATGAAAAGCCCTTAGTGATGAGGTGTGCCACATAGGATTTCCTGACTGTTATGGCGATGTTGTTATCGAAGGTGAGACCACTATCCACTTGTGTCCCTAAGTCTCTCATCACACTTTCGATGTTTAGTGTCCTTGCACCTATGTGGTAGTTCATGGGTACATGTTTTTTTCCAAAGGAGATGACTATACATTTCTTGGCATTAAGCTTGAGCACATGGCTCTGGCACCAGGCATCTGTTTCTGTAAGGCCCTTTTGTAGAATATCCACATCATTTGGGGATTCAATAATGGCTCCCAGTTTGCAGTCATCTGCAAGCTTTGTTAGCCAGTCCCTTAGTGCTGGCCTGTACTTCAGCTTAGTAGATGCCAAACAAGAGTGGTCCCAGGACTGAACCCTGAGGTACTCCACTTATCACTTGTCTGGAGCTGGATTTGGAGTCGGCTACTTTTACAGTCTGGGTTCTGTCAGTAAGCCAGTTGGCAACCCATCGAGTGACGTAGGGATTTATGCCCAGCTTAGTAAGTTTATCTATGATTCCAGAGTGGGGGTTGGTGTCAAAGGCCTTGGCGAGGTCCAGATAGGCTGTGTGGACCTCCTTACCCTCGTCCACCGCTCTGGAGACCGATTCAAAGAAGTCAATCAGATTCAAGAGACAAAATCGGCCCTTCACAAACCCAAACTGGGTGGGGTCCAGTGTCTGGAGGTTGCCAATGTCTTTGTTTATAAGTTCCATGAGAATGCGTTCCATGCCCTTGCAGATCAGGCTTGTCAGACTGATGGGACGGTAGTTCCCGGGATCCAAGGTGGATCCTCCCTTGTGGATCGGGATAGCTGTAGCTGTGCGCCACTCAGTGGGTACGAAGCCTGAGGTGAGGCTATGATTAAACATGACACTTAGGTATATCTCGCAACAGCCCTATCTCGACACCTTAGTACAATAATATTTTATACTTTATATAGTGCATACTATTTAAACAGCAATTTATTTTATCATAAATTTATTCCAAATAGTAGGCTGCTATGTTTTGGGATTTTGATCGTGCTTCGGTTGCATATTAAATCTGTGACCTTATGGTATCGTAGTAAAATAGACTGCTGTTTCCAGTGGGTCTGTTTTTTTTCCCCACAACAGCTGGCATCCTGTCATGCCTGTTGTGCTATGACTTGGTAGTACAATCCCAGAATACAGCAGATCTGTTTGCCACATCAGTTTTTTTGCCAATATGTAGAATTCAGTGTCTGCGCAAGAAAGTAACTCTTCCAGAACATTCTCCAACCATAGATGCTGCTAAACTTACACGAACAAGTATATTTTGTATGTAGTCAATCTGATTCACTGTTTTTGTATTTGTCTCTAAAACAAGCAGCTTGTCACTGGGATAAGAATAAAAATAACTAAATAAACATCATCTATTTCATGTGGCAGAAGTAATATACAAATAGTATACTCAAAATGTTTGTAATATTTAAGTGTTGCTTTGGAAAAGAATTTCGTCAGCATCACTGATTAAACAAATCCTTTTGCCCACTTGTGAATGTGCATGCACGGTTGCATTATATGATGCCACACATGATGGATAAATAGACAAACATGCATCAGTTGTACTAGGCTAGTACCCTCAGTCCAGCAGGTCCCTGAATTGGAGTAAAATATGGGGTTAAGCATTTTCTGTCCCGCTTTAGTGTTTATACCACATAATATGACTACGGATTTTCTGTATAGGGCATTCATAAGGCTGAACTTCTGGTGTATATCTTCTTAATGCTTGCTGAAAAACAAGCAACCAAGCAAATAATATGCTTATTTTATCACAGTGAAGTTTGATTTTATGTAACTCAAAAGACATGTGGAGTTACTTTTTATATTGTTTACAAGATAATCTAACCAGCTTATTTGGGACAAGTTATGTTTTTATTACCCTGCTTCTGTTGTAATGGTTTTCAGCTTTCTTACTTTTTTTGAAAGCATGTACTTGTATTTTTTTTGCTGGGTATGAATGAGCAAGCGTATCTGTAATATAAAATTAATTTTGATCACTTAAACCACCACTTTGTGCATAACTAATATATCTGAGAATACATTCTTCAGGCCATGGAAAAGAGTACTTATGGTATATAGGCTTTACTGAACAGCTGCAGCAAAGGTGTATGAACAATGAAATTTATATATTTGAGTAACATGAATGTGTACATGCATGCATGGACAAGTAAATGTGCTTGCACAAACTTAGGTATTTTTTCATTCATTCATTCATTCATTCATTCATTCATTCCTTCATTCATTCTTTATGTTTACCAAGAAAGCCATAATAATTTTTCTATATGCAGACTATTTTGCACACACATACACACACACACACATATATATATATATATATATATATATATATATAGATGCATGTCACAGAGTAAAAGAAAAATGGCAGACAAACAGTTACTACATTTGGATAAGGATGGGTATATAGAAAAAGAAACTTCAAGTACTAAAGAGCAGAAAGGGGAAATTTCTGGACTGGATAGGGTAGATAAGAAAAGGTAGGATAAAGCAGAAAGTGCAAAATGAATAACTGCTTCAGGGGAACAGAAAGGAGAACATGGGAGATGTCCACAAAACATCTTTTTTAAACCTTCAAAAGAAACAATAGATACGTTAAAGTGTGAACATTTAATGTTAATTAATGTCCTTCCTGAAATATCCAATGTTGCAAGCCTTTTGAGGTATGTTACACAGCATGTGTGTTTATACTGATTGATTATGTCCTTCACATTGTTGCCTCTCAGTACTATAAATGGAAACTTCACCTACACTAAGGTACATAAACGTGCACACATTCAAAAACAAAGCACAGGAAGTGCCACAGTTACTCCCTAGCCTAGAGACACTTCCTCTAGGGGTGGTTTTGCTACATTAATTAAGAACCAAGGCTTAGGAGAGTTATGCTTTTCCCTGTATTCTTTCTTAAGCCTTTGTCTTATGATTATCTGTGTCCTCATCATACAACATCTTTTACATGTCCATCATGTTCTGTATTAATTCCTCCATTTTTACATAATGACTTGTATTACCATTCTATCAATCTTTCAGTTAAAAAAGTCCCCAGATGCTATTTCACACTTTTGTCAAATAGCATATTTTGTTTCATTTACAGAGATGTTTACTGCAGGACCTCTGGCAGTATTTATCAGCTGTTTTGCCCGGAAGGTACTAACCATTTCTTTCGGAGGCACTGACTGCTGAGCTAGCTACTGTACTAGATCTTAGCAGTGCTTATTCAAATGACAGATTTGGCTTTTTTCCTCTTGTTGTGGCCTCTTTTCCCTGCACTCACACTGCATCATATTTGCCTACCAGAAATTTAATGTGTTTAAATTCAATTTCTTGTCTAATTCACTGCCATGTGTAACTATAAGCCCATTGCCATAGTTTTGGATTTTTTCTGCAGCGCACCTAACAAGTATGTTCTGGAGGAAAGGGTCATGCATCCTGATGAGAACTGGCTTACTATGTTACAAAAATTATGCACACATACACTATATACATACACTTTTTTTGTGACTATATGTAAGAGTGTGTGTGTGTGTGTGTGTGTGTGTGTGTGTGTGTGTGTGTGTGTGTGTGTAGTAGGACTCGACATATGGTTAGGATTAGGGTTAGGTATGTATGTGCTGCTTAATGTCACACTTAGAAATAGGGTTACAGTCTAGAGTCAGAGTCATGCCTCTCAACTGTCCAGATTTTCACAGGACGTTCAGATTTCTGCCTCATGTTTGTGGTGTGTTCCTCATAAAATTTGTGTTTTTTCTGGCAAATCATAGAAAATTGATGCCATTAAATAATAATAAATAATGACAGACATTTGAGTTTCAGACTTCATATCCTTCAGAAAATACCTAACAATACAAAACCTGTTATTCCGGCAACTATCTAAGTTTATAGGAGCAGTATTTAAAATCTGCCCCTATTTTTGGACCTTTGTACCCCCCCATTATTTTTGGCTTTGTCTTGGTCTGAGAGGTTGAGAGGTATAACTTAGCATGCATAAGTAAAGTAGTGCAGGGGTGCTTGTCAAATGTGATGGATAGACCACAAGAAAAAAGAGAGAAGTGTTAGAATTTTTAGTTTAATACACAACTGCCTACCAAGTACAGGATCATATGCATCGCTATTTTGCTTTGCTGCATCTTTGAGTCTACTCCAGTTCATTGCTAGCATGTATAACTGATAAGTTCATTAAGCAGTACTGTGCAAGACCGCTCTTACCTTATCGTTATGTTTTCCCATCTCTCTCCATGACACAGTATAAAAACTCTACTTATTAATAGCATCTTTCATTTTATTTTATTTTTGTAGCTGTTCAGTTCTTCCCTTTCTGTATAATTATTAACAACAGTAGCATCTGTTTTCTAAAATTCTTTTTCTGAAATATGTGTCCCACTCTTGTCCCCTCCCCCTTAGTCTTCAATTTTATCTCCAGGCTAGCAGCTCAAATTTCTTTCTTAAGCAATCATATACATTTTGCCTCTTTTCCTGTAATTAATAAATCACATATGTAAGTCATACAAGTTGGTAACAGTAGACCTTCATAAGTCTCTCATCCTTTCATGGTTTCCACTACAAATTACAGAACTCATCATTAAACTGAAGAAAATAATACCTAGTGATAACCCTGTTTGACAGAGTCAGCATTTCTAGCTTCTTCCTCTACAGGGTTTACTGTCACAATGTGGAAAATCAAAACAATTTTCTACCTTTTGACTGAATTAGTTTTCAGAATCAGGTAATACAAAATTACCAAAATATCGGAAATAATAACCACAGAATCGACACTCGAACACCACCCCCCACAACCCCTGTATATTATATATTCCAACTCTGAGATTAAACTACAGTGAGGAAAAGGGTAAATTTCCTGATCCCCACTATAGTGCAATCTGTTATTAGAATGTCAAATGCACATTAGCGAATTACACTACCATTCATTAATGTGAATTCGAAAATTTTTCAGAATGGCATTAGAGAACCTGGAAAAGAAGCATTCCACCATCCCAGTTTCACGTAAGTGCCATTCCACATTTTGAAAGTAAATCCCGCTACAGTCATCTATTAATGGAATGACATTTATAGAACTATAAAAACAATATAAAATATGTGTTTTTACCAAACCCATACTCATGTTTAACATTCCGTATCTTGCAAGTATTGATATAGATTGCGAAATAAACTTAGTCCACTTTATCTGCCATTAATTTATATCTAGCATCATTACATTTGCATATAACATAGAACATATTCTCTAAATGTTTTATGATATATCCCTAATTTATAGTTACACTAGCTTTATAAGTAATTTGTAACATGTTTTATGTGTCCTACTGTTTTCCAGTTCCTCATTTCCTACTTTACTGTTACTGTAAATAAAGTGTAGGAAGCTAGGGTAAACCACTTCGTACAGCATATACCATCAAAGTCTTTCATTAAAATTTTGCAGAGAGAGTCCTTTTTGTACTTTCACATTTGATTACACTTATAATTAGTTTCATCATCTCTAAGTACACTAGCTACTTTCACATCTACTTCTTTTAAATCAGTATCGTAGTTTATCTTTATCTTTTCCTTGTCTAAGAAAGACATTTTTTTTAGCAAACCACTGTTGATGTATCCTCTTCCCCTGCTGTTTCTAAAGTCTTCCCCAAAATATCTCAACACAATTCATTATATCCTCCTGACTTTGCTTTAGTTCACCTTCCTCATTTCTCAAACTGTCTTTTAAACCATTAATCCTTCTAACAAATGTAATTCGATGTGGGGGGACTTCTTCCTTTAATACTCTGACAGCATACTTTTCCAAATATATCATTACTTAGTTGGCTTTCATTGCTGTTAAAAGTATATATTCTTCCACAACTACCATTTCCTGCTTTAATGAGTGCATCACAAAATGTCCTCTATAACTATTTTTTCTACCTGAAGGAACACACATTTTCCTTGTATCCTGCTGTCCTGTACAACTCACAAAGTTGTTTAGTTTTTTACAATGAGATAGTCTGAATAATCACAATGATAAGAGCTTTTAGGTTGTCCAGCATTGCGAATTATATCACCATGAGTGGCCTATATTCAGAGTGATATCCAAGGCAGCATTCATATTGACATAGGGTGGATTGGGAAGTGCCCATGTACATTTTTACAGACATGTGAGCTACCACAAACTGAGACAAATGGTACTTCAGTTTAACACTCTAGCCCAGGTGTAACACTTCATTAGTACAGCACCCCCCCCATGTTTTGATGTAGTGCTAGTGCTGGAATCATGAGTGTGCTTGCTACCTAATGAGCACCTGAAACTTAAAGTTTATGCTTTATCATGTGCTATGGTTGTCAATATTTTGAGAAAGAAAAACTGGAAACAAAAAAAAAAAAAACTGAACACACATATACTCATATCTGCATCTACATCTATGTCTACAGATATAGACATAAATGCAGATATAACTACAGATATAGGTATAGATATAACTATAGATTTATATTTATGCATCCGTTTTAGAATGCTAAATGTTCAAAACATCAACATACTGAACAGTGTACCCAGAATATTGAAATGCAGAAAGTTGAACTGTAATATCACCAAAGAATGGAATATTGCAAAGTCGAAGTGTGTGATTGCGTGAGACCAAGGTACAATGCGGTTTGGGGTTTTTCCCATTTTCAGCTGTAGTGCAGTCTCAGATTTAGTATGTGTAATTAACAGGGGATGAAGGGGGCACATAGGGGTTTGCCCCCTCCTACAGAAACAAGTATATCTGATGTGACATTTTTTGGTGTTATGGTAGTACAATTTTCTGCCATTTCAATCTTCTGGATTTGCTGTTTCGAACTTTGATGTGTTGAACATTTGACGTTCAGACATAGACCCATATCTATATCTATATCTGTATGTGTGTGTATATGTATGTGTATATATAGATATAAAACTCCCATGCACAATGTACTGTGGTACACGGAAAATAAATACAAAACTGCACCAATCTCCAGCACCATTATTTAGCCCAATAAAATAACTAAAAATAAATACACAACACTCAGGAAAGTGCCATAGCTTTCTTATAATGGCAGACATGTTCCACCACACCCAGCAAACCAAGGTTTCGCCTTATGGCGTCATCAGTGCTTTTCCTTCATGAAAAAGAAAGCTTATATTTTATACACTTGTTCTTAAATCAATATTACAATGAAACAGTACATTAGTGCCACCCAGTGTAAGTCATACAAAACAGAGTTAAAAAGCTGTTTATCTTACCATATACATTCATTACTTGTACACTTTGAGTTCACCCAACTCAAGGTTAATAAATATCTTTAACCTTAAAATAATCCTAGTTAAGGTACACAGTGTTAATAATGAAAACATAAGTAATTAGTACTTTTTACTTTACCAATGTTCATTCAAACCTGGTTTAAACAATGCTACCAAGCTGACTATCCACATTCTTTCTTTCTTAGTATATATCTTATGTTTATGTGCTATTGTCAAATCAGACCCGACCACTTTATCAATTCCTACATATATAAAGTGAGCCCTTGGATGTACTTGCATATGCTTGTATAGTGCGCTGCGTGCCCTCTTGCAATTAATATCATGAATATGTAATGTTATCCTCTGTCTCAAACTCGAGGATGTCTGTCCAACATAAAAAGACCCGCACTGGCACACCACCATGTATATCACCCACTCACTTGTGCATGTTATAAACGGTCTGATATCAAATACTTTTGTAATGTTTACTGAAGTGAATGACTTGGTTTTCGAAATTACTTTGCAATGTATGCAATGTCCACAGTAGGTGCTCCGCACAATTCGATTCTCTATTGTCCCTTCAACTGGAACTTTATTTTTTTTTAAAATTAGATAGTCTTTCCCGGATAGTTTTACTTCTCCTATAACCAAAATTTAAACTGTTTTCACAATATGCCAAATGCTTTGCTATTATATCTTTAATCTTAAATGTATTACTGCCATTTCTAGTAATAAACCTAAGTATACCAGGGGATTCTCTAATCTGATGCTCTCTCTCCTGTAGCAGCTCTGTCCAAGACATCCCATTAACTGCCTATAAAGCAGTATTGACCTTCCTGGCTCTATAGTCTCTAATCAAGAATCTTGACTTTAATTTCTCTACCTGTACCTCAAAGTCCTCTGCCTTACTACAGATTCATTTTAACCTCTTAAATTGGGCCATTGGGATATTGTTGGCTATATGACCTGGTGGCAACTATCAGCTCTTAATAAAGAATGGTTTCTGGTAAAAATTCGTAACCATCATACCATCCCTATCTTTCTTGACCATCACTTCCAAAAGCTGAACGTTGTTACTATCAGTTTTGCCACTAAATCTGATGCCATACTGATTAGTACTAAGGTACTCAGCAAACTGCATCCATCTTGCCTGTGTACCTTGCCATACTACCCAACAATTGTCCAGGTACCTACACCACATGCCTAGTTCTGCAGTGAACTCATGTTATTGATAAATGACCTCAACGTCCAAGTAACCCATAAATAAATCAATGTAGATGGGTGCAAATGTTGCATCCATCGCTGTACCCTTTCTCTGTAAATACCAATCATGTCCATACCTAATGGCATTATGTTCCAAAACCATTCCCAGTAGTATCAAAAGAAATTCTTGCTCAGTTGGTCCATAGTACTTAGAAGTCTCAAACCAATACTTAACTGCTTTTATCCCTCCCCAACGTGGGATACTTGTATACAATGCCTTGACATCTAATGTCCCAGTATAAGCATTTGTAGGGATTACTAGATCATCCATTAATAATAAAAATTGGTTTGTATCTTTAATTCTAGCAGACACATATGTCAATAATGGCTTCAACTTGGCTTCTAGGTACATTGACAAAGGTTCAATAACTGATCCCCGCCCTGCTATTATAGGTCTTCCAGGTGATACAGCTGCCCCTTTATGTATCTTTGGTACCAGATAAAAGTATTGTGACTGAGGATCATCCCCTTTTAACTGTTGTTCCAACTCCGTGGAAATAATCCCTGCCTCTCTTACTTGCTTCAGGAAAGCATCTATCTGTTGTTTAAATACCCTGGTAGGATCCAAGGGGAGTTAACAATATGATATCACATCCGTTAAATGTCTACGAACTTCATCAAAATACTGTTCCTTACCCTAAATAACTATAGTTCCCCCCTTATCCACTTTGGTAATTACCTGTCTGTGAGCTCCTATTTGGACATCAGGTGCTTTGTTAAAAATCAATGTTGAATCAGCTGAATTCGATCAGTGGATTCAACATTTTGACTTTTTTTTTTTTGACTTTCGAGTTTTCACTTCGATATGTCGAATTCAAATTATTTTTGCTTTCAACATATTGATAGTAAACTCTCAATTTGTTGTCAGTTTACTTTTTATCCTTTTTTTTTGTAGAGAATATGATTTGTGGGGAAGATATAGAATTTAATTTGTAGGAACTTCATTTAAAATCTCATGTTTCTGCATCTCAGAATACTGCACTGTCTCCTGAAAAGAATGGAAACAGAATTTCATAAATAACTCAGAATGACTAGTGTCTTATAGCAAAAACAACTAAAAGGCATTCCATAGGAAATTTGAAAGCCTTTGTAAGGTTTTCAGCAATTCTTAACATTTGCTACATGATAGGGAGCTCTGTGTATACATTTTCCCATTATTTCTGTATTAGCTGAGAATTTTGTTTAATGAATTGTCATAATGCAAGAGTATGAATCAATTTTTATGTAAATTACCTGTATTTTTAAAAATGTGCAGACTTCAAACCTTGTATATTATACAGAATGTTCTAAAATGCGTTTGATAAAGTGATTTTTTTTAATAAAACATCCTGCATTTTATGTTGAACATGAGTCTATTAACTCTGAAGGTTGCATTACATTCTACAAGAATTGGAAAAAGAAAATATATTAAGAGATAGTTATATTGTGTGCTTACATTCTGCTACAATATGTTAAGAAAGTGAGCCATACATGAATAGTACAGTGCCAATTAACTTCCCCACATACTCTTAAGACTTTGAGTAAAATTTCTAATGAGAAGACTGATTACACGATAATATCTGCCTCTGACCTTTTCCATCATGTTTTCTTTTCCGTGGCATTGTTCATTTGTTATTTGTCATCCTGGGATTTGAACTGTCAACAGCTCTGATTCATCCCAAGCATGAAGTTTTCAGTATGTTCCGTGCCTATTTCAAACACGATACAGTTTAAGGTGCATTTATACCTGACGGCAATTATTTCTCAGCATGTTTTGTAGAGAACATTTGTTTTTAGTGTACAATACTACATTTATTCAAAATGGCAAATGATTCATCAAAATCAGTTTCTCAGTGAGCAGAATCTTATAAAATGCTACTGGTGTTTTCAGCTGCTTTATTTTGTGATCTAAATTTATGTTAGAAAATATTGCTATTAATATATGTATTATTGAAAGCAACAGCTTGTGTTTCATTCAGTGGCCTGGTAATCTATCGTTTTCTGCTCCTAAAGATTTCTTTCTGCTACATTCACCCCTTGAAAGTTTTCTTCTTTTAATATTAACTATTTGGAATGTATAAAATGAGATAGAGACAGAACGTATAACTAAAATGAATACATACATTCTGTGATTTATATATATATATAGAGAGAGAGAGAGGGAATTAAAAAAAACAGTTTATTGGCATGCAGTGAGAAAGTGGGAGAGAACAGCCTTGCCCAGAAAAGAGCCACATAAGCATTGTAAAGTCTTGCAAACTCTAGCAAAAGACATTTTGAGACCAGGACAAAACTGTACACCCTGAGCTGGAGAGGAAGCACCACTAATCACTGTTCTACCGTACCATCCATTTTCAGTGTTGTTCACGTGTATAGCCTTCACTTTCCCTTTGGCTGCTAACCAGCTCACATGACAAATGATTTCATTCATGTGGTGTGTGTGTGTACAAAACCAAATTATGTCAATGTGTTTCTCTGATCTTATAACACTAAGGATTCATTGTGTACCTGTACAAAGTCAGAGTGAGGTATTGTGCATCTCTGATCCCTAGCACTAAGGATTCATACCTTGACCATGCAATAGCCATATTATGGTGTTGTGGTTCTCTGATCCACTAACATTGCGGAATCTTAATGTGGTTGCCATATTATGGTAATTTGTTTCTCTGATCCCTGGCACTAAAGATACATAGTATACCTGTACGAAGCCATATTGAGATACTATGCGTCTCTGATACCTAACACTAAAGATTTGTAGTGTACTTGTAAAACAACAATATTGATGTACTATGCATCTCTGATACCTAGCACTCAAGATTCATGCTCTGACCATACATAGACATATTATGGTGTTGCAGTTCAGTGATTATACTAAGACTGATGATTCATAATGTGCCTGTACAAAACTATATTATGCTACTCTCCTTATCTAATCCTTAGCACTAATTATTCATAGGATGCCTGTACAAAACTATATTTTGGTGATGTGCTTCTCTGATTCATAGTACTAAGAATTTGTAGGGTGCCTGTACAAAGACATAGTTTGGTAATCCCTTTCTCTATTTATTTTATTTGTTTAGCCTTTGTTTACTGTTTTAATCTTACTAGGTTAGTGGCTTCTTTTCATGGGGAGACCTGAGGTGGTGTTAATACTTCTAGGGAACGTTCATCCAGGGCATCAGAGGACTTCCCCTACTTGAGATTCTTGAGAGTGGGACCCATGTTGGAGGAGCACTTACTGTTTCCATTCCAGGCAAAGAGGCAGCCCAGAAAAACAGGATTATGAGGAAATGTTTCAAAGAAACCTGTTTGATGAAGATAAGTTAGCAAATGATGGATGTATAATTACAACCCTCCACTTAGGGTGGTGGGATGAGTTACTTAAATAAATGGTGGTGCAGAGTGAGCCAGAAAATGAAGGCCATGTTTTCGGGGGGGGGGGGGGGGCATTATGGAGAAAATACAAAAAGAGGATGCAGAGACAATCCTGAAGAACAGTTGTGGGATGGAAAAGAAAGCATTTTGCAGAGAAAGTAAAAGAAAAAGTGGAGTATCAGAAAAGAAGGCAGGAAAAAAGTGAAAAACAGAAGTATGTGGTAAGGATTCAAAGTAAAGAAAACAAAGAAATGGGACAAGTATAAAGTGTATGACAAGTTAATAGCTCCTTTGGGTGTGAAAACATATATGGTAAGAGCTTTTATTCTCATTAACAAGGAGATTTTGTGACGTTATGTTTTAGACTGTTTTTCCAATGGAAATCTTTCCTGGAGAATATGAAGAAAATAAACACTGGAACCCAATGTCTCTGTTAATGAGATCCATGATGATGTGCTCCATAGCTTTGCAGACCAAGCTAGTCAGGCTTATAGGGCGATAGTTCCCAGAGTGTGGAGCAGAATAACAGTTGCTGTATGCCACTCTGTGGGCACGTAGGCTGTGGAGAGGCTGAGTTTAAACAGTGTGTTTAGGTGAGGGGTTAGTTCATCTTTGAGCTCATGTAGGACGCAGTCTGGGACACTGTTCGGTCCCATTGATGCTGTGTTTTTGACTTTGGAGAGGGCTGTTTTAACCTTAGTGTCTGTGATTTCAGGAGTACTACATTCTTCTGGTATAGTTATGGGCCATTTAGGGCATGGGGGGTGAAGTTTGCACTGAAACTGTCTGCTAGGATGTTGGCTATATCAGTCGGTTCAGTGTATTTTGTACCATTAACTCTGAGCAGATCTGAGAAATGCCACTTAGATTCTTGACATAGCTAAAGAATGCCTTGTGTTGATCTTTGGAGTCCATGGCAATTTTTCTTTCAAAGCTTGCCTTGGATGATTTTATGAGAGAACGTAGTTTCTTGCTGATACTGATCAGGGATGTCTTCCCTTCTTGGGATTTTACTCTTTTCTGTACTAGTTTCCTCCTTCTATTGTATAGCTTGTTTATGGCAGGGGTCTACCAGACTGGTTTCCTTTTCTTGGAGGAGTGAGTCTTGGTTTTGTTTGGGATAGCACGATCCATGCATTCTTGTAGTTGCCCATAAAAGTGCATTAGTAAAGGATTTTGCAGCTTGACAGCATTATCCTTTAGCATGGGGGCTTTGACACTTCCCACCTCGGTCTTAAGTAATGTGAAGTTTGCTTTTGAAAAGTTTTTTATGGTGGTTTCTTTGACCGGGGGTGGTGGCGGAATGTGGATATCCAGAGTGATAGCCAGGGGTTGACCTCTGGTGTGGAACACCAGTCGCCCATGTTGGTGATGACAAGGTCCAATATGTTGTCACCTCTGGTGGGGGTGTTGAGCAGTTGATCCAGGGCATTTGAGTTTATAAATTCTAGGAAATGTTGGGCAAGGGAATTTGTACTTGAGTAGTTCTCCCAGTTAATGTTTGGGTAATTGAAATCACCCAATATCAGGGTGTTTGGTAGGACCTTTATGTTTCCAGGAATGCAGACTGGGAGTCCTGGGACATGGTGGGTGATCTGTAGCAAGCTATAATTTGAATAGCAGTTTTGCCCATTGTTAGTTGCATGTGGATGATCTCAAAAGCATCGTGCTGTGCCACTAACCTGGAGGTATGGGTATCCTTGATGAATATGGATACTCCCCCATCTTTTGTATTTCGGTCCGTATTTTGTGGCTGAAATGTATGGTATGAGTTGTAGCCTGGTTGTACTGGAGTGCTCTCTGGAGCCTTAAACCAGATTTCTGTTACTGCACATATATCAATTTTCTCCATACTGAGGAGTGCCAAGAGTGCGTGCATTTTGAGGTTTAGATTTCTGGCATTACCCTCATTTTTTTGTTACTTGTGCTATTTACAGCAGTGGGTTTGTCTTTTGAGCCTTGCCTAAAAATGGTACTATGGTGGTGGCAAGAGCCTTGGCCAGTATTCAAAAGCCTAAGAGTGACAGGTGCAAGCTGTCTCTAGCGAAGCAGTGTGGCTTGTCGAGCATGTCATCCCAGGCTGACAGGCACTGGATCCCCTTTGAATGACACCAGAAGCTTAGCCAGTTGTTGAAATTGATAATTTTTTCCTCTATATCATGGTATCATTCTTGGTGAGGGCAGGATGCTACTCAGGGTCAGGGTCATAGCGGCCTGGACTATGTGATCAGAGAGCTCCTCCATGTCTCTTTTCATGTAGTCCAAGGAGGTATGGCTCAGGTCATTCACACCAACATGGACAATGACAGAGTCATATTTGTACTTGTTCTGGAGTGACCTGAGTGCTTGTTTTATGTAACGGATCCTGGCACCTGACAGGCAGCTGACAGTAACCTTCTCCTTGTTCAACCTAGTGAGTGGGACATCAGTGTGCCTGACTATAGAGTCACCTATTACTAGTGTGTTGGGTATGTTATTTTGCCTTAAGGGCTGTGATTGCATGGCACACTGGTTTTGTGAATTATGTGTTTCATGGTTTGTGTTGGGGGTGGAGGTTGCTTGGATGTCTGCTTTGGAGGTCTCTTTTCCTTTTGCAGATTTTTATTTAGAGCCTCTGAGTATGTTTTTGTGTATTTATGTGTGTTTTTTGCTGGTGCTGGTTTCATAGGTCTATGTGAGACTGGTGGTGTGATGCAAATAATTCCCTTCTCCCCTTGACTGCCTGGTCCAGTCTTGGGTTGAGAGAGCTTAGCCTCCAGTTTGGCTGTATAATTGCATCTCTCACATGTATTAGTGTTTGGTGGAAGGAGGAGAGGGTTGTCTGTGTACATGAGGCAATTGTAACATTGCCTCAAAATGCCCAGATTCACCAGTTGTACCGAAGAGTACACCTGAATCTGCCAGTTGGACATGCCTGGTTAGGTACAGTGATTGACCAGTAGGGTCGAATAGAGAGCCTTGTCCTTCTCTACAGTCTAGGGGGGAAGGGTCTAGTGCTAAGGTTTATTAGTGCTTGCTATGAGTTTTCAGCAATTGCCGGGATGAGAAATTAATGGTTTGAGTGCTTAAGTTGAAAGTTTGTCTAGTTCTAAGGGAACCTAAAAACTTTTACTTTGTTTTTTAATATAATTTGTCTTTTATTACTTTGGCAGATTCTCTCTACTGCTTTCAAACTGTAGTTTATTGTACCTATGGATGTTAGTATGTTATTTTATATTCATATGTAAGATAATATTTATGCATTTACCATTCATTTTCCTGATAAGTTACTATATACCACAGCCTCCCTATTAATGAGTTTCTTAAATTAATTGGTTTAATAATAAGCAGTCCCATGGTACACTTTTGATTGTAGTATCTTGATTGATGCCTTTTGATTCACTGTTACTATAAGTGTGTCTGCTAAACTGTGTTCAGAATAATCAGGTTATGTGTATACCCATATATCACAGTTTACAATTTTTTCTGCTAATCCATATTTCTTAACATAGGCAAAAGTGAAATATTTAAGAAAATTATTTTTTCACATTTCTGACTGAATCTTTTAAGGAGTCCTACACATATTCCCAATTCCTTAAGCTAACCATTTCTGGTTCAGAAACAGATCTACCATGGTGCTGTAGCACAAAGGCAGCACCATGGTGGTTTGTCTCTAAGGCCATGCTAATGAGGAAGTCTGATAATTAGTCATGCGACCTCTCCTTGAAGCTGCCTGCAATAAGGCATTTACATAGATGAACAAATGTCTTGGCTGCATTAATTAGCACCAAAAGGCTGCATTAATCCATCACAGTAGAGGTAAGTATTAGTGAACTTGGTGGTTAGGTGGTGGTAGGAAGATTGTGTGCATGAGAGGGGCTGCATGTATGAATATTTATCTGCTTGGCAAATAGCAATAGGTGGTTTGGATGTTTTTTTTTGTGTGTGTGTGTGTGTGTGTGTGTGTGCATGTGTGTGCATGTGCACGTGTGTGTGTGTGTGTGTGTGTGTGTGTGTGTGTGTCTGCCTGTCTCTTTGTCAATGTGTAAATGTGTGTGTGTGTCTGTGCGCACACGCGTGCACGCTCATGTGCATGCATACGTGCATTTGTGTGTGGGGGTGACAGCTATAATTCCACACACCCCTTGATGAATGAGCAAAGCTTGCAACATTGCGATGAGCCAGCCACTAGTTACCAAGGCTAACTCTACAGACATGGTACTTGCACAATATTTTGATGAAAAAAAAAACCACTAGCCACCAGGGAGAGCAATACGGGGTCCCTTAACAACACTTAACGCAGTATGGGAATGGGGGGGGGGCACTAATCACCAAGGACACACTAAAAAAATATATAATAAGTTGTGATGTCCCTCCTCTGGGCCAGTAATCAAGGAGCCTCAATCCTCACCACTGACACTGGTGAGGTTCATTTCCTTGGAAGAAAAATAGATACATACTGTATTTTAAGATACAGCTGTCTGCACCAATCACAGTTTCCCATAAGAGCATACAGGGAACAATCTCCAGTGCTGGGGCTGGACTCTCTTTTTCTCTTTCTCCAAGCCCCAAGTAAGAATCCACACTGACTACTAAGGAGCTTTGTGTTCCTGTTCCAAGTAGCTGACACACACACACTCTCACACACACACACACACACACACACACACACACACACACACACACACACACACACACACACACACACCTGGGAAAGGCTGGCACAGATTTACTAGCTCTACCACCTTTGCCCAGGTTATAGGTAGTTCCACTGCCACCAGCCAGCTACACTAAGGCTGAAATTAATACTAATGCCAATGGTAATGCTGACCAAACAGCAAGATTTTCAGGAGTGGCCACAGTGTCACCAAATAAATATAAGTACTCTCAAAGGTTATTTCCTTTCTAAAAAGACCAGACACAATGAAAAGTTTAAATATATTTAATAATAGATAGTAAAATAACACGAAAATACTAAATATCTATTTACAATAAACACCAGAGTTTTAGTCACAGGACATATTAAAAATAACCTAGATGGAAAGATTCATACAGATACAGAAAAAAACAATACTTAACTAATCGCACTATATTTTCCTGAGTGATCTAAAGAATTACTGTTTCCTACTTACTTAATAGAGCAAGGCAAGGTGTTTTGGATGAGTGGTCTTTCTTGTCAGGCTCCCAAAAATAGACTGCCCTGAGACTTCCATTAGCAGTCCATTTTAAAGTACATGGAGGGAATGTTAATTGTTTAAAAAGGTACTATTTTAGAGCAGGTTAAGGTACATAATAGTTTTGTTTTAAAAATAAATTGCTGTATAAAGAGTCTGTGTTTATTTTAAAGTATGAAACCTTAACACCTGCTGGATTAAATGTTGAAGTTAATTGAAAATGTTTATTTTGATATTTGATTGGATGTTTTTAATTGATGTTAACTGTTAATAGTATTTAATAAGGTGTGTAATCGGTGCCTATTGACTACTGGCAAATCTGTGTGCTCAGGCGCTAGAGCTATTTTTTATTAAATAAGCATTTAGATCACTGGCTGTGTGGTCATACATTATGCCCTGTGACTTCTGTCTCATCTAGTATTAAAGCATCATTTTACTGCTGGATTAAAGAATGACATCACATCTGGTCACATGACTCTGTACTTCCAGGACCTTGCCCATATGTGTCACAATACACATGCATAGAGCTTTGCTAAGATGTGTTACAGCATCTGGATGCTGTAAAACAATTTCAAAAACTTCCGTCCTTCCAGGGTAGCAATTAATTCACCTCTAAGGATAATACATTAGGATTCCTAGTCTTGGTTTTCACAGACATTTTGTCTCTGGCTGCAGTCAGACCTGTTACCTAAAATTTTTATAGCCTAAACCAGGTAATTATATTTTTCATAGTTACCTGGACTGAGATAAACCTCTTCTCTTCTCTTCCAGTATCCTCTGTTACAATATATTCATTTCAACACTTACAATACAGTCTGGCATACAGGTGTATTTCTTTTCTGTTGAGCAGGACCTACTCTTGGTACATTTTTTAAACCAAGTAACATTTGAAGTACATTTTCAACACAAGCACCTGTACAAATTAGTTACATATAAATCTTTACAAAATTCTAGCTAGCTATGCTGGCATATGTTACACATATCTTACACATGCACTGTCCTATTTTCACTGGTATAGCTGACACTACCTCAAATCGTCACATAAGTTTTAAAAAAAGTTGTAATTTCAAAGTGATAGAAAAAGGATTTGAACCCTGTACATTTACCACAATAAAGCTCAACATTAACGCACTGAGCTAACTGATAGGTTAATGCAGCAAAGAATATGTAAATATATATTGAGAATCTCAGGCATTATTCCTTGCCTGAAACAGTACATAAACTACAACGAGAAGAGAGAGGTAAAAGCAGGTATACCCAAGTTTGTAGCATAATACAGGAGAAAATCAGGGATGGACATTAAATTTGCTTCCTATAAACTTAGAAAGTTGTTACTCTAAAAGGTTTTATTTCCATGGATTAACTAAAAGATAAGAAGTATAAAACGCTAATGTCTGGCATTAATGGCTAACTGAAGTCACCCATGATTTATGAGGGCAAGAAAAAGTAGGCACTGAGAATGAGCTAACAACCTGAGGATAGATATGGGGCGTGTGTGTGTGTGTGTGTGTGTGTGTGTGTGTGTGTGTGTGTGTGTGTGTGTGTGTGTGTGTGTGTGTGTGTGTGTGTGTGTGTGTGACTGTGTGTGTAACTGTGTGTGTGTGTGTGTGTGTGTGTGTGTGTGTGTGTGTGTGTGTGTGTGTGTGTGTGTGTGTGTGTGAGTGACTGTGTGTGTAACTGTGTATGTGTGTGTGTGAGTGACTGTGTGTGTAACTGTGTGTGTGTGTGTGTGTGTGTGTGAGTGACAGTTTGTGTGTGTGACTGTGTGTGTGTAACTGTGTGTGTGTGTGTGTGTGTGTGTGTGTGTGTGTGTGTGTGAGTGACTGTGTGTGTAACTGTGTGTAACTGTGTGTGTGTGTATGTGTGTGTGTATGTGTGTGTGTGTGTGTGTGTGTGTGTGTGTGTGTGTGTGTGTGTGTGTGTGTGTGAGTGACTGTGTGTGTGTGTGTGAGTGACTGTGTGTGTGACTGTGTGTGTAACTGTGTGTGTGTGTGTGTGACTGTGCGCGCGTGTGTGTGTGAATGAATAGGGGAGTGTTTGTGCTAATGCAATGCAGCCAATAGCACTATTAACTACCATAGGAAGTGCTGCAATTAGAGTAGTTAACTGTTATTAAAATTATTTAATAGTGAGGTCTTTATTCATTGCAATCAGAATTCTCTACATTGCAGACACAGGCGGTTTTTACTACAGCCTTTCATTTGAGCAGTGTGAATCCCCAAAAAATCTATAGTTTGTTTTTGTATTGTAAATGTGATAATTTTCTTTTTGATAGCTACAAAGTACTAAAATACATTTATTTAGGACAAAGGTCTAATAATTGCCAATATGTTATCTTTTTTAATTACCTTATTCTTAGTAAACTATTTGACAGTCTTTTGAATTCAAATGGATTACAGAGACCAAAACATTTTAAATAAGTAATTTAAATAATGTCTTGTGGCTTTTTTTTCTTTTTCATTCAAAACAAGATAATAAGGATGAAGTTATTATAACTTATAAAGTGTTTTATTCAATCAACAAATATAAATTAGATTAAGAATGTTCTCTTTTTAAATAAAAATGCCTTTATTTTTGCTGTTTTCTGTTTCACAGTTTTGATGTTGACAATGGCACAGCTGCAGGTCGGAGTCCTTTGGATCCTATGGCAAGTCCTGGATCTGGGCTTATTCTTCAGGCCAACTTTGTCCACAGCCAGCGGAGGGAGTCTTTTCTCTATCGGTCAGACAGTGACTATGACCTTTCTCCAAAGTCAATGTCAAGGAACTCCTCAATTGCCAGTGACATGTATGTATTTGCAATGTATTATATTTTGTTATGATTATATGCACAATGGCTTACTTACATTTTTTGAGTAATATTTATTCAAATATTAAGTATTGAAGTACAACAATAATATCGGAGTCGTCACCAAGTTTAGATCTGACTTGTAAAATGTACACTTTATTTATGAAAAACATTTTGAAGTGCACAAACAAAATATAATTAAGAATGTCTTCTTTAAATCATGGGATGTGTTGCCAAGCAGCATTGTTAAAATAAGAGATTGTAACAGTATGTTGACCAAAATCTCGACCAGCGATCAGCCCATCATCTTTTTTTTCCATTATATTTTTTGTTACTGGCACTGTCAGGGATCTAGAGGTGAATGACAGAGGGTCATTTCACATGATGCATACCATATGCCTGTGCACATGATGATCTGTTGTCTAGGATGAGAAGATGAGAGAAGTGCTCAGGGGAAGCGATTATCCTTCTGTCACACATGAACACAACACTAATTTTAGAATACTTGGAGTAGTTGTACCAGTGTTACAGGAAAGGTACCTGCTGTACTGACACTGGTGTTTTTATTTTTTGCTATTTATGACAAAGAATGTTTGTTTAAGTTTTGCAATCTGCATTTCTTGAAACAGGCAGGTTGGAGGTCTGCTTAAGGAGCACTGCAAAATACTAATAGGACAGGGACTTTGTGACGCATAATGAAAGCACATACACCAAATGATAGCATTTGCATCTCAGAAGGACATGTGCTTAGTGAAAAGGAGACTGGGTAATATTGATGATAGTATATTTAATAGAAATGTAAGAATATATATTAGTTAAGGAGTACTATATTTGCAAAAAGTCTTAAGAAATCCATATTTGTTCAGCAGCCATTTTCATTGCAGGTTTCCCAATGTGTTTATTTATTGACCAGAAAAGCCCAGTGGGTTAGAAACCCATTTTCAGTGGAGGCCCAGGGAGAAAAGCTCCAGTTACAGTACACCAATTATTACAAAGGCATACTGTTACAGTAATAGAACGGTGATAAAAATGTTTATACAATTATTAGTAATTTAGAATAAACTAAGTAGAATATTTTATACAGTCAGGTAAGGTGTTGGTATAGCATATATATTATTTTAATGGTATAACATATTCAGTGCTTTATGACATTATTACATGGAGGAAGAATAACAAATGCTAGCAAACAGCAGTCTTTCTAACATTTGAGGATGCCTGTTTAATTCTTTATCAAATATGGAGCACTCCATCTTCCACTAACACATTCAGTCTGTTTCTACCTTGCCAAGCAGTTAGGGTTTATCCCATGCAGAGTATTTCTGAACTGAATGACTAGAAGCAATCATATAATACAATTTTAGGCAGAACATGTGCCTTGTCACTCGCTCTTTGCTGGCACCCTTTGAATCTTTTCATTGTGTCAGTTTTTTTTTTCCTTTTTAGATAACATTGATGTGACTGAGATTACTTGTATATTGGTCATGGTGAAGGGATACTCTAAGATGAGTACAGAAGCCCTGGAAGTATAAAACTGGTAGATTTAACTCCATTGTAATAAGGTCTCTACTGCTAATGATGGGAGTAACTTTATGTGAACTCATTTCTCAAGATGTTTGCATTTATTTTGCAGACTAGAAAACATCTACTTTTTTTTAGAATACCCACAGCATGGTGGGAGATGATGGTTTTGTTTCTTGAACTGAAACACTATATACAGATGACAATGGATGTTACATAATTTTTGCATGTTATACCTATAAAGGATCTGCTTGGCTTTTTATGCAAAGGATACTAGGTAACATGCAAAGATTAATGTAGAGAGGAGGAATCCCTGTATTCCTCTGTTAATAGATAATAAGTCTGACTCTTTGAGGTCATTTTTTCATGCATGTAAAGTATCACCCTTAATACAGTAATGGGAGAATACAGTTAAGTGACTTGTTTTAAGGTTGATCCATCAAATTATTAAATGCTTCATAAGCATTTGAGTAAAGTAATAACAAATGGATATTCACCAAAGTTGCTCTATTTAGCAGACGGTGGTTTGTTTGTTTGTAAGGTAGTATTTATGTTTGTTTAAAGGTACCTGAATTTTTTTGTATAAATCCATTTGGTCACCTATAATTAGTTCATATAATGAAGGAGTTATAACTGAAACAAGATTATGCAAAGAGTAAGTTAATGGATCGAGTCAATTGTTGGATGTTTTCTCTGGTTATGTATTGATATGTTGTCGAAAATGCACGATGGTGTATAAATGATGTATAAATTAATGCTTCATGCAGTGCTTTACTGAGTAAGGATAAAAAGTATTTAGACAGGAAAAACACAATTGAAATAACAAATCCCTTCAAAATAGTTTGTATAACATTCATTATGTTCTGCTCTTATAATGACTTAGTAAGATTGCCTGCTTTAGCCATTTACAGAATGCACCTATTTTTGCAGGTGTGTTTCAAGCTTGATTTACCCATTCATGCAGTTGTCTGAATTCCACTCATTATGTAATTTTTGAAGATGTCTAGTACACAGAAAACCACACCACACAACCAACATACTATAGTGGCAGCAAAAAATTAAAAAAAGAGAACACGCACCTTACATCTCCATTTTTCCAAAGCAAAAATAACGGCATTGCTGTCATAGAATTTTGCAATACTTTTCATTAAAGTCTACAGATTTTATGCTGTTTCTTTAATAATATGCACATATTTTTTCATAATTTTTGTCACGCTCCATTTTTTTTCCGTTAATATGTATTCCTAAGTATTATCCCACGTTCCTATCAGAATCAGGAAGAGTTATGTGCTATTTGGTAATCATATTTTATGTTAATTAGATGTCAAGAGTTTTAGATGGGTGTTCCTAACTTTCAAAAGCATTTATTCCTGGTTTTGATATCTTCAGGTTGAGAGGAGGTAGGGATGGATTTAAGATAAGACATGCAGAATGCTTTGTTGGCTGTTATTTCCAGAATACATTCTCTCTACTAGTGCTAAACATAGCTGATTTTTCCAAGTTTTGAATTATTGTCAAGATGGAGTAAAATTTGCATGTTCAGTTTGTGTTTCTTACTAAATATTTAGTAGAAGTAAATAACATTGGTAATGTATTGTAATTTGTCATTTCAGACCGTGTGTATCAATTTATTTTAATCTAATCCAATATTTGTAATCATATATATATATATATATATATATATATATATATATATATATATATGTGTGTGTGTGTGTGTGTATATATATATATATATATATATATATATATGTATATATATATATATATATATATATATATATATATATGTGTATATATATATATATATATATATATATATATATTAGGAAGGTATATCTGTCTCCAGCAGAATACTTACTTACATTTTTCTTAGCTAGATATATAGTTAACAGAGAGGTAAGTAGGTAAAGAAGTCTTTTGCCCCAGATGGCA
Organism: Protopterus annectens; assembly: GCF_019279795.1. Lineage (NCBI taxonomy): Eukaryota > Metazoa > Chordata > Ceratodontiformes > Protopteridae > Protopterus > Protopterus annectens. The sequence continues at coordinate 134,729,244 of NC_056730.1, read as the reverse complement.
TTGATGACATTACATCTGTCACCCTTCACAGACCAAGTTGTTTCATAAAGTAATCATTGATCATCATATCACTTATCTCTGCATCTGTTTTTCATTAAGTGTGTGGTGACTCCTCCATCTTGTGTCTTATTTATATGTATAATTTAATAAGTTGCAGGCAGAATTTTTGAGTTTAGTATTATTCACCAGTACACCAACTAAGGTAAACAATATAAACAGTGTGAGAGAGACAACAGTTTAGTTAAAGATTTATTAATGGCTGATAAAACTAGTTTCTGTTTTTAGTGAACCAAAAATTAACGCTTGTTTTGAGGATTAGCCATTTTACTCTGAGACCAAGGGCGCCTGCAGGCAGGTGCAAGGGGGTGCATTTGCACCCCCCTGGAATCGGCTGACTAGATCATTTCAAAAAAGTTTTTTTTTTTTTTTTTTATGTGCGTTCTTCTTTAAGAAGATAGTGCATTCTTCTTTAAGAAGAATGTGCTAACAGTCCAGTTGCGGGCGGGCGTGCTGACATCATCGCTGTCGCTCATGCTCATATTTAGAAGTTTGAGAGCAGGAACTTAGGCAGATGATTCAAGCGGGAACGGAAGATGGGACACTTTCAGGTAGAGGAGTTTGAGAGCGGGGACTCAGATGGATTATTCAAGCGGGGAACGGAAGATGGGACCTGAAACAGAATAGTAAGCGGGAACGGAAGATGGGACACGTTCAGGTAGAGGTGTGTGTGTGTGTGTGTGTGTGTGTGTGTGTGTGTGTGTGTGTGTGTGTGTGTGTGTGTGTGTGTGTGTGTGTGAAATGCCCCAGGTGTACATGGTGGTGGGTAGAGAATAAGGCTTGAACCCTGTACCTTGGTCCCAAGTGGCAAGAGCCTGAATTCCCTACCCACCACCATTTGTAAAAATATTGCAGGATTTTCCCTCATACTTTTTCGGTTCCTCATAAAATCTGTGGTTTCTGCATTTGTGTCCTTGTTGCCTGACAGCTAAATGTTATCTGGTTTTATTCTTGGCTGCGTGGAGTGTTTCTCCCTGGGCCTCTGTTAAAAAAATTTGCTTTTTTTTTTTCAAAGTCAGACTTTCCTGGTTAATAAATGTTAAAAAAATGGACACATTTCAATATCGGACTTTCATATTCTTCAGAAAGTGTATGGTAACAAAAGCAAGCTTTTATTCTAGCAATTTTCTAAGTGTACAAGATGGATATTTGAAATGTATCCCTGTGTTTGGGACTGTATTCCCCCCATTATTGGCTTCATCTAGGTTTTGTGCTAGGGTTGAGAGTTATGGTAAGAATTGAATTCACTGAATATGTTTGGGGGCTGTATTCACCCAGTATTGGCTTTGTTCAGGTATTTATTGGCTTCATCCAGGTATTTATTGGCTTCATCCAGGTTTTTTGCTAATGTTGAGAGCTATGGTAAGAACTGATTTCACTGAAAATGTTTGGGGCTATATTCTCTCATTACTGGCTTTGTCCGGTGTTATTTGCTAAGAGGTTGAGAGCTATGGTGAGAACTGAATTCACTGAATGTTTGGTGGTTGTAGTCACCCATTATTGGCTTTGTTCAGGTCTTTTGTGCTAAGAGGTTGACAGCTGTGCTATGGTGAAAACTGAATTCACTAAATGGTAAAGTTTCAGTCTTCCTCTTTCACAAAACAGCTGATTTGGCGTAGTGGTATGTTGCTTTGACTGTTTTGCACGGGGTCCCCTGGGTTCAAGATGTGGCAGTGAAATGTATGGTGGTAACGCAGCATTTTATTCTAGCAACTTTCAAACATTATACAAGCAATGTTTAAAATGTGTCCCTGGTTTTTGGCCTTTTGCCCCCCCCCCCCAATAAATTTCTGCTTTTTCCAGATTTCTTGTGCTGCAAAGTTCAGAGATACAGCTGAGTGTCGAGTAGATTTTACAAGGAGCTGAGAGCTGCAGGGGAGCAAAAGTTTAGTGCTGCTTATGTTTAGTCTGCTTGCATTGTTAATAGCACAACAGATAGTGTACTTGCTTTAGATGCTGAAGGCTGTGGGTTCTACTCCCACATTAGGTAAATGCATTGCTGGTGTTGTAAAGGGGGTGGATGCTGCAGTCCTTTTGGCAAAGATACCTAGTAACTATGAACCTGTTAACAGTTTGCTATCCATTCTCTATTGCGGTATTACTAGCTTTTCATTTTTTTACTGCATGCAACAAAGGCAATTTATTCTTCAAGGGTAACAGGCACTTTATTTGTAGATTAAACAGTGACATATAAAGTGTTTGCTAGCAGCAACCTCTATTAGTTACAAATTTCTTCAATGTGGATTTTACTACAGAGATTGTGTATATTTTTTACTGATACTGGTGGACTTGAGTAGACTTTTTATGATGGAAATGTTCTGAATTGGGCAATTTTGTCATTGGTGGATGCTTTTTGTTTCTTTGTTTACTGGAAAAATTTTTAAAACAATAAATTTAAAATGCCCTTTAACAACTGTACTGTATTGTACAAGGAATATAATGTAATACAGTCAGGAAGGTGTATCAAAGAGCATGTGTATGCTATGTTCGAGGGGCCTATGATTTTGAAGACAGCCCAGAGTTAATATTTGCAATTGGCAAAATGTATTTTCTCTGAAAGTGGGTTTCAGTGCTGTTTCAATGCATGTGAGTTTCAAGGGCAGAGAAGTTTTAATGTTAGTCTATTTTCATTGAGACTGCATTGCTTTAACAGATATGTATTAGGGTTTGTGCTGTAAAATGCAAAATAAAACTTTCAAATGAAATCCTAAATCATCATGAAGTAAAGCAGTATGCACATTAGTGTTTATGGTAAATGGGGCAAAATAACCAAGGAATGGGACATTGGAATGGCTGCAGGGTGTCTCCATTTGACCATGATTTTGTGAGGGGTAGCAAACTCAGACAGCCCGGTTGAACTATACCTCTCAGTTGTCCATATCTTTGCAGAATTAATAGATATTTGCTGCTTATTTTTGGTTTGTTCCTCATAAAATTTGTGGTTTTCTAGCAAATCATTTAGGAATGAAGCCATTAAATGACAGACATTGAGTTTCAGATGTCATAACCTTCAGAAAAATGCATGCTAATGCAAGACTGTCTAAGTTTATACAAGAGCAATTTTTAGTAGTGTTTGTATGTTCCCCAATATATTTGGCCTTCTTCAGATTTCCTGCATTAAGAGGTTGAGAGGTACGTGTAAATCACTTTGTAGATTAGGAATATCCAAACATCTCAATTGTCCCCAATTCTGGCTCAAAATGTTGCTCTCCCCTAATAATCCCTCCTCCAAAATGGCAATTTTGGAAGAAAATGTGGAGGGTTTACAATTATAACTGTAATGATCAGTTATAGATTACCTTTATTTCAGAAATGCATGTGGATGCTCTTATTTTGTTAGCTGCTTCAAGTTAACTGTTAATATTAAAAAGGTGCCCCTTTTTTGACAGGTATTTTTGCATCACATTTTGGTCTGTTTTTCATAAAATTGTGGTTTCTGGCAAATTAGTGGCAAGTCATTAAAGTTTGAAGTTAGAAAATAATGGCAGACATTTGAGTTTCAGATTTTATACCCTTCAGAAAATTTGTACTAATGCAAGATCTACCTGTTCTATTAAGTTAATAAGAGCAATATTTAAAAATTGGCCTTATTTTTGGGCCTGTGTCCCACTTCTAGTTTTATGTATGGCTTTGTCCAGATTTCTTGCTCTGAAGTTGAGAGGTAGGAGTGTCAGAGCCATCACTGTCAGCCAGAGACATTTCAAATTATGACATACTTATTGCACCCCAGCCCCCATTGTAGTGGCTTGGGATGTGTCTAAGGAAGGCAAGAAGCAGTTATGCAGTAAGTGTGCAGAGTAATCCCCCATCCACGGTAGATCACAAATACGACCGTGGCTTTTCATCTGTCCTTGATTTTGCAAAATGTTCTGGTTTTCTATCAGATTTTTATACTGTTGATTTATGCTTCTTATTATTCAGGAACTGCATGCTATCACAGTGTCCTGTTGCTCTGTTTAAGTAGCCATGGTTTAATGAACATCAGGTAAGCTTGTTGGAGATTGTAAGATGCAAGTAAGCTTTAGTAAGCTTGTCGGACATTGTAAGATGCAAGTAAGCTTTAGTAAGCATATTGTTAAAGAATTGCCAGCATTGAAAGCCTTTTCGTTGTTGCCATGCAGAGAATATTTACATAGCAAGATAATGTATAAGCCTTGGGTATTGAAATGCATATGACAGTATTTGTAATAAAAGGACAGGATTACAGTATTTTCAGAAGCTCATTACATTTTATTGGAGACCAGTGTCTTATAGCAGGGTCTGTGTGTTAGTACACTTGTAGTTGGGTGGCTTTAATGGTATATGGTAAATAAGCATTGCTACCTTACTTAAAAGCCAAGCCCTGCAACAACTAGCTCCACAATGAAGTCAAAACACAATAGATCTGGTGGGTAAATGTACTCTGTAGTAATCAAAAAAAGGCAAATGTTTGAAATGACTACAGCTTATGTGCAAACACAATAGGTAGTGATGAAACAATGCTCTGCTAAAAATGCTTTAATGCTCCACATTGCTGAGCTGCAATCACTAGCTACCAGGATTTCACCCACTTCAGATCAAGCACGGTGCCGTTCAGTGCAACCTTCCCAGAACTAATTCAAGTCTGACCAGAATTATTTGGTGTGTGTATAAGAGGGAGGTAGCATACCCCTCAGCTGTCCAGATTTTTGCCCCATATTCCTCTTAAAAAGGATTGAAGTTGCTAAATAATGAGACATTTCAGTTTTAGATGTCATGTCATTTAGAAAAATGCATACTAACACAAATCCTGTTACTCTTGCAATTTTCTGAGAGCCATATATATAATCTGTCCCTATTTATTTTAGGCTTTGTCAAGATTTCTTGCACTAAGGGTGAGGCCTTGAGGGGTGTGGTATCTTTGTAAGAGAGTGAGAAAGTGAAATGCCCAAGTTAGAGTTAGCAGGTGGAATTTTCAAGTGCATTTTCAAGGAACTGTGAGTTTTAAGGGAAGCGAAGTTCACTGCTGCTCATGCCAAGTCTATTTACAATGTGCAACCATTTTGTTTAGCAAATGGTATCTCTATTGTGGTATAAAGTTTTAAAGCTATGTTAGTAGCACCACAAGTAGAATACTTGCATCTTAATGTAAAGGCTTGAGGTTCTATTCCTACAGCATATACATTTGTATGCTGCAGTCCTCAGGATGTCCTCCTTTGGATGAGATGCCTAATAACTATGAACCTGTTTTTCAGCTTGTCATCCATTTTCTATTGCAATATACCAGCTTACCATTTTTTAATTTAACATAGGCAATTTATTCTTTGACGGCAGCAGGCACTGAATTTGTAGATGAAACACTGAAATATACAGTTTTCTAGCAACAACATCTTCATTAGTTTCAGATATCTTTAATGTGGAATTATTCAGATTACTTTTACTTCGGCAGCGACACTCAAACAAGTGTTGCTGTATAATACAAGGGATATAATTCAATTATATATTATAATTAATACAATCAGGTAAATCAAATAACTTTTGCATGGCCCTAACGGTGTGCAAGGAGCCTATTGCTTGAAAACAGTTCAAAGGTAAATAATCTGCCACTGGCCAGATGCATTTTCTTTGAATGTGGGTTTCAATGCCGTTTCATTGAATGTGAGTTTCAAAAGTAGAGAAGCTTTAATGCCAAGTCTGTTTTCATTGTAAGACTATTGCTTTGTTTAGGTTTAGTAAATGTCTCAGTGTTTGGGCTATAATGTTTGAAATAAAAGTTGTAAATTAAATCCAACTGCTTGTAATCATTGGAGAACTAAAGCATAACACAGTATGCACACAGATTTGAACAGTGTCTACAGTAAATGGGGAGAAATAGCCAAGAAATGGGACACTGGAATGGCTGTGTGGGCGGGGCTTGGGGGGGTGGACTTGGGCGGGGCTGTGTTGGCAGGGGGCGGGGCAAACTATGTGGGTGGGGCCCTGGGTTTGCACCCCCCCTGCAAAAAATCCTGCGGGCTCCCTTGTCTGAGACTAAAAGTTTTTATGGTTATGTTAATCACAGCACATGGATGCAGCAGGTCATGTTTATATGGAAATAATTAATTCTGAGGTTAGGAATAGTGAGCTTTTATTTCTTTTTAATGTGTTTAAATGTTTACAAAGGTCACTTAAACATACAACGAACATGTTCCAGATGCAGCTGCAATCATTTTGCAACACATGCAGAATGAAGATATTTAGGGTGTTATTCACAGTCCTAGGGTTTATTTATGCACAAGGCTAAATGGTGAATGGTACTGCTATGCCTTTTTACAGATAAGCTCAGCACCTGTTAATGGCACTGACTACATGAATGTGAAGGGCAGTGTAGACATGCCCATAAGTTTTTGGGCTGCCTGCATGTCCAACAAATGCATAACAACTACAGTAGTTATGTACAGATATAACCATATGAGTGCAAAGTGATAATTATTTTTGGCTTTTTTGGAATTGGGAGGTGAATGGTGATTATGGGCTTTTGCAAGACCATGTATACAGTTGTTGTTCAGTTTAAGAAAGTGGTGGTCAGTACAGATATGTAGTACTGAATTTAAATACCATATAAGGTGCTATGTGTAGAATGCATGAATGTCCTTATTTGGACAACATGACTGGGTCTTCAGTAAGGCTAGAAATGGGAAGATAAGATACTTAGAAATGGGGGTGACAGATGGCAAGGTGCACTCAACGGGAAGACATCAAGGGGATTGCACTGAAGTAGGTGGGAGAGGAGAGGTACTATGCTTTTGTTGGGAGGTAGCTCAAAGAGAAGACATCAAGGGGATTGCACTGAAGTAGGTGGGAGAGGAGAGGTACTATGCTTTTGGTGGGAGGTAGCTCAAAGGGAAGACATCAAGGGGATTGCACTGAAGTAGGTGGGAGAGGAGAGGTACTATGCTTTTGGTGGGAGGTAGCTCAAAGGGAAGACATCAAGGGGATTGCACTGAAGTAGGTGGGAGAGGAGAGGTACTATGCTTTTGGTGGGAGGTAGCTCAAAGAGAAGACATCAAGGGGATTGCACTGAAGTAGGTGGGAGAGGAGAGGTACTATGCTTTTGGTGGGAGGTAGCTCAAAGGGAAGACATCAAGGGGATTGCACTGAAGTAGGTGGGAGAGGAGAGGTACTATGCTTTTGGTGGGAGGTAGCTCAAAGAGAAGACATCAAGGGGATTGCACCGAAGTAGGTGGGAGAGGAGAGGTACTATGCTTTTGGTGGGAGGTAGCTCAAAGGGAAGACATCAAGGGGATTGCACTGAAGTAGGTGGGAGAGGAGAGGTACTATGCTTTTGGTGGGAGGTGGTCCTCCTTATTTTTCATTTTTTTTTAATAAGAGGGAAGTTGAGAAAAGAGTAAAGGGATGTAGAAATGAGCTTAAGGAAGAATTAAGAATTGGACTTAATGTAAAAGACAGACATCAACGCTATGTTTGACATTGCTGGGGGATGGATGCGTTATGTACAAATGGCAGAAAAATACAAAAGGGGAGGGTGAGGAGGTATTGGATCAGGTCTCACTCTGAACTAGAGGACCTCAAATATTCTAACTGCCTGATACACCTGCTGTGGGGGATCCTGATGATGTGTGGGTGGAAGTTTCCTGTGTCCTGATGGATGGAGCTGACCAGTTCAATGAGTCTGTAACCTAAAATGCAAAAGGAACCCAATGACTGATAGGAGAAGAATGTATACCATCACAAATCCAGAATAAACTCCACGTCTTCTGGAATGAGGAACACATTTAATACAATAAAGCACTTTCATCTACAATGTTTACAAACTTCATCAGAACAAAGTGAAAACACCAAATGGACAAACATTCAAAAGATTTGCCTTTAGTAATAAAGGCTGTATTAAAAAGAGGCTATAAATGACCAAGCAATGTAATTATGGAAAATGTTATGTTCCAAAATGGAGCATGCAAATTATGTAAGTATATTAACACTGGTAAGTTTATAATGAGCACCAATATTATGGTTAATATTAGGGCTAGGTATAATTGTAACACCATAGGGTAGTTTACATTGTGATTTGTTTATCTTGTCCTGCCATCTGTGGGGACAAGACTAAGAGAAAAATTAAAGAATGTATCAGCATCTGCATTCTATCAAGAAGAAAATCTTTAATAATGCTTTTGCAAAACATGCCAAAGATTGTTCATCTTTCAATAAATATATTTTTTTATATTGGAGAAGGTGGAATAGAGTGAGGAGAGGGTGACTGTGATAATTTCTTTAGAATAGGGAATTCTATTGGCTGCTTAAGTTGGATGTGGATTCAGGTCCAGGTACCAATGATTTCATTTATATTAGAAGTATTTTAATAGGGAATCAGCACATTATAGATGCATTGTTGGGACTGGTCAGTATTGATCATGTGATATGCAGTGAACTTATTTAAATGTGTGTCCATTTGGTGTTTTGAGTTTTTTCTGATGAGGTCTGTAAACATTAATAGAATAATTGTATTAAACATATTCTTCATTGCAGAAGATGTGGAGAGCATTCTTACTGAAGTCTGTAACCCACCGAAGGAGGTCTTGCATGGGTTAAAGCATCTCTCAACTGCCTACACCTGCGTTCTTCACCAGGTCCTGAAACACACCCAGTTCATGGCTTTCCAAGCTACGGTATGCCTGGGTGTCCCTAGAATAGAAACCACTGTTTTGACCCTGAGAAGATGTCTACAGGCAGGCAAAAGGAGATGGTGTGCATTTCTTGAGGTGGGAGGTATAGTGCTGAGTAGTCCCTGGAATCTCTGGACTTCCATCAAATGGAAAGTAAAAAGAGAAGACACTGGCAGATAAATATGCTGACTAACATGTGCCAAGAGTATGCTGAGGAACAGCTGAAGTATTATCAAGGAAAAAGCCTGAGGAATACCCAGCATGTCCCCATTTTGCCTTTGAGAGGTCCCTGTGGAAAGTGTGCTGAGAGCTGTACAGACACTGGTGTCCACAAATGTAGGAAGACCACACATCCCCTCTTCCTCTGTGGGCCACCACAAACTCACTAAAGCCCTTAAAATAGCTCTGTCCACTCTAGATCTGTCAAAGATTTCTTGGTCAACAAAGTTATAATGAGTCAATTGTTGCCTATACCATGCCTTCTTGGCCAGTGAGTGCCACTTTGTGCTTGTGGTTTTGGTGTTTCCACAACAAGCAACACAATGATAAATAGTTTAGCAATTAGAGCATGCATCTTCACTGAATGCAAGGTAGGAAAGATGTGTGACTTTGACACTAACATGGTATTTGCGGATGGCATTGACTGAGCCATACCTCTCAACTGTACAGATTTTCACAGACTGTCCAGATTTTTGCCTCCTATTTTTGGTCTGTCTGCCTAGCAAGTCAGTGAGGACTGAATTCACTACATAATGACAGGCATTTGAGTTTCAGACTTCATATCCTTCAGAAAATGCATGGTAACACAACACCTTTTATTCTAGCAACTTTCTAAGTTTGTAAGAGAAACAGTTAAAATTTGTCCCTATTTTAGGAGCTTTGTCCCCCCATTATTTTTGGCAATGAAGATTTTTTTTGTGTTAATTGGTTGACAGGTATGATAGACTCTCATAAAACAACTATGAATCATAAACAAAAGGCTTAACACCTTATTTACATATTTTGTTTAAGAAAATTGAAGACATCCCTAATCTACATTTTATTAGTATCTTATTTGCATATGTTTTAATTAGGCTGATAACTAGCTGTGTCTAAACACATCTGGGAATTGCACTAAAGCTGGTCTTAGCTGCAGCCAGTGCAGTTTCTCACTTTGCATAAGCAAAATGACTGCCTGCCATCCTTAGTTTACACAGTAAGTGAGGTGTGGCATGGCTCTTCTTTTATCTTTTGTTGTATATTTGCAAATATCAGATTTATATGTTATTTTCACTCTTTTTTTCCAGTTCTGAGTTTATTTAAACCATTCCATTCCATTTGTAACTGTGGTTGCTGCTGTCTAGACTAGAAGTCTTTGTGGATTGCTTTGAGTCTATGTTATTTTTCTCACATATTGTTTGCATTTCACTATGCTCCTTCCTGTGGCATATAATGTTTCCACGGTCCATTTGTGACTTCAACATCCCATCCACATTGTTAAGAAAAAAAAAACGGCATTACTGTGTAGTTTCTCCCATGCTGAGACATTACAGGAATTTACACTATGATACCAAATTGCCATGTGAATCCTCCACCATTTTGGCACATCAGAACATATTATTGATGACATTGGGAGTGGTTGGTTTAGCATTCCCTTTATTTCATGTTGTAATAATTAAGTTTGACCCAATCTTCAAAAAAAAAAAAAAAATCAAACAACACATTTCAAGCAGGTTAGCAGCCCTGAGCAGTTTTTGCCAGTAGCATAGTTACTAAAATCATGTGGGAATCAGTCAAGAAGCTGTTGTCTTGGTTCCCAGCATTGCTTTTTAATGAAGAAGAATGCATTCTGCACTGTTAGGAATTTAGAAGTGGAGGCAGAAAGCCAAAACATGAATTAGCTGTCTGGAGAACGAGAGATGCACTTGCCTGAAGGCCTCTTTTATGGGAAAACTAAGATTAAGTAGTCCAGATATTAGTGTAGAAGTAATGTTAATGGTATCACAATACATTTTAGACAATACTGTTTTAAGACAGAGTAATTCCATGCAATTTATTTTATTGCAACTGAATTTCAAAGTCTAATATCAATGAATTCTGTAACAGGGTTATTACATTTCTATCTTTCCACAAGACGGTCCTGTTCTTTAGAGTAATTTCCTGAGCGGGGAAAACATAAAAAAAAATAAAAAAATAACATTCTAATTTAAGAGAAATAAATATCACATGGCTTTGTCTCAGTTTTGCAGGAAACCATAAAACTGTATCTCTAAGATCTGAATTTGATATGCAACCTAAACAACTAAATACCAGAATCGAAATTATGTGGGTATTAAAGTGAAAAGGTATCTTACATTATTTCACAGTGTGGCTTGTCCTGCTAATTCTCAGATTTCAAGAAAACACTTCCCTTTGGGCATGTGAAAGTTGACAGCCCTTGTTTTCATACATAACTATGAATGTCTGCAGTTGCATAACAACACACCCTCACTACTGCGCTCCTAAACATGCATTGTCTCACTGACTTCAGTGACACGGTATCAGAAATGGAAAAGGAGAGCTGTAATTTTTTCATGTTCACTTGGTTAAACTTCCTTTTAGCTACAGCTGCTGATATTTCACCTACAACATTCAGCTTGATGACTACTCAACATCCTGGGCATTCACCCCTATGAAAAATTCAAAAGTGTTTTTGGAAGGAAGACAAGCCCACTGAATACCCACAGCCTCATACTTATATAAACAAACTGCAGCTGCACTAACAGTAAAGAAGTAGTAATTCAGAAAACATAAGGGATCATTGCAAACACACTGGAAGCTGTAGCAGAGCTGGTTTCCTAAGGGGAACATAAGCCAGGTTGCAATTCATGAACTTTATACTCGATGTACAGGGAAGCCACTACTAACCTTTGAGTATTATGATATTTGTCATCAATTAATACCAAGATACAAGTATGAAGTGTTGCTACTGTATCCTGAAAGGTAGCATTCTTCTGCTCTAGCCACTAAATGCTGTGTTCCTACATGCAAAACAATTCCAAGATTCATTTCATCATTATGTGGATGACTTTACAGTGTGACAAGACTGTTAGTTAAAATTCCAAGATTCATTTCATCATTATGTGGATTACTTTACAATGTGACAAAACTGTTAGTTACTTTTTCCTAGTAAAATGCAGTGAGTTCTTGACAATCCGGTTGCCAATATGAGGTTTCATGATTGCATAGCCATGCAACTGAAAAAGACAACAATGATGCATTCAGAAACATGACTTGCCTACCCCTAACAACATGAGGTTATTACGTGTATGCCTTGTAGTATGATGTTGTCCAATGCCAGTTATCAGTTAACTAGCCAGAATTTTGCAACTGAGGCCACTTCTAATTAGACAGGTCATCAGCAGAAATGGCAGGCCTAGAGAATACACACACACACACACACACACACACACACACACACACACACACACACACACACACACACACACAGAGAGAGAGAGATTGAGAGAGTGTGTGCGAAATTCACTCATTTGTGACCAGGAATGGCACAAAGAAAAGTGGCAAGCAAGTAGCATGTATGTATCTGGGCATGACATACCAACAGAATAAGATAGCCTGCATGTGCCAACAGTGTGAGACAACCTGCACATATCAACTGTGTGAGATAGCCTGCATGTACCAACAATGTGAGATAGCCTGCACGTACCAATATTGTGAAATAGCTTGCATGTACCAATAGTGTGAGATGGCCTGCATGTGCCAACAATGTGAGACAGCCTGCACATAACAACAATGCGAGATGGCCTGCATGTACCAAGAGTGTGGCATAGCCTGCACGTACCAACAGTATGAGATTGCCTGCACATACCAACAGTGTGAGATTGCCTGCAAGTACCAACAATGTGAGATAGCCTGCACATACCAACAGTATAAGATAGCTTGCATATATCAACAGTGTGAGATAGCCTGTACATACCAACAATGTGAGATAGTCTGCACATACCAACAGTGTGATACAGCCAGCATGTACCAACAGAGTAAGATAGCCTACACCTACCAACAGTGTGAGGCAGCCTGCATGTACCAATATTGTGAAATAGCTTGCACGTACCAACAGTGTGAGATGGCTTGCATGTACCAACAATGTGAGACAGCCTGCACATACCAACAATGCAAGATGGCCTGCATGTACCAACAATACGACATAGCCTGCACATACCAACAGTGTGAGATTGCTTGCACATACCAACAGTGTGAGATTGCCTGCAAGTACCAACAATGCGAGATAGCCTGCACGTACCAACAGTGTAAGATAGCCTGCATATATCAACAGTGTAAGATAGCCTGTACATACCAACAATGTGAGATAGCCTGCACATACCAACAGTGTGAGATAGCCTCCATGTACCAACAATGTGAGATAGCCTGCATGTACCAGCAGAGTAAGATAGCCTACACGTACCAACAGTGTGAGACAGCCTGCACATACCAACAGTGTGAGACAGCCTGCACATACCAACAGTGTGAGACAGCCTGCACATACCAAGAGTGTGAGATTGCCTGCACGTACCAAGAGTGTGAGATTGCCTGCACGTACCAAGAGTGTGAAACTGTCTGCATGTACCAACAGTGTGAGATAGCCTGCGCACACCAACAGTGTGAGATAGCCTGCACACACCAACAGTGTGAGATAGCCTGCGCACACCAACAGTGTGAGATAGCCTGCACGTACCAACAGTGTGAGATAGCCTGCACGTACCAACAATGTGAGATAGCCTGCACGTACCAACAATGTGAGACAGCCTGTACATACCAACAATGTGAGACAACCTGTACGTACCAACAGTGTGAGATAGCCTGTACATACCAACAGTGTGAGATAGCCTTCACGTACCAACAGTGTGAGATAGCCTGCAAGTACCAGCAGTGTGAGAAGCCCGCAAATACCAACAGTGTGAGATAGCCTGCACGTACCAACAATGTGAGACAGCCAGCACGTACCAACAGTGTGAGATAGCCTCCATGTACCAACAATGTGAGATAGCCTGCATGTACCAGCAGAGTAAGATAGCCTACACGTATCAACAGTGTGAGACAGCCTGCGCACACCAACAGTGTGAGATAGCCTGCGCACACCAACAGTGTGAGATAGCCTGCGCACACCAACAGTGTGAGATAGCCTGCGCACACCAACAGTGTGAGACAGCCTGCGCACACCAACAGTGTGAGACAGCCTGCGCACACCAACAGTGTGAGACAGCCTGCGCACACCAACAGTGTGAGACAGCCTGCGCACACCAACAGTGTGAGACAGCCTGCGCACCAACAGTGTGAGACAGCCTGCGCGCACCAACAGTGTGAGACAGCCTGCGCGTACCAACAGTGTGAGACAGCCTGCGCACACCAACAGTGTGAGACAGCCTGCGCACACCAACAGTGTGAGACAGCCTGCGCACACCAACAGTGTGAGACAGCCTGCGCACACCAACAGTGTGAGACAGCCTGCGCACACTGTGTGAGACAGCCTGCGCACACTGTGTGAGACAGCCTGCGCACACTGTGTGAGACAGCCTGCGCACACCAACAGTGTGAGACAGCCTGCGCACACCAACAGTGTGAGACAGCCTGCGCACACCAACAGTGTGAGACAGCCTGCGCACACCAACAGTGTGAGACAGCCTGCGCACACCAACAGTGTGAGACAGCCTGCGCACACCAACAGTGTGAGACAGCCTGCGCACACCAACAGTGTGAGACAGCCTGCGCACACCAACAGTGTGAGACAGCCTGCGCACACCAACAGTGTGAGACAGCCTGCGCACACCAACAGTGTGAGACAGCCTGCGCACACCAACAGTGTGAGACAGCCTGCGCACACCAACAGTGTGAGACAGCCTGCGCACACCAACAGTGTGAGACAGCCTGCGCACACCAACAGTGTGAGACAGCCTGCGCACACCAACAGTGTGAGACAGCCTGCGCACACCAACAGTGTGAGACAGCCTGCGCACCAACAGTGTGAGACAGCCTGCGCGCACCAACAGTGTGAGACAGCCTGCGCGTACCAACAGTGTGAGACAGCCTGCGCACACCAACAGTGTGAGACAGCCTGCGCACACCAACAGTGTGAGACAGCCTGCGCGTACCAACAGTGTGAGACAGCCTGCGCGTACCAACAGTGTGAGACAGCCTGCGCACACCAACAGTGTGAGACAGCCTGCGCACACCAACAGTGTGAGACAGCCTGCGACACCAACAGTGTGAGACAGCCTGCGCGTACCAACAGTGTGAGACAGCCTGCGCACACCAACAGTGTGAGACAGCCTGCGCACACCAACAGTGTGAGACAGCCTGCGCACACCAACAGTGTGAGACAGCCTGCGCGCACCAACAGTGTGAGACAGCCTGCGCGCACCAACAGTGTGAGACAGCCTGCGCGTACCAACAGTGTGAGACAGCCTGCGCACACCAACAGTGTGAGACAGCCTGCGCACACCAACAGTGTGAGACAGCCTGCACGTACCAACAGTTTCAGATAGATCCTGTACGTACCAACAGTGTCAGATAGATCCTGTACGTACCAACAATGTGAGCCTGCAAGTACCAGCAGTGTGAAATAGCCTGCATGCACCAACGGTGTGAGACAGCCTACACCCCACAGTAAATAGCCAATAGAAATATACTGTTTGTAGTACTTTAAATGGGGTATAATCAGGAGTATAAGAAATTAGGCATAGATGTACAGCAATCAGAGGAACATGTGAGAAGGCAAGGAAGAAGAGAATGGGATTGGGGAGGGGGAAGGATATACATTTTTTTCAGGATAAGTGCCCACTAGAAAACATGGAGGAGGAAGTAAGAGTATAACAAGGAATGGGAAAAGGGAGAGTTTTGGAAGCAGGGGCATACAAGTAAACATAAAATACAAAAAATGACTGAGAAAGGAGGTTCTGTCACAACTGAGAGAGAGAATGGCAGTGGGACTATAAACTACAGACAAAGGAAGAGATTGATGATGGGGATGACTGGACAGCAAAGGGGCTAGGAAGGTCATCCACAAGGAAAGGGAACACCAAGATGGGTATATGGTGGGTATAACCCTCTTCGTTTTCATATAGACTGGGCTAGACTTGAGATGATTTTGGATGGCACCCTGACTACCCTGTCTGTTGGGCCCTTCCTGAGGTGTTGAAGGCAGACCCAAGAATGGTGCTTCTTTTGAAGCTGCATAATAACCTTTTCCAGGAGGCTGATGTGGGATCCCAGCCACAGGTCCACCAACTCCTCTGTCACCTCCAGCATCTCCCATCACATGACAGAATGTGCAACCATGGCATTGCAACCAGAAAAAAAACAATTGTATTCCCTTCTAGTTGGCACATGCCAGAGGTTGCAGGAGATGCAGCTTGGCTACCTCTCCTAAGTCTGATAGGCGGCAGGCCTGGAGCCAGGTGGAGTGCTGGTTTAATAAGGCTGCATCAGATGGGGACAGGGAACTGACCCACACTTCTAGCTTAGCTATGACAGATGTTTCAGAAAATGGAAACATAAATGGATAGATGTAAAACAGACATCTAATCAAATGCAAAAAAAAAAAAAAAACATAAGAGAGGGACAGAGGGAAGAAAACATCAGTATTTTGCATGTGATGTACTCGTATGCATACTACACAATCAGTCGATATGCTATTTTAACATGTCTGCTACTTCTGTCTACCTATTAACCCAGTGCCCTATGGTAGGAAGTACACACATGCATGCAGTCTTGCAGGTCCCACTGCCTTATTTGTGTGTGCAGGGGTGTATAATAAAATGGTGGCATGCGGTGTCACAGGTCCCACTAACTTATCTGTGTGTGCAGGGGTGTATGATAAAATGGCGGCATGCACTGTCACAGGTCTCACTGCCTTATCTGTGCGTGCAGGGGTATATGATAAAGTGGTGGCATGATACTGTTCTGTGGAGATGTGTAAGCCATGTACATGGAAGCACTGAACAGCAGCCCACATACAATGGCAGTAGTATTGCTAATAAAAGATGTGTATGGCAGGAGAAAGTATGACCAACAGCTGCAACCAACTCAGGCAGATGGGACATTGCCTTAATGTCTCATCTGAAGGACAATACAGTCTGACGTGCAGCACTCCCTTCTCCTGCACTGCAATGTCAGTTTTGGGAAATTAAGCCTAGCACCTAGGCTGGGAATAGAACCCACAGCCTTCTGATCTTCAAGATCCAAAGACAAGTGTGCTGTCTTTTGAGCCATTGACATTAATAACAACTCATCATTTACAGTCAGTGCACATCCTGACATGTTAAGAATGGAAATTACTTCACTGGTAATAGTTAAGATGTAGTGTTGTAGCAAAATAATAGGACTTCTACACATACTCACTCTGGTGGTTTACGTATGTAACTGGCAGTGATATAAACAAATACGACATACAATGTCACCAAATTGTGACGCATCCTTTTGTGTGAAGAACCACTCCATTCCGTCTAAAGGAGGATTTGTAAGTAAGCTCCACCAGATCTGCAAAAGAAGGATACAAAGAAATAACTGATTATATGTCCAGTGCAATCAGAGTAACTTATAAGAGAAATTAGAGGACAATCTAAATATAAAAAGTAGTTACAACATATCTCTGGGGCTCTTGCACTGACCTCTTCTTCCAATCAGCTGAAAAGGTCATGCTGGATCCTCCATATGTGACTGTAGTTGTGCCAACACTGCTCCCTAGAGCAGGATATGCCAACAGCATTAGACAGCATCTTGCCAGGTATTCACTTTACATTTGAGACCCTCATAGGGGTTCGTCCCTTTTCTAACTTCTCCATATATTTTGGGTTTCTGATACCCTGATGGAAATGGACCCCGTTCCTAAGTCAAAGTATGATTAAAGTACATGAAATTAGTATTGTTTTAATCTTTGATGTCAGTCAGAAGTGGTCTTTGCAGCACCCACAATGTGCCCAGTAATGCCTCCTTTTGCAATTCGTATGGGATTACATGGATTGGTAACGTATCTAAATATGATTATAGATCCTTTTTTAAGACCCATTGCTCCTACTACTATTGGAACTGTCCGGGTATCTTTTTTTTCACATTGCTCTCACTCTTGCCTGCAGATCATGGTATTTTATGACTTTGTGTGTTTCTCTGTACGCAAGACCCTGTAGTCACTGAGTGTGGTGATTTCAATGATCAATGCTACTTTTGTCTTCTTTTCTTGGACCACTATATCCATTTTTCTGGCATCTATCTTTTGAACTGTTGGTAATGGGTGATCCCATGTGATATAAACTTCATTTTCTGTGATGCTTTGTGGCTCATGTTTCCAGTAAGACATTCCTGATGGTCCCTAACCAACAGGTATAGGGAGATTTAACTTTCCTTGCTGCAGATCCTGAGAGCCCTGCCAACATCACTGCCTTAGATGTGATAACCATTTACCAGGTTTCATTCCAGAGAACTAAGGTAACCCTCTCATGCTCACTCATTCTGATGATGTCAGCATATGACACACAAACATAGGCACTAGTTAGTGGGATGAGTCTGTGTGACATCAGTACTTAAAACACAAATGGTCAAGTGACCTGATGGTGTTAGAACTGGCATGGAAATGAGAACAAGCTTTAAACTTTGTAACTGTAGTAACAATTATTGTTTAGCACCTCTATAGGCAGCAAAAGTAAATTATATTTCATCATGTCTCTGTGGGGTTCATTGACCCAGCCACACATGCTCAGTGTGTTTTGCAGGTTCTAGTGCAAGTGCGTATAGGTGACTATCGTAGTTAGTGCTTCAGTCGTAATTGCCACAGTGATGAAAATCTGTGATTCAGGCACAATCATTAGAGTGAGCTTCACCGGCTTGAGTGCCATGTTAGAAGTTGCCAAATTGTGCAATATAAGCTCCGGCATTCCCCATGACCCTCAAAATGCTACCGAACATTTCTGACCAGCAAAAGACTGAGCACTCTTGCATATTACTAATATGTAATTGAAAGTGCAGCAGCTGCTTCTGAAAGGTAAGCATGTCAGAAATGCATTGGTATCAGTAGTTACTCATGCAGTTTTGTGTTGCCTGATAATATCTTTGACCCACTGCTACTATACTGTTTGTTTATTTTGCTAATTCAAGATACAGCAATAGCTGCCATTTTGCTGGGGAGTGTTACCTCAACTAAGGGTCTACTGCAATGGCAGGATAAATGGGTGGATACTCCGGGCTTGCAGGTTAACTTCCAGTGTATTATTTGTCACTGTACTGTGAATTAATAAAATCTATGCATACAGGTAGGCCAAGCATAGATTGCTAAATGTAAAGGTGTAATGATATCTCCTTATGCCACAGACCTAGGTATGGACTGGTTTGGATTTTTTTGTGACATCTTTAATAGTAAAAACTGTGTTCCACATAGCCAGCAAGAATAATTGTATTTTAGTAGAGACAGGGATGGTGGAGTCAGCCCTAATTTATTCTAGTCTCTGTGAAAAAAGTAGTTTTGACATAAAAAGGGATGATTGTCACTAGGTTCAGGTCAGTGAACTCTGCATATTTTACAAATGAATTTGAGAGAGATTGTTTTCTCCAACTAAGTAAGTCACCTGGACTGGAAGTACTATTGCTTGACACTGAAGGCTTCAGAAGGACCTGTTAGGCAGATTTTCATAGATTCATGGATTGTTACTAGGCTAACAATCTGGGGGGCTTTCTAGCCAACTTCCGAAAGAATAATGATCTCTTGTATCCAAACAGGACATTGAGAGCCAGGCATTTATATAATACCACTGTCCAAAATGGACATGGGTGCCAGACCTGGTGTAAATTTCCTATTCCCAATCCACTGGTCTAGGTTGGGCTTAAATTGTGCAATAGATGAACTCAGCTTCACATGGATGTGAATCCATCTCCATAGGAGGGGCAGTCTCTGGGACACACATGTCTCGCCAGCATGTACTGTTTATGTCACAGACAAAATTCAGGTCCCTAGATCTTGTATTTCTGGTACTCTTTGGCTTACAAATATGTAGAAGATTTATAAGTGTGCAATTTGTGGATCACTCCCTCAGCAATATATAGGAGACTGAGTAGAGGGACAGGGATTTAAGTCACTGTGCATAAGGCAGGTTTATTACTCCTTCTATTCTCTTTGTAAGGAAACTCTGAGGTTGCTTTAGTTGCTGCATATGTCTGGTCAAGTACATGCCAAAGGAAACATTGTGCTCTATGGTTAGTCTGATAAGGGCAGAGTACAGTGGGATAATGATCTCTTTGGACCTAGATGCCATACCCTTACTTATAAGTTGCGCAACATAAAAAAAGATTTCCTCACCTCTGTGGCCATAGGTAAGGCTACTGTCTACAACAAGTAGATTTATATTAAAGTACTAGGTTAGCAGCTGTTGTGAGCCATTTTAAGACTACCTAATTTCCTTTTCAAAGGTGAGAATCAAATCCTGTACTTTGTGTGTTTAAGGAAAACACTTTAACCATTATGCCAGCTCCCAGCATGTTTGACCAAAGAAACATCAAACAGAATCTAGCCATTATCAATTGTTTTTATACTATACTGGTTGGTGCAAATTTACCAAGCTTTACAATTTCCTTGTTATTAAGTTTGCACTGAACAGTTCCATTACTGCTTTAATGTTGTCACTAAAACAGTCCCTCTTTTATTTCTTTTTTTTTTTTTTATTTATGTGGTTTTGTGGTATCCATGATTTTGTATTACAGTGTATATTACTAGCTACGATGTTTATTCATATTAGTCCGCCTTGTGTTGTAAGCTGCAGTTTGTAGGATTTGACATTTTTTTGAGAATGTTATAAACAGAAATATGTTGGATATGACCAGTACATTGCAGTAATCTATGAACATTGCCTCTCATACTATGGTTCACACAGTTAAAAAAAGCACATATATAACATATGACTGTCCAAGAGGTTTATTGATATTAGCCTACTGTGTGCTGTAATCTATAGCTATTAGGATTTCCTTTTTTTTTTTTTAGAATTTGTTGCATGTGACCAGTACAAATGAGTAACCTATGAACACTAACTGTCATATCACTGTGGAGTTTTTCTCCTCGGGTCTCCATTGAAAAAGGGCTCATTTTGGCCCAATGGACTTTACCGGTTAACAAACTGCAAATAAATAAATACAAATGAAGCACACAGTTAAAAAAAGAAAATCATGCACATATTATAGATAGATAAAGGTGATAGATAGACAGACAGATAAAGAAATAAAGGTGTTTATATACATACAAGTTTCATATTTAAGCAACTGTTTAAAAGGAACACCTTTAGCTATAGCTACCCAATTCAATAAACATTTTGTATATTCTGTCTTATCCCTACTTAACAACAAACCACCCAGCAGCCTCAGTATCCCAAACAGTACTAATCCCCACCAAAATTCTTTCTCCCTCCAACCAGTTTCTACCTCTTCTATCAAAAAACACCTCATAAAACTACAATTCCACACCAGCTGCTGACAAACTGCCACCTGAGTATCTCAACATCACTGCAGAATGCCATTTTGTACCCTGTATCTAAACTCATAAACCTATCAATTACAGAAAGTTACATGCTTGCCATGTGGAAAAAAATCCCACATCATACCTCTACATAAAGGGGGAACATCTACTGACCTCTCTAGTTATCCAGCCTATGGCCATTGTACCGCCACTCTCCAAAATATTACAAAAACGCATTCATTCCCAACACATTTCCCATTTTCAAAATAACAATCTCCTGTGCAACACTCAGCATGGTTGCTGACCTCACCACAGCACACAATTGTTCTGGTCAGTTTTACTGGAATCATAAACTGTAATGGAGACATCAACAACCTAATATCTTATCTTCCCTCTTAGACATGTCAAAAGCATTTGTGTCAGTTTCACACTAACACCTGCCCTTTGAACTCTTCTCCCTACGACTCTCCCATTCATCCCTTAGTTGGTTCACAGCTATCTCACCAACAGACTCCAGGCTGCACAATGGAAACGAGATATTTTCCTCCTTTCTGTCTGCCTCTGTTAGCACACCTCAGCGATCTATTCTAGGCCATTTATTAGTCAACATATTCACTAATGTTGTTGTTGTTTGTCTTTCGGCTTTTCCCAGTAAGGGGTCGCAACAGTGGAACTCCGGTCCACTAATGATTGGCAGTAGATTTTTACAAAACGCTGAGGTGCCAGCTCGATACCTAACCTTCAGCGAAGGCATGCCCATTTACGCATTCATGTCTTTTGAACGCTACCCAATCGTGGGGAGGACATGCACACTCCACACAGAAGGCACTCCCAAGCCCAGCCAAGAATCGAACGGGAGAACGTCTTGCTGTGAGGTAACAACACTACCGCCGTACCACCGCGGCATGTTTATTCACTAATAATCTTCACAAAGCTACCAAAGAAGCCTCCAGAGTACCATACACAGAAAATGCCACGGTTATATGCTCTGTGCCAAGTCTACCGTTACTCCACAAGATGCCCCAGGACGCCTTTTCCTCAGTTGAGACCTGGCTATGTGACTACTAGCTATTTTTAAATGTTAAAACAAAATAATGCTGCTTTTACTCAAATCTCTCTTAGCACAGAAACAATCCTTAAACATCACATCAGTAAATAATACCTCAACTGAACCAGTTTCTGACACAAAAACTTTTGGTGTCTTAATTGATAGCAATTTAAAAATTGATCAACACATCACTCAACCCATCAAGAAAACTCGCCAAAAGTTGGGCGTCCTTTACAGAAACAACCCATTTCTCACTGACTACTCTAGGAATTCTTTAGCAACATCTTATCTTCTCTTTTCACTTGTCTATGCAGCACCCACTCTGACTAACCTTCACTCCACCTTAAAAATAAACTAAATAAAACAGCTATGTCTGCAGCCAACTTACCTAACCGTTTACACCACTGCCTAGCACTGAAGCATGTACACTGTCTCAGACTACCTAATTATATTACCTTACCCCTAAATGCTTATTGCCCACAAAATAATACACAAAACCGATAACTGCCCATCACCAAAAAACATCCTCAAGCACTACTTCCATTCTTGGAATCTCCACTCACAGAACAAATATCTCCTGACAAGGACCAAGTCTTATAACTGAATAAGGAGAAGGTTACTGTTAGCTGCCTGTCGGGTGCCAGATCTGCCACATAACACAAACACTCAGGTCACTGCAGAACATGTACAAATATGACTCTGTCATTGTCCATATTGGTCTGAATGACATGAGCCGTACCTCCCTGGAATACATGAAAAGAGACATGGAAGAGCTCTCTGATCATGTAGCCCAGACCGATATGACCCTGACTCTAAGTAGCATCCTGTCATCACCAAGAATGATAAAGAAAAAATTCTCAATTTCAACAATTGGCTAAGCTTCTGGTGTCATTCAAAGGGGATCCAGTGTCTCTCCGCCTGAGATGACATGCTCGACAAGCCATGCTGCTTCACTAGAGACGGTTTGCACCTGTCACCCTTAGGCTTTCGAATACTGGCCAAGGCTCTTGTCACCCCCATAGTGCCTTTTTTAGGCAAGGCTCAAAAGACAAAACCCACTGCTGTAAATAGCACAAGTAACAAAAAATGAGGGTAATGCTACTCAATGCCAGATGTCTAAACCTCAAAATGCATGTACTCGAAGCACTCCTCAGTATGGAGAAAATTGATATTTGTGCAGTAGCAGAAACCTGGTTTAAGGCTCCAGAGAGCACCTCAGAACTACCAGGCTACAACTCATACCGTACATTTCAGTCACAGAACCCAAACCGAAATACAAAAGGCGGGGGTGTATCCATATTCATCAAGGATACCCACACCTCCAGGTTAATGGCACAGCACGATGCTTCAGAGATCATCCACGTGCAACTAACAATGGGCAAAACTGCAATTCAAACTGCAGCTTGCTACAGATCACCCACCATGTCCTAGGACCCCCATTCTGCATTTCTGGAAACACTGGGAAACATAAAGGTCGTACCAAACACCCTAATATTGGGTGATTCAATTACCCAAACATTAACTGGGAAAACTACTCAAGTACTAACTCCCTTGCCCAACTTTTCCTAGAATTTATAAACTCAAATGCCCTGGTTCAACTGGTCAGCACTCCCACCAGAGGTGACAACATACTGGACCTGGTCATCACCAACATGGGGGACCGGTGTTCCACACCAGAGGTCATCCGTGGTTAGATATGACCATAAACAAATCACTTTGGATATCCATATTCTGCCCCCCACCCCCACACAAGAAAACCACTGTGAAAACATTTTCAAAACCAAACTTCACGTTACTTAAGACCGAGGTGGAAAGTTTCAAAGCCGCCATGTTAAAGGATAACACTGTCCAAGCTGCAAAATCCTTTGCTAATGCATTCTATGGGCAGCAACAAGAATGCATGGATCGTGCCATCCCAAGCAAAACCAAGACTCACTCCTCCAAGAAAAGGAAACCAGTCTGGTGGACTCCTGCCATAAACAAGCTATACAGAAGACGTAATAAGGGATCTGGGGACCCAAGTAGATAGTAATCTCACCTTTGATAATCACATTGCCAAAGTGGTTAGAAAATCCTTCTATGTGGCCCACCAAATCACAAAAAGATTTGCATCCAGAACAAAAGAGGTCATTGTGCCTCTCTACTTATTACTCATCAGACCCATCATAGAGTAGAACGCCCCATTTGGGATGTACCTTACAAGACACCTGCAACAGCTGGAAAGACCACAGAAGTACCTCACCAAGAGGATCACTGGCCTCAAACAGATGCCCTATGCAGCTCAACTGAAGAAACACCAGTTGTACTCGGTTGCATACCGCCTACTCAGAGGTCATCTCTGCCTGACATACAAGGCCATGTCCAACCCAGAATTGATGGACATGTTCCACCTAAAGAAAACCTTATCCCCTTGAGCCACATGCTCTAGTGATCTAAACGTCACCACAACAATAAACAGGACTTGCTGGAGGGATAGATTCCTGTCCCAGAGACTTCCCATGCTTTGGAACAAGATCCCAATCTGCATTAGGCAGAGCTCCTCACTAACACTCTTCAAAAGAAACCTTGATGAGTGGATGGGAAACAGAAAGTTTACCTCGGGGATCACTTCAGTGGCTTTGCTGGACAGAGGCACAGGGAACTAATCTAAGGGGGCGGCGAAAGCCAACACATTCTAGCAAGGCTTATAAATGCCTTCGGGCAGATAGCCTAGTACCTACCTATGAACCTATAACAGTGCAGATGACTCACTTTGCTCAACATATGTTGCTAAGCACTGGAAATCCATCCTGCCCACCCTAAAACAAGAGAATATTACCGCATGTCTCAAACATAACCTGAAACAGCACCTAATTTCCTCATGCCTGTGCTAATGTTATCCTACTGACTAAATTCTCCTTTCTTATTCTCTTCTATTTCCAATCTCTCTATCAATCACCTTGACTCTTCACTTTTCTTATTCCTGTCTCTTTCCTTTTAATACCTACTACTGATCCCCCAACTAACCGATATCCTTAATCCTCTCCTATTAATACCCCCTCCCTACCCACCTTTTCATCTAATCTATCTACTCTTATCTTAGCATCTGCACCATCAGAAGAGTGCTCATCGAACATTTACTCAATCTTCTGCATATGAGACGTACCTCTCATCCTGTCACTGATGGTATCCCCCAGCCAACATCCCACACATTCACATAAGTTAACTTTTGCCTTCATGCTTCTCTGACTGTTGACTACTCTCCCATTATTACCTCTTTACATAACCCAGTCCCATTTTCAGCTTAACCCACTCCCTTTCTCACTTGTTCTTTACCCCAGTTTAAGGTAATTTTGCCTTATGCCTTACTCCGAGTATGCCAAACGATGTGCCTCTTTTATAATTGTTTCGCTCTCCTCTGTCTTATTCTTCTCAATCCCTTCAATCTTCTTTAACTTTTCCCTCCTGCGAAGACTTCCCTTACATGTATCATAGGTTCATAGGTAGGTACTAGGCTGTTGGCCCAAGGGCCTATGTAAGCCTAGCCAACAAGGTTCCCTGGCTTACGCCACCCAAGAAAGTTATTTTCCTGTCCCACTGTTGAGCAGAGACACAGAAGTGATCCCTGTGGTGTATTTCCTATTTCCCATCCACTCATCAAGATTTTTCTTGAAGAGTGCTCATGAAGAACTTTGCTTGACATAGATGGGTAGCCTGTTCCAGAGTATGGGAAGTCTCTAGGACAGGAATCTATCCCTCCAGCATGTCCTGTTTATTGTGGCGACAAGGTTTAGGTCCCTAGAGCATGTAGCTCGGAGGGATTGGGATTTCTTTAGGTGTAGCATGTCCAACAGCTCTGGGTTTGACATAGCTTTATATGTTATGCAGAGATCACCTTGGAGTAGGCGATATGCTACAGAATAAAGCTGGAGTTTTTTGAGATGGTCAGTGTAGGGAATTTGTTTGAGGCCAGTAATCCTCTTTGTGGGGTACATCTGTGGCCTTTCCAGCTGCTGCAGATGTCTTGTGAGGTACATTCAAAAAGGGGCGGTGTTCTCTGTAATGGGTCTAATGACTAATGAGTGTCGAGTAGAGGGGAACAATGACCTCTTTTTTCCTAGATGAGAACCCTTTTATGATGAGGTGTGCCATGTAGAAGGACTTCCTGACTACTGTGGCGATGTGACTATCAAAGGAGAGACTACTGTCCACCTGGGGTCCCAAGGTCTCTTATCACATATTTGGTATTAAGTAGATTTCTGCCTATGTGGTAGTTCATGGGTACAGAGTTTTTACCAAAGGGGATGACACTGCAGTTTTTGGTATTGAGCTTGAGGCCATGGCTCTGACACCAGGCATCTGTCTCAGCGAGGCCCTTCTGTAGGATGTCCACATCATTTGGGGACTTGATTATGGCTCCTAGTTTGCAGTCATCTGCGAACTTCTTTAGCCAGAGGCCTTCTGTGTTAGCCTATAATTCAGAGAAGTAGATACCAAACAGGAGAGGTCCCAGGACTGAACCCTGTGATACTCCACTTGTCACTGGTTTGAGGTCAGATTTGGAGTCTGCGACTTTTACAGTGTGGGTTCTGTCAGTGAGCCAGCTGGCAGCCCATTTTGTGATGTAGGGATTTATACCTAGTTTAGTGAGTTTAGCTATAATTCCAGAATGGTGGATGGTGTCAAAACCTTGGCGAGGTCAAGATAGGCTGTGTGAACCACCTTACCCTAATCTACAGCTTTGGTGACTGCCTCAAAGAAATCTATCAGGTTCAGGAGGTATGATCTGCCTTTCACAAACCCAAACTGGGTGGGATCCAGAGTTTGGAGGTTACCAATGTCTTTGTTTATGAGTTCCATGATGATACGTTCCATGGCTTTGCAAACCAGGCTCGTCAGGCTAATAGGTCGATAGTTCCCGGGATCAGTGGTGGCTCCCCCTTTGCGGAGTGGTATAATTGTTGATGTGCACCATTCAGTGGGCAGAAAGCCTGATGCAAGGCTATTATTGAACATGGTGCTTAAGTGGGAGCCAGTTCGTTCTGAAGTTCGTGTAAAACGCAGCCTGGGATGTTGTCTGGTCCCATGGATGCTGTGTTTTTGACATTAGAGAGTGCAGCTTTTACCTGCGTAGTTGTGATTACAGGGACTCTGCATTCTTCCTGTATAGATATGGGCCCTTTAGGGGGTGGGGGGGGTAAAGTCGACACTGAACCTATCTGCCAGGATGTTGGCAATATCAGTTGGTTCTGTCATTTTTGTGCCGTTGTGCTGTAACTCAGAGCAGATCTGGGTATTGACATTGAGATCCTTGACAGAGCTATAGAATGCTTTGTGGTTGTCCTTAGAATTAGTGGTGATTTTGTTTTCATAGCTAGCTTTGGAGGATCTTATAAGGGATCTCAGCTTCTTACTGAGGCTGACCAGGGAGCTCCTCCACTCATGGGATTTTACTCTCTTTTGCAATAGTTTCTTCCATCTGTTTTAGAGTTTGTTTATGGCAGGACACCAGCAGATTGGCTTCCTTTTTCTGGAGGATAGCATCTTGGTTCTGTTTGGGATAGCATGATCCATGCACTCGTGTAAGTGCTTATAGAGTACATTTGTGTAGGATTCAGCAGTTGTAACTGTATTGTCCATCTGCATGGGTGTCATGAAGTTCGCCACTTCTGCCTTAAGAAACATGAAGTTTGCTTTGGAGAATTTTTTTACTGTGGTTTCCTTAATGGGGGGTGGGGACGGGATGTGGATATCAAGGGTGATTAGCTTATGGTCAGATCGGACCAACAAGGAGTTGACTTCAGGTATGAAACACCGGTCACTCATGTTGGTAATGACTAGGTCTAGGATATTGTTGCCCCTGGTGGGGGTGTGGATAAGTTGATCCAGGGCATTGGAGTTTATGAATTCCAGAAAGCATTGAGCTAAGGAGTTAGTACATGAGTAGTTTTCCCAGTTAACGGTGGGGTAGTTAAAGTCGCCCATTAATAGGGTGTTTGGTTGAACCCTAATATTTTCCACAGCATCAAGAAAAGAGGAGTGGGAATCCTGGGGCATGGTGGGGGATCTGTAGCAAGCTACAATTTGAATTGCAGTTTTGCCCAGAGTTAGTTGCACTTGGATAACCTCGGATGCATTATGCTGAGCAACTAGCCTGGAGGTGTGGATATCCTTAATGAATATGGATACACCTCTGCCTTTGGTGTTTCAGTCCAGGTTATATGACCAAAAAGTGTGGTATGAGTTATAACCTGGTAGTGCAGGGGTGCTCTCTGGAGCCTTGAACCAGGGCTCAGTCACTGCACAGATATCGATGTTCTCCATTTTAAGGAGTGCCTCGAATGAGTGCATTCTGATATTTAGACTTCTAGCATTGAGTGGTATTACCCTCAGTTTTTGCTTGCCTGTTCCTGTTATGGTGGTGAATTTATCATTTGAACCTTGCTGAAAAAAGGCACTATAGAGGCGGCAAGAGACTTAGCCAGTATCCGGAATCCCAGGGGTGACAGGTGCAGGCCATCTGTGGCAAAGCATCGTGGTCTGTCGACTAAAATATATCCTGATACATTTTGTTTTAGTTATTGATATTTATTGTCTCCACTATTCTGTATGTGTTACTTAATGATGTTTTTTGTCTTATATTGTCAGTGTTACATCTGTTGCTAGTAGGCTCGAGAGTAGCTGAAAAGGGTTTCTCGATCAGCAAAATTACCCAGTTAACAAATGTATTAATAAATAAAATGCAAAGTGCTTTTAACTAATAAGCTGATTTTTATCAATAAACTCATTTGCATTGAGTATTCATCCAAATTTCCTAAAAGCAACATCCAATCACCAAGGAATGTCTTTTATTATGAATTACTCCACTGTGCATCTGCAAAAACTACACAGCAAAGTACCTACTCTTGTTGCTGTAGTATAAGTGATATGAAGAGGTATGCATAAATGCAATGACCCTTTCATCTCAGGTCGAGTGCGTGCACACATACATAGCACAACTTAGCTATATGGCTATATGTGCAGCTTCTTTCACCCTGCGCAGATTCCCAGCAATGAAAGGCAAAGGTAGTCACCAAAAAACTGCAATGCACACTTTACATCTTTGGAATCATGTGCTGCCATTAGCCTGTATAGTTCAGGTATCTATGAAGTTTGAACTACACAAGTACTGCAAATGGACAATGAACTGGGAAGGTCATTTACATAGATCCCTCCCATGCAGTATCATATTTAGTTCTCCAAACCTCAGCACCTAGAAAATATTGACACACTTTACTAATCAGAGATAGGGGGAAAGGTGGATTCACTTCTGAATCTTGAAATTCCCGAAACATCGAATCTCATATGGTCGAGACCATATGATCGATGTTTCAGAATTTTGAAATTCCGAAACAAACCCCCCCCCATGCAAAAAAAAAAAAAACTATTTAAATGTTTCTGCAGGGGGGATGCCACCCTGCACCCCCCACACCCCCACTACTGAAATATACCAACTACAAGATCGCACTACAGCGAGGAAAAGGGAAATCTCCCATTTCGCGCTGTATACAGATCTCCATTCAGAATTTTGAAATTCTGAAATTTCGATCATATGGTCTTGACCATATGAACTTTGAGGTTTCAGAATTTCGAGATTCTGAAGGGAACCCGGAAAGGAAAGGTATGTATCAAGGCAGTCTTGTGAAGTATACAACACAGCTAACATGCATCTTTAATAGTTTACAACTGTTTATGAATACCTCCATATCATGTCTCTGTAACAAGAAATTTTAGACTGCGTTGGTCTATATGTCTTATTTGTTATACTCCATCCACTTTATAAGTACTGAATACAAGTATAAACCCAGAAACTCAATTAGCTTTAGCGAAACGTCTGTTGTCTTGAAGAACGAGAAAAACACGTTCTCAGAAGCTGATAAAAAGGACAGCTTTGTTGAGAAGTGTTATCTGTTTCTACAGTCACTCACTCGTTGGGGCAAATAATTTTGTAGCCATGTGTCCTTTCATGCAAGAAGACATTAGTCTGAAGCAACAATTTTTCACACTCTGAGAATGGACTTTCCTGTAACATTTAAGTTTAATACAATTTTTATCAAGGAGCAGTTTTACAGGACCTTTTCATAATGAAAAGTTATTAAACTAATCGTGCATTTTATTAATACAAAAGTTAGTTACTTTGAGTTTTTCACTAAAAGACTGCACAAAGTAGATACATACATTTTGCCTGGAAACCTGTATTTTGATTTGATTATGGTTTTACTTGGATAATACTTAACAAAATGTGGTTTTATAAGTAAGCTACATAAGTTTTTTTATAGATGTAAACAGCTAATGTCTGAGTCTTGCATCTACATGTACAGATCTTATCTGAAGGGCCAACACCGATTTGTTTAAAAATGTGTTACATATTAAACAGTTCATTTCTCAGTCTGTTTTGATGCTTAAAACTGTATGCTACGTCAGATATGCTGAATGCTGGATAATAAGGTCATCATGACCTTTTATGCTCAAAAAAGGTTTTACTTCAGAGAAGGCTTTAAAAGCATTCTGTTAAGTAAAGCGGGGAAATGAGTGTATTTCTGTGCCTCTGATGCAGAGTTGTTGAAATACTTGTGTACATCTTCACTAGCTTTTTTATTAGTTCATTTAGAATAGAGGAACAATAAAGCGGGGGCATTCTTTTTTCTGTCATGTTATGTATCAGAATGTGTGGAGAGGATCTGACCTTCATGAACACTCAGTGTCAAAAACAAATTTGTAATAAAGGGAAGGACTAGAAGATGTAAGGAGTGTTAAACAAACTGAAGCCCCTGTTTCTAAACCACATGCAATATTGCATAAGGCTTTGTGCACCAAAGAATAACATGACATATAAAGCCTTTCGTGATTCATAACCCTAGTAAAGCAATGTGGTAAGATCACACAAGGGGTCGTGCACTATCTGTGTGATTCATAAACCTCATAATGCAATGGGAAAAGTTTGGGCAAGACTCCTTGTGCAATCTTTCTCAATTGTGCATATTCTTTCTCTGTTGTCTACTAGCCATCCTGTCTAATAAGCTATGTAGCCCACTGCTCCCAGATGTGCACCATTCACAAACCCAGCACCAGTGTGGTACCAGCTGGTTCTGGCAGCATAACATCCAGGAGAGTAATGGTAGACTGCTTACTGATGCTGCGATGGTCATTGCAGAATTCCTCCGTCACCTGTTAGAATGCTGCTGAGCATACATCACTGAGCAGCAGTGGTACAGCTCTTAAAAATAAAACACCTGTGAGGCATAGATGGAAACTCCATGCCAGCAACAGAGTCTCAAATGATGCACGCAGTTTTGCTACCACAGACTACCCTGCTCTGCTCCCATATTGCAGTACTGTTGGATTCCCACCTCTGAGTGCTTTGATAGAATCACACGCCCTCATTACAATAATATGTAATTGAATACTCTGTACAGAAATGAGTAGTGCTCCACCTATTAGTAAGGATCTACAACTGCTGTCCGTAATTGTTCAAGGTCCAAGTATTTAGTTGCTCTGCATCCTAACTCTGCAGCATGTTTCACAACTAGGAAGCATAAGACCATTCCCCCCAGGAGCCTGCACCAAAGCCTGACAACAGACCATGCAACCCATGTTTGATTATTGGCTCGTGGGCTTGATGGACATGCCCATCCATCAGTGAAGGCATACAACCAAGCATACCTATACATTCAATCCCTGCTGACGCGGATACACAGGGACTGCTGATAACAAGGGGAGCAGAGCTTTGGCTGAATGTCACACGGAGATGTGGATGACATGCTGTCTGTCCCTTACAAACCATTCCTTTGGACTGCATGAGTGCTGAAGGTGGCCAGGATTACACCTTAAAGGGGGAAACCCTCGCTAACAAACAGTATGATACTTCCAAATTTCATAAATCTCATCATGCATGCTGAATATGGAGGTGATAAGATCGGGCTTGGTAGATGTGCTAAATAAAGAGAAATACTAAGAGTAGGTGAGAGTCAGCTGCGGGGGATACACAAAAACACACTGTGTAACAGGCATGTGACATATATATGGCATTATAATAAAGAGCCCGATCCAGTGTCCAGACGCCTACATCCTTGGAAGCATTTTCTTGATACACAAGCACTGAGTTCCATTGCTGAGGTTTTTTTTTTTTTTTTTTTTTTTTTTCAAAAGTTAAAGGCATTGATTCAATCAAAATTGCCAGCTCTGCGACAAGGAAAATCCTAGAAGACATAATCCAGTGCAGTTAAATATTTAGCATTACAGAGACCCTCCAGTCTTCACCAGTGCAAAGAGTGAATAGCTTCAAAAGTAGGTCAGCTATTATTAAAATTGTTGAAGTATCCTAATTAACAGCCCTGGCTGAACATTTTAATTTATAGCTGAAAGAGGTTAGGGTTAAAAAATAAGTTTATATTGGAGTTTGGACCTCCATTTGGATAATTTTCCAGTGTGTGCACAGAGACTGAAGGCAGGAGAAGTAGAAATTCAGGCAGGGCCAGCTCCAGAAGTAATGGTAATTTTAAGACAACCTGTCACAAATTCTTGACACCAGTGAAGAATAAGCAAGTCTGACTAGAAGAAATCCAAAGGTAGGACAGACATTTTACATAGAGCAGATAATGCAACTTCTAGATTTAAACAGAAATAAATAAAGTAGGCTGTGGTTACAGGAAAGGAATGACTCAAGCAACTGTGCATTACAGTAGTTTTCATGTCTGCCTCACTCATGCCATAGAAGGATAAAGCTCTGACCATGGCTTAGGTGACCTAGGTTCAGCCAGTGCCTCAGATACTTGATGGACAGGCAAGGAGAATAGGCATACCCATCCTGGGGCTGATTCCTGATGGCCAGGAAGGCATGGAGTATACTGTCTATGGCAAGGCATAGATTATTTGAGTTCCACACAAAAGGGTTGGGGGTTGGTACAATGGTTAAGTTGTTTCCCTCACAAGCAAGAGGCACAGTGTTTGATTCTCACCAGTGGAAACTGGCTAGGCTTAAAATGGCCCACAAAGACGGCCAGCCTATAAGCCTAAACAGTACACCACAAGCTCATTGCTTGCCATCCTCTGGTAGTATGCATATATGTATGTGTGTGTGTGTGTGTGTGTAGGGGTGGGGAATAGTCCTTAAATATAGAAAGTACCCCTTAACAGCAGAGTGACACTGTCTCAGGATGCCTTGATCTCTTCACCTACTCAAGATATGGGTTGCAGTAAGTCCAAGGGTGAAAATAAACTTCGCGGATGAGCAGAGACCTTGGGACCAGCTGATGGTCAGTTGGGGGAGCCAGAAATAGTTTGTATGACACTTAGGAACTTCTAACAGAAACTCTACTGCCCAGACACAGCCTACAATGAAAGAAGAGGAGGAGCCCACCCTGGAAGAAGTAAAAAAACAGCACTCGGAAAAATGAAGTCAGAGAAAGCAGCAGGATCAAAGGAGATCACAGCAGATTTGATGAAGATGCTGGGTGAGAAAGGGAATATATGGCTCCTGAGGGTACTCATAGCAGTATAGAGAGAAAGGTGTGTACTACATGATGGCAGAATAGGCATACTAGTTCCACTGAACAAGAACAGAGGGGATATTCACAACTGTGGGCAGTGCAGAGATATCAAACTCCAGTCACATTGCATGAAAGTTCTAGAGAATGTGATTGATAAACAGTTACACAGAGTAGTAGTCACTAAGATGGGAGATGAGTAGTTCGGATTCATATCAGGATGCAACAGAACTGACCCAATGTTTGCAGTGTGGCAGATAGTTGACAAGAAGCTAGAGATGAAGAAAAAGTCCAACTGAGCATTCCTAGACTTGGGAAAAGCATATGACAAGGTCACAAGAAAAGCTGATTTGCACAGTCCTGTGGTGGTTCAATGTCCCAGTCTATATACAAGGACCGAGTGACTCAAGTATGTACAGTGTTTGGTCTCTCATAGGAGCTCCCGGTGGAGTCAGTGTGCATCAAGATTCATCTCTGCACCCACTGCATTCATACTGGTAATGGATTACATTAGGAAACAGATAACAGGTTGGGGGGGGGGCAGAATAATGAAATTGCATTTATGCAGACAATGTGGCATTACAGACTGACTGAGCAAGAACTTAAGAGAAAGATAGGGGAATGGAATGCAAAACTGAAGGCGCATGTGATGACTTTAAACACAGATAAGACAGTTGTAATGGCAACTAATGGGGGAAAATAAGAAGAAGCTGAGAACTTCGGAAGTGAGAAAGGATGATATGAATTACAACAGAGCTTGTGTCTTGGAATATTCACCATATGTGAATAGGATTAAACAAATTATGGTGAAAAATTGGAATATATTGATGGCGGATAGCAAAATAAATAAAGTTGTTGGATCAGCACCCTCTTTTGTATACCAAATGGGTAGTAATCTAAAGAGTGTATTGGAATAATAATAACAATAGGGCTGGTATGAAGTACAACAATAGACACACTAGGAAGTGTGGGAGTGGCAGACAATGTCCTGCTATTTTAGAGGATGAAGGACTAGTGTTAGAAAATGTTAGCAACACTAAGGTCACTTTTGCATATGGGAACTGTGACTCCAAATGTGTTGTTTATATGGCCAAATGTATGGTCTGCCCATGTTATTACATTGGGAAAACGGAGAGATGCCTGAGGAACAGGATTTATGACCATCTATATAACATCACTAAGAAAGACAAGACAAATGCATTATTTAGGTATATTGAAGCAAAAGGGGATGATCATGCATTTAAATTTGTCATTCTCGAGCAGATCAAAATAGGTCCAAGAAAAGGCAATTCTAAGACATTATTAGGGTATAAGGAGACCAAATGGCAATTACTTACTGATGCTTTAAATTTTCCTGGTCTCAATAATTACATCAAACCTATTTTACAAATGCGATCAAATGTAATAAAATAGTAACATTTTTTATATTTTTTTATTTCTTCATTATGTCTTTCATATAGACACTTCATATATTTTATGTATGTGCAAATGTTATCACAAAGTTTTTAATTTATTAATGTATATTTCTTTAATACTAAAGTAATTTTATTGCAGATTTTTGGCGCTTATTTGGCATACATAAGGGATGTGTAAATGACTGTTGTTATTCTGATGAAGTCCACGTATATTAGTGGATGAAAGCACTAAATATTTTGTACAATAAAGGATTGTGGAGTCGCACACATTTGAGAAAGTGCGTTTCCTTCAGCTGAGTCTGTTTTTTGGCGTGCCTATTGTTTGGAACTTGTTTTGTCATTGTTACACCAATTGTGTTTTAATTCTATAGATGGGAAATTAGTGGAAAAGGTTAACAGGTTTCAAAAATCTAGGAGGGGTGGTGGAAGAGAAGGAAATTCTGAATTTGGGTCAAATCTAGCATCTGTGGTGCTGCAGTCAAATGGCTCAGAGTATCAGGTGAAGTGCTTGACAGAAGAATGCCAAAGAAGGTGAAAAGTAATGAGTAGAAACCAGCATTGCAAGCAGTAGTGCTGTATAGGACAAAAACCTGGGGAGGTAGAGGCGATGGAAATGAAGTGCCTCAAATGGGAGTTAGGATGCACCGGGACAGACAATGAAATGGGGACATCAGAACAGAAGCCAAAGTGGCTCCATTCATACAGAAGTTCAAAGAGAATAGATTATGGTGGTTTAGGCACATGTGCAGAAAAGTAGAAGACAGTCTGGTGAAGAAGATTTGGGAAAGACAGGAAGAAAGTAAAAAAAAGCAAGGGTGTCCAACAAAGAGATTGATCGATTGTGTGTGACAATACCTGTGCCCATCAGGCATAACTGTTTAAGAAGGTAAAATGTTGCAGTGAATTGAGAGAAATGGCAACAGCTGACACAACACTCAGACCCCATGAAGGAGATGGGAAAAAGGGAGTTGATGATGATGGTAATGACAATGAGGAGGCCTTGAAAGCTGGTGATATAGGCAAGTAATTCTTCAAAAGTATTCCATCTTTAGAGTTTGATAAATAATGCTAATGCTGCTGTCTACTTCTTGATTTCAATTTCTAGTGCTCTGGGCCCCTTCATGATGTCCTATGTGACTTATTTAAATAAATAGCTGCTTTAGTCCTGACATTTCTTTAGGTCCACCTTTTAAGTGTATCAGTTTAGTGGTGCAGTGGTTAGCGTTGCCACCTCACAGCAAGAGGTTCTCTGGTTCGATCCTCGACTGGGGTGCCTTCTGTGTGGAGTCTGCATGTCCTCCCTGTTGCCCCGTGGGTTTCCTCCGGGTGCTCTGGTTTCCTCCCACATCCCAAAGACATGCTGTAGGTGGATTGGACACTCTAAATTGGCCGTAGGTGTGTGTGTGTGTGTGTGTGTGTGTGTGTGTGTGTGTGTGTGTGTGTGTGTGTGTGTGTGTGTGCCTTCTGTGGAAGGTTGGGCACCAGGCTGGCAACTTGACACCGTAAAACTCCACTGCCAATCACGAGCAGACAGGTGATTCACTGTGGCGACCCCTAACCAGGAAAAAGCCGAAAGAAGAAGAAGTTCTGTTTTATATTTTATTGTGGTTAGAAAATGTAATGCTTTCTGTTGTATTTTAGTTCATTAATTGTTGAGCCTTGCTTGCATACACTGGAATAAGTAAGTGTACATTTCTCTATGAAATACATTTAGTGGATAGCTATTTAACGTTAGATCTTTCATCTTCTTGGCCAGCATTCATTGACTCCATACATTGTTTGAGGAAGGTTCCAGTGACTAAAAGCATATCACATTGGATTTGCTCTTGTTTATGTAATGAAGATTGGATTTCCTATTAATGTTATAGGTTCATAGGTAGGTACTAGGCTATTGGCCCTGCGGCCTATATAAGCCTAGCTAAAAAGGTTCCCTGGCTTTTGCCACCCAAGAAATCAAATCATTTATAGTATTTTGACTTATTAAGTTTATTGTATAATATTTAGTTTATTGGTGATGACATTTAAAATTAAAGATGATGAATAACATGAATAGGATGAAATTAAAGATAAAAAATGCCAGATCTAGACATTTAACTGCATTTGAAATGTTTTAATTTGAAAATCTAGTTAAAAAAGGAATTCTGCAAGTGTATATAACCTTTTTATTACCAGTGGCATTATAATTAAAGATGAAAAATAAGAAATGCTTCTTTGTGTTTGTGAAAATTAAACACTTTAACAAAAAGCCACCAAATATCTAATGAACCCAATGTAAAGACATATGTGCAATATTTAAACATTATAGCATCACAAAGGTTCATAGGTGTATACTAAGCCAGTGGTATGTCCACCATTCATAGACTTATCCAAAAATTCTGACCAAAACATTATTGAAAGTGAGCCAATCATTCAGAAAATGATGATAGGAGATGGATTTAATTTGGGAAAATATAATATTAGTATGTATTGTCTTTGAGGCAAATGAATAAGGACATCTGCTTTAGAAACTTCCCTTTACCTGGAAGAGACACTTATCTGCTTAGCTAGTGAATGCTGGGTCAAGTCTAACCAATGAACTCCACCTGTTTATCACTTACTGAGGACCACTAGAAAGACAAAGGACAAATTCATGTTAATTAAAGGTATATAATATCTATGTTTCATTTAAATTATTTCAACCTTGATTTAGTACAGTTTCAAATAACTCTCAACAACACAAATGTTTACTTTATTGATAACTACAGGACCCCCCCCCCCCTGCATGTCCCAAGAGTTTCACTTTGATTACTTAAACATGACCTCCTCACATAGAAGTCAAACCAAACA
Source organism: Protopterus annectens (assembly GCF_019279795.1). Taxonomy (NCBI): domain Eukaryota; kingdom Metazoa; phylum Chordata; order Ceratodontiformes; family Protopteridae; genus Protopterus; species Protopterus annectens. Next base: position 134,691,313 of record NC_056730.1, on the reverse strand, counting down.
CATTTTCTTATTAGGAGATTTCAATATCCAAGAATATTGTATATATCCAGCAGTTGTAATATGGAGGGCTTTGACATCATTAGTTCCAGGTCCCTGGATCAAATATAGTTGCTTTCCTACTAGGGGCTCACATCTTCTACAATCTACATTAACTAACTTCCCTGCCATCTGATCCACCTCACAGGTATTGTCTTCCACTATTTGGCCATCCATGTCTGCCTCATGACAGGCCTTCTAGTCACAATAATTAAAATTCGAGTGCTTCAACAAAACTAAACTATTAGATTTTATTAATCATTTCAAAAAATATATATAAATAGGCCAACATCCTAAATCCCTGAACATTGCCATCAAAGTCCCAGTCAAAGAATTGTTTGATGTGTTAACTCATTATAGAGAGACAGCTGCCCCATTCCATAATTAGGAAATGAATAAATACACCAATTGTTCAATCTGTTGAGATAGCAGAAACAATAAATTATGTAACAAGAAACTTAAGCCCCTAGTCTTATACAAATATTGCCACTCTTCCCTCACAAAACAAACAAAAAAGACAAATTAGTAAAGAATTCAAGAATATTAAGAGAAAAGACTATAGCCACCTATAATCAAAGACCACCACCAAAATAAAAACAACTGTGTGCATTTTAGCTATGTACATAAACTCTGCAAAAATACAGTGTAAAAATGAATCACCAGTTGAAAGTGTGAATGTAAGAACAAATGAATAATTTTGAGTAAAGCAGTAGTGAGACATATTATGCTTACTTTTATTTATTTATCTATTTATTTATTTACTGTAGTTAGTTACTGATTGTATTTGTTTACCAGGATGGTCCATATGGGTAGACAAGATGCCCCCTTTCAGCAGAGGCCTGGGGGAAAAGTTTTACAATAAAACGAGTAAACATTAAAACAATTATATTACATTATAGGCAATAAGCATAAATACATTTTAGGTTATCACAGTTAAGATTTTTTGCACCTAAGAAAATAGTAAAAGTAAAATAAAAATGGCATATAGTGTTATATTTGAGGGCAAGACAATGAAAGCAGATTATTTATTAGTGGCATCTGATGCAATTTGTTACAAAGCTTTATGTTTATGGCAGAAAAAAAAAGATAAATTGTGAGGTTGACAATAAGTGTAGGAGGCACATTGAAGTACAAAGAGCAGCAGATGAGATTGTCATACCAGGAGGAGCATGAGGGCCATTTAGTGATTATGGAGGTGGTATAGGGAGTAGAGAGGCCCAGGAAAGGAAGCTGAGGGAGAGGCAGCATTCAGGTTATCTCATGTGAGATGTAAGAGCATAGCCAAATACCTTTTTAGGTGATCATTTAAGTGTAAACTGAAACACTTACTGCTCTCTAATTTTCTAAGAGGGAGAGGTATGGGATTCCAGGTTATAGAAAGAGAGGAGGAGGATCATTTTTTGGTGTGACACCATTTCATAGGCTTTGGACAGATCAAGGAAAAATATAAGAGATGGGGGTTATTGTTGTTTCTAGTTTTATTTACTGTTGTAACAAAGCCTAGTAGCACAGTAATGGTACTGTGATGTGGACACCACTTATGTTACTCATCAGTTTAATTGTTTGATGTTACTAGTTGTAAACATACACAAGAGGGGAGGAGACATTATAAGTTATAATAAATCACTAGAGTACAAGTGGTAACAGAGCTTGCTGCTACTCGTACCCCTGGATCAAATGATAATATCTTTAAGACCTGTTTTAAAAGAGAAGTTTGAAACATTGATACAGTGCACATATATTTAAGCAATAACAGATGATGTGGTGTAGTATATTGAATATTTACTCACGGTTGGCGTGGTTTAATCACGAGAGCGAAGCCTGATAAAAAGTATATATATATTTAGAAAGCTTGCGAGGAAACTATTACTCTATTTTTGTTTTACTTGGATCGCTTGTCTCTGTACTTAATAAACTATTTTCAACTGGAAACAGACTGCCTGACTTGCTTGGATTACTTTCGAATACTTAGTAATTCTGTAGAATTATATATTATTTATTTATTTATTTATTTTTTTACTTAAGACGAGTTTAAGTTCACTACTTTACTACTTTTGTCTGATCTGATTAATATACAGAGATATATGGATCGAAAATCTTCCACACAGAGAAGTTTCTTACACTGTTTTGTTTCAATAGCCCTAAATCATATCTATACTAGTACTATTTATCAATCTCTGTTAAATAAAGATAAAAACAATAAAAAATAATACATACACTGCAGGGAGTAAAACTGAGGACTAATCTCACCAAAGCAACTACCCCATATAAGTTAATTCCTTATAGGTCACATAGGTTCATAGGTGTATACTAGGCTATCGATCACAAGTGCCTTTTCAAGCCAAACCATGTTACAAATATTTATATTGGCAGTGGTGGGATATGAACCCATGCCTCCAGAGAGATATGGACACGTTCAACCATAAATTAAAAAAAATATCCAAAAATAACAGCAGAGTCAAATAAATGAGTCAGCTTGAAGAGCTAAATGGGACCATAGCCGCTTGTTAGAAAATGGCATTATCATAAAGTTACATCCAGAAAAAAAATCTCAAAATAATTAACAGTAACTAAACTAAAATACAGAACAGTGCAAACTAATGAAACAGTAATCCTGGCTACACTTCAGAAAAACTGCAACAAAAAGACTTAAAATATAGCTAATGCAAAAGCTGCTAGTTTCCTCAGAAGAAGAGACAGAAAAGCACCAGTAAGACAACATATTTCTGAATAAACAAAGTATATGCAATTGTATTATATTGACAACTTGCACAATTATCACATCCGTTTGAAATGAATGGGAAAAGGAACAAAAAGCAAAAGTTACGTTAAACGGATAATGCGGAGTCTAGCTGATATAAAACTGGTGAAATAACAACGTAAAATTAGAGAACTCGAAATGTGTTGCCTATTACTGCAATACCGATACTTAATGCTTGATGTATCAGTCCCCCACATATTGTATAAACATATATATCCATGTTTCTGTGTGTGTGCGTGCGTGTGTGTGTGTGTGTGTGTGTGTGTGTGTGTGTGTGTGTGTGTGTGTGTGTGTGTGTGTGTGTGTGTGTGTGTGTGTGTAGGTGGGTATACCAGTGTTAATTGGAGTTAATGACAGTACAAGTTATATTTCATATTTTTTCATCATGAAACATAACAAAGTGCTAAAAAAAATGACAACAACATGTTTTTGTTTTATGGATCTGATATATGTCTTTAATCCTACTTTTATCTGAAATATGTCATAAATAATACCCACTTGTTAGCCAGTTAGAGCCAATGAACCCTCAGTCCCATTTTAGGTATGATCTGGGAACAAAGTCTGATTAAATGAATTGCTCAAGATCACATAGAAGGCAAATGAACGCTGAGGGATTCAAACGTTGTACCACAAGAACTACAACTCACAAACTTAATCCTCTGTGCAAACTGACACTTAAAAATAAATATTCTATAAAATAATAAATAACCAAGTTCATATCTTCCGTTTAATTAGACCTTGTTGTAAAAGGTTTTTCCAATAGAGTTGTGAGGCCTTGCAATCAGACATGTGGGGGTAGTTTCACACTGAATTACAACTAAGTTTTAAAAATAGCTACAGCTTTGCAGCCACAGTGTAGCAAACATAATGCAAAAAGAAGACTGAGAAATAAAATATGTATTTATAGCGCAGTTTACACAAAGGTATTTTAAGTTATAGATATAAAACCAAGCTTTCAAGTTGTTATAAGAAATGAATTTAAACTAAACAGAACAATCAATGTTTTATCTGCATGTTTATTTTAAGTGGAACAGCCCTAAATCACTTGAGTGGAGCTGTTTACACGTGCAGTGGTTAGGTTTCTTCTGTTTTGTACTGAGTTCTGAAACCTTAGAGTAGAGGATGTTCTTCGTGTTTCACTGTTGCAGTCATCACATTTGGGTTATGCCTGCCAGGGTAGCCCTCTGCCAGCCTGAATACCAGAGACTTAGTATTTCTGCATCAGTTGCTGTTGCTTGACGACTGATGTCAGGTCATCAGTGGTGTAAAGTAAGGCAGTCAACACCTTTACATCAGTCTTTCTTGCCATGGAGCCAGCAGAAGCAGTTTGCATGAGTGCCGGTTGGCCGCTACCTGAGTTTTCATTTTCAAATTGAAGTTGAAGTGTTCTAAAGCTAAGTAACCCATTGGGGATCCTTTTTTCTTGCACTAACCGATGTCAGAAAAAGTTAATAATTGTCTCGCCTGTGGAAAGCAAATAGCACACCGAGACTTCAACTCTTACTGCATCACTTGTCTAGGCCCAGACCACGGCATCCCCCATTGTCACTTCTGTGCTTTGTTTAATGCCAGAACTATCCATCGGCGGACCCTTATTGTAGCCAGATATTTTCGTTTACAGTCCTCGAATTCCGATATGGCTTCAGTAAGCTATCTGATAGCAGATCTTCCAAAAAAATGAAAAGATAAAGACAGAGACAGACCACACAGGTCCAAACCTACCGACAACACTTCCGTTAAGCTAGTCGTCAGTCCTCTGGTACTCAATGAGGAGCTTTCGCAGCCCCTGATGCCCACTTCAGTTGATTTGCAGGCCACTACCGAGACCCTTTTGGAGTCCGGTATGCTGTAAAACTCTTCTTCAACTAAGGATCCTGCGGTTATTTCTACCTTGGATGGGTCCAGAGCTGCTAAGCAGGCACCAGCTTCCAAGGAAGTCCTTTGCATCACCGAACCTTGACACAAACCGATGTCTTCTTCCGCGTCTACCGTTCTTTCTAAAACAACCGAGCCCCTTAGGCCCAGGGTTCTAACCACCCCCAGGAGACTGACTACCTACTCTCAGGTGCCTGCTACCTTGCCTCAGTCTCAAATTCTTAAAATGGCAGAAGACCTTATCATGAGGATCAGGAGAAGTCAAGCTACCCCATAAAAAGGAAAAGAGATCTGTCCCCAGTAGTTTTGTCTGAACTAGAGTCAGATGAATCTGATGCATCTGACTATGAAGACATGCAACCCCTCCCACTTATGAGCATCCTGATGCAGAGGAATCTATTCCTTCAGCCTCTCTCCCAGAGGATTTTTATTTTGGGGAAACCATGCATACTTTAAGGGAGCATTTCCAATGGGAGAGTCATGACTACCCTCAGTCTAAAAAGAGACTCAGGGAATTCCTAGATCTTCCGCAGCACAGACCCTTTGCTATCCCCCCGTACTGGTAGTGGTGGATGATGTTTTCCTTGAATCCAGTTTGACTCCTGATGCCTTACCTCATGCTCCCAGGAAACCAGACAGGTACTACAGAGTCCCTGACCCACACAAATATATTTTTAAAAATCCAACAGCTGACCGAGGTCATTTCTCAAGTGCCTAAAGGGATTAAAGCAACCTCTGCTAAGAATCCCACCCCCTCAGACAGGGATTCCCGAGCATTGGACAGATGGGATAAAAAAGTATGCACCTCAGCTACTCTTGCTATCAGGGCACTAAATTGTCAGTTCCATATGCTTAAATATCAGTGACATACCTTGGAACTCCTTAAACAAAAAAATGTCTTCCTTTCCTGCTTGGGCAGAATTTAAAGATTTACAAGACTTAATGCATTCTGCAAGTCACTTAACTAAACACACTTTGCACTGTGGTTTTGATGCCCTAGAAGCTTCTTGCAGGGCAGCAGTCATTGGATCGGTCATTAGAAGACATGCATGGCTTAAGGAACAACCCCTGGCAGACCATGTCAAATCTAAATTGTTGGATGCCCCCTTGCACAAAGATAACTTATTTCACACCAAGGCAGAAGAGGTCTTAAAAAAGATGGAAGGAAAAGAAAAATCTATGCAAACAGTTAAAGATTTCTTACAGGTCCAGCCCCGTAGGTGCAGCAGGCATTGTCCCTCCAAGCACTGGTCCTTTCCTGCTCTGAGTAAACAGGCCCAGACTAGGCCTTGTGGTAGCAAACACCCCAGACAGCAGCCCCAGGGAATGCAGAGATCTAAGCAGTGGACTACCTCCACTTCAAAACCAGGGAGTTCTATTCCACCCCCTTATGGTAAGAACTCACAATGACTCACCTTCTCCCGACCATCCATCTGCCCACCTTCACTTACCCCTAGGAGGAAAACTCTCCTTTCACTTAAGCACCTGGGCCACCATTAACAAGGACCAATGGGTTCTGAACATTGTATCTCAGGGATACAAATTCCCTTCCACACCTTTCCAACCTCAAAAGGGTTCCCAGATCTACCACCAAATCAGTGGGCAGAGGCTCAAAAGCAAATCCTTTCCCTGCTTTCTTTAAGGGCATTAGAGCACATTCCTGCAGAACAGATAGGCCAAGACTTCTACTCCAGACATTTTCTGGTGCCCCATTCTCAATCTATCCACTCTAAAAAAAACCTTCCTGGTTATCCCAAAATTCAAAATGCTCACCCTCCAGCAGCTGCTACCCATGCTCTCCAAGGACGCCTGGCTAGCAACCCTGGATCTAAAAGAGGCCTACCTCCACATTCCTATCAGGGAATCATGTAGAAAATATCTCAGCTTCAGGTCAGGATCTCAACACTTTCAGTTCTCTGTGCTTCCCTTTGGCTTATCTACTGCACCCACAGTTTTCACAAAATGCCTGGCTGTGGCCATTGCCTTTTGCAGGCAAAGAAATATTCAAATTTACCCCTACTTAAATGACTGCCATATTTAGGCAGACAGCCAGGAAAAGCTGGTCAACCACCTGGCCTTTGTAAAGAGCTTAATAACCTCCCTAGGGTATACAAACCACGAAAAGAAATCAAACCAGGTGCCCACCCAAAGGACAATCTTCCTGAGAGCAAGTCTGGACACAGCATCCCAGATGGCATACCTTACATCAGACAGACACATTTTCCTGTCAGCCTACTTCTCTCAACTGGCCACCAGACCCCAGCTTTCTGCAAGGAAGATCCTGCAAGCTCTCAGGTTCATGCCATCTTGCATACTACTCATTCCATATACCAGACTACATATCAGGAAACTTCAGTGGTACTTAAAGAGCCTTTGGTGTCAACACTCTCAAGACCTGGAAACTCTTCTACCTATAATTCTTTGCCCCAGAAATGAATTTCTTTGGTGGGCAACAACATGCTCCCACAGCAAGGGACTGCCCTTCTCCCCACCACCCAGACTCTCACTACAGACACATCAGACTACGCTTGGGGTGCACACCTGGACGACAGGTGCATACAGGGCCAATGGAGCCCACAACAAATCACCCTGCACATCAATCAAAAAGGGATGATGGCTGTACAGCATGCCTTGATAGCTTTCAAACCCCTTCTCTCTCCAGGGGTTCTCCTGATCAAGACAGACAACACCACTGTGATATGGTACATCAACAAGCATGGAGGGACTAACTCCTACCCTCTGTGCATGCTGGCCATGACCCTTTGGCTCACGGCCTTTTCCATGCAAGTATACCTGTTAGCACAATACCTACCAGGCTCTCTCAACTCCCTGGCAGAACAATTAAGCAGAAACCTTCTGGACCACACGAGTGGGAGCTCAACAGAAGTATCTTGCATACAGGGCCAATGGAGCCCACAACAAATCACCCTGCACATCAATCAAAAAGGGATGATGGCTGTACAGCATGCCTTGATAGCTTTCAAACCCCTTCTCTCTCTGGACCACACGAGTGGGAGCTCAACAGAAGTATCTTCACCTAATAACTCAGAAATGGGGAACCCCGAAGGTCGACCTCTTTGCCTCCCACACCAACCATCAGCTCAGCAAATTCTGCACCAGGGAGCATCACTGCATGGCATGGAAAGTGGATACCCTCTCATTCCCCTGGGTCAACCTCTTGGTTTATGCCTTTCCTCCCCTACCTCTCATCCCCAGGGTACTGCTCAAAATAAGGGAGGAAAAACCAAGGACCATTTTTATACTTCCAGATTGGCCCCATCATTGGTACCCCTTGCTGTGTAGCCTGTCCCTGCTGCCTCCATGACATCTTCCTCAGATTCCAAACCTCCTAACCCAGAGGGAAGGGGAATTCATGCATCCCCAATAGCAGACACTCATTTTGGCAGCTTGGCTTATTCCCTAACCCTGAACCAATCTGCCATCCTCAGTAAACAGGTTCTGGATGTTATCTTGAGGTCAGACACCCTAGTACCAGAAAGTCTTATGCAGATAAATAGAAAAGGTTCTGCACCTGGATCCAGGCTAAGGGGGCCAGTACGGCACAGTCCTCCATCACTCTCATCCCGGATTACTTAGCTGACCTACTACACAGTGGCCTCTCTTTCTCCTCTATAAAAAGTCATGCCTCTGCTATTTCTGCTCATTTTCCCAATGAGCAGCCCCTTTTCTCACACCCTTTGATCAAACGGTTCCTCAGAGGGGCTAGCAACTTCAGCCCCCCCCCAGAATGGCACAAACACCAGCTTGGGACCTTAACTTTGTCCTGGAAAAGCTCACACTGCTTCCTTTTGAACCAGCTTCTTCTGCAGAGCTAAAATTTATCTCCTGGAAGACCGCCTTTCTTCTGGCAATCATGTCAGCCAGAAGATTCTCTGAGCTGCAACCACTCTTGGCTGTGGAACCCTTCATCATCTTCCATGCAGACCGGGTATTCCTCAGAATTAACCCATCCTTCATGCCCAAGGTGGTGTCCAGTGTGGCTCTCAACCAAGCCATTCATTTGCCCACCTTCTTTCCTAATTCCCAGAATAAGTGGGAAAGGATTCTTCACTTTCTAGATGTGCACAGACAGTTCAGATACTATCTGGACATGACTAAATCCTTCAGAAAGTCTGATAACTGCTGGTTAGCCTTGCTACAGGGGCAGAAGACAAAGCCATCTGCAAGCAAACAATTTCTAAATGGATAGCACACTGCATCCATTTCTGCTACAAACAGCATGGTAAGCCTCCCCCAAGGGGGTCAGGACACACTCCACCAGAGCAGCCTCCACCTCTGCAGCTTTCCTCAGAGGAGTCCCCACCAGAGACATCCTGGAGGCTGCCACATGGACATCTATTCACACTTTTACCAAGCATTACCACCTGCCTCTCTTCTCCAAATCCAGGGCAGGGTTTGCCTGTACAGTCTTGCAGGGCATCCTAGCCAGACCCTAACTTACTTGACTGCCTCCACCCATTTCCTCAGCTTTGGGAATCTACCCAAATGTGATGATTGCAACAGTGAAACATGAAGAACATAGTACAGTTGTGTACACTTACCATAAATGTAGATGTTTGAGTGTATTCTCTGTTGCATTCCTGGTTTCCCTCCTTCTATCCCCCTTCTCTCTCCTTTTATTACCTTTCTTCCTTGTTCTACTTTCCTTATAAGGGACATATTGGTATTTATTTTCCACTGGTGGGATTCTTCCACCAGCACCTGGCCTCCTACTTTGGGGGCTCCTGACAGGTTAGGGCAAGACAAACTGATGTAATGGCATCAGCTGCCTTACTTTATACCATTGATGACCTGACGCCAGTCCTCAAGCGACAGCAATTGATGCAGAAGTACTAAGTCTCTGGTATTCTGGCCGGCCAAGGGCTACCCTGGCAGGGATAATCCAAATGTGATTGCAACAGGGAATACAATATACTCTAACATCTACATTTATGGTAAGTGTACACAACTGTACTTTCTTAGTATACTTTGCGGGTATAAGGTTTTCTAACTAGCTTGCATATACTTTACTAGGCTTATTGAAGAGCTTGCAAATATTTAAAACATATACAAACAATAAATGGGTATGGTAGCAAATTAAGAGTAAAACACAATTGCGTGTTTTTCATTTTATTCTTTATCTTGCTGTTACCTTTTCCACCCCTTTGCCTTGAAAGGTAGATAGCACTTAAATATTACACCCCTGCTATGACAACAAAGTCCTTTAGCCTAGTGCATTTGCAGAGAAAGCTGAACCAACAATATACAGTGAAATATATTCCTTTCAGTAAGCAGCCTTTTCATGTTCGAGTTCTGAATAGTTTATATACTCTTGGCAAGATTGCCAAGCAATTTATATCCAGTGTAAGTTATAGTGCTGTCTCAGAATTGTAATGTGAATGCTTGTGGACCTACATTCAGCATCTTGTTCAGAGCATAAATTTGTTTTGGTATCATGAGCACTGCATACACATCCCAGTCAACTTGATTAACCTGTTAGTGATATCTTATCAACATTTTTAAGTAATTATATAAAATAATGATGTGATAGTTGTTTCTTGCTCCATTTCTTGCCAGAATACCCATTTTACGTACTTATATCAGCAAATAAAGTATTTCAAAGAAAAACCATCATATAAAGGAACATGGTTTCACCGTCTTGCCACTAAACTATATGGTCCAGACTTAAATGGTTGTTTTTACAGCTGATGTGGGAAGCATAGGCAGGTTAACATACTAAGTAACAGTAATTCAGCACATAGGTAGAGTCTGTGCGATCACAACATGGGTACTGAAAGTCTGGGACCTTACATCATAACTCTGCCTTTAAATCAGTACTAATAATTAAGTAGCAGAAGAAATTCACATTGAGTATTTATCCATCATAAAAAGTATACAAGGAGGCAAAGCAGTATCCTGCTTTAGTAAATCTGTTTGACAAAATCTTTTATTTTATTGCTGTGATAAGTAATTATGCCTATAGCGTAAACCTATTAAAAGAAAAGCTCCTGTTTTCATTTTATCTCACTTATAGGATGCTTGTTCAGAGATGCCAAAATAATAATAATAATAATAATACAGTGCAAGTTCTAAAGATTTCTGTATCCTGTATTTAGTGTCTGTTTCTCTGTGGTGACTACAGTGGTTTGTAAAGTGTTCTGAACAATATGACAGCCCACTTGTGATACCTTACTGGAATTACTTTTAACTGGTACTTCTTGAATCGAGATGAGGAATGTCTATCTTGTAAAAGTAAAGAAAATACCACAAATTGAACACTGACTGGTCTTATCTGCTTTTCTATCAGTGAATATCCATATTATTTACATGATAAATCTGAGCATGTAGTAAATATGTCATATGGATACTAGCTGATGTACCATTGTTTACTTTTAATCTGTGCTAGACATGTTCATGCACAAAAAGCAATAATCATTGATCACAAGTGGTACAAGACTATATTGTAGCAGTAGGCAGGTCTTCTTTACTACTGCAAGTCATTGTTTTAGGGATCCTGCCAATTATTTGGGCATTTGTGCAAAACTGTTATATTTATAGCTTGATACCAGCAACCTCTAATAATTGGTACACATTCTGCATTTGGAGAACTATATAATTAGCTTACTATGAACTGAGCATGTGAATTATTATATGATATTGTACCACTGCAATGGATATTTGCATCTGAAATGGGCTCCTACAGAATATGGCAAACAAGACTGCAGCAGGAATGGAGCCTTTCAAGTTGTACTATGGGAGGGTCGTGTGGATTGAGCTACATTTAAATCTCTCAAGATATCTTGAATGTTACAAGTACTGTGGTTTCTTTGTGCACCAACTGCATGCCTATGATGCATTTATGATCAAATTCTGTATCTTTGCTATGTTTCCTTGGACTCCTAATAATTTATCTGTTTTTGTTGCTGTCTTGAAAATATTTATAGCAGTGGAAGCTTCATTACTTTTATTTGCAACTTCCATTTCTGGATCATAATTGCCATAATGGAAGAAATAATTTCATTTTATTTGATAATCAGGCAAACTCACTAGGCACAAGTGCCATTTCTTGACTTGTGGTTCAGTGATCTGCTCATAGTCACACAGCATAAAAATGATGAAAGAGGAAATAAAACTCAACATTATTAGTGGTGAATGGCCTTCAGCATCTCTGATAAACTTGTGTAAGGTTCTTCAGCAATACTTAGGCATTGCTGTATGCTGTCATGAGTCTCTGTGTCTTTTGGTCCAGTGGTTCCTTCTTCCTTTATCTGACTCCCACACCCTTAACTGATTTCATTGAAGTTTTGTTTTTGTAAAAGCTGGCCTAATTATTTTTCCATGTCCTTTTTACTTATCTTGCAGCCAGGATAAATGGATCTGGACTTGCTAATGGGAGCTAGGCTGGCAACTTGACACCTTAAAATCTTTGTGTGGTCTAATGATCTGCTGTGGTGTCCCCTAATGGGAAAAAGCTGAAAGACAAAGAACAACATAAGAGGTTAGGGCTGGTGTAAGGGATAATCAGTTAACCTCACAGACACAAAGTACAGGGTTTGTTTCTCACCTATGCTCACTGTCTGGTTAATGGCTAGGCATGTAATACTCTGCAGTCTAATTTGCCTATTATTTCTCTATGAATCAGTCTTTAAATATCTTAGTGCAGTGTTTCTTTCTCAGCCATGTGATCCTTTTATGCAATCTGCTCAAAACCTGTTTATGGTCCTTAAAAATGCACCTGCATCTGCTAAAGGTATATTAGTAGTAACAATAATGTGGATTGCAGCTATTCATTGTCTTATTCTATCAATATCTCATTGCCAGCATGTGACTCCAAGAACTTCAAAACCATGGTGTTTTTTGAAAGGTTACATTTAAAAAGAAGGGTAGCCCACTATAGAAGAAATAGGAACAGTATTAAGGAAAATGAAGTCCGGGAAAGCAGTAGGGTCAGATGAGGTCACATTAGATATGATCAAGATATTGGCTGGATGGCTCCAGGGGAAATTCATTCAGTATGGAAAGACATATCTGAGATGTCTAGAGAATAAACATACGAGTGCTAGTACACAAAACCAGTGGGGGCGTTTACAACTGTGAGCTGTATAGAGCTATCAAACTCCTTTTACACCACATGAAACCAGTGAAGAGGATAACTGATGAATACATTGAGTAGTAGACTGTAATGTGGGAGATGAGCAGTTTAGATTCAGATCAGGATGCAGCATAACTCACCCAATGTTTACTGTGAGACGGACAGCTGAGAAAAAGTTAAGATGAGGAAAGAGTCCAACTGGATAATCCTATGCTTGGAGAAATCATAAGACAATATAGCAAGAAAACTGATTTGGATAGTCCAGCAGTGGCTTGAAGTCCTGGAAACCCTGACAAAATTAGTGCAGGCTATTTACAAGGACCCAATGATACAAGGATAAACAGTGTTCATATTAACAGTGGGCTTTACAGTGGAAATGGGAATGCATTATAGCTCAGCTCTAAGCCCACTTCTCTCCATATGGGTGGTGGTCTAGATCAACATATATTTCAGTGGGATGGGTTAACAAAGCTGCTGTATGCAGATAATATGGCATAGCAGACACTGAAAAGGAAGTTTAGCAAATGATAGGAAACTGCAATGCGAAACTGATGGCAGGCGGAATGAAACAGACAAGATGGTGGTCATGGCACCAAAGAGTGGAAATCAAAGGAAGCCTAAAAGGGACATAAAACAGAAAATGCTGGAAGAGGTTGATAGCTTCAATTCAAGTATCTAGTTGGTATGGCTATGGAGATAGGAAATCTGATTGAGGATTTCAAAGCTACCTTCAGAAGCATTGCAGCCAATTCATGCAGACTGCCGGGGTAGAGGGCAATAGAACAATATAAAAAGGTTTTGAAAAGTAAGGTGTGCAAACAACTAGTGTGACCAGTGCTTCTGTATGACACAGAAACATGGTCAGTGAAGGCAGAGCACTTGTGGAAGCTAAATGTGATGAAGTTGAAATGCCTGAGATGAATAGGGACAAATCTCAACAGAATCAGTTTTAGAAGGGATTAAGCGGGACAGAGCCAAAATTTATGTCAAAATCAGGGACGTCACTGAAAATCAGGGTCAGTTGAGAGGTATGCAGTGAGATGAGTGGTATGATGCACATTGTGGGACTATTGAAGAAATAAGGACATGAGAGCAGAAGCCAACTTTTCAACTGTTGCAGGGAAAGAGAAAGAGAAGAGGTTGTTTGCAGGAAAGCAGAAGTAGATTTGGAGAAGAAGATTTCAAGGGGACAGGAGGAAGGCAAGAGAAAATACTAGTGTCTAGCAAAGAGAAGAACGGATTGTCTGATAGGAGAACTGTGGCAGTCAGGCATGACAGTTGAAGAAGGTAGGAGAATGACACTGAACTGAGAGAGAGAGAGAGATGGTGATATCTGATGTGACATCTCAACCCCAAGTAGCAAAGTGTGAAAAGCAGGTTGATGACGATAACAATGATTGTTGGTAATGTTTTACTAAAATAAACTGAGCTCTTATCAATATAGATAAAATGGTAAAATTCTGGTGAAGCAGCAATTATGAATCTGTTCTGAAACTTTACATTGTAAAACTTATTTATGTGTGTCATACGTTGGTCATAAACCAAGGCAGTAGTGTGTATTTGTTGCGAGTGCTTAAAGCCATTCGTTCCCTTACATACATAATAGGTGGCAGTGATGCAGTATTCAAGGTCAGTGGCCACTGCTCCTCACATTGTATGGTGGCAGGTGTGCAGGTATAAGCAATGCAACCACATGACATTTTAGGGGTTTAATTATTATTTTTTATTGTTTTATATATTTTAATTGTAATGACTCCTGGCTACTAGTATCTTAATATACCTGAACTTGACTATGTCTAAGTAATAAGGCTGCAGTAATGATGAATAAAGTTGGGCTTAACATATTATTCCTTGTAATCTTTAAAGTAAGATGAAGTAACATTGGGCGACTGTATGATTTTTAATTTCATAAATGATAAGTTGCACTTTTTAACCTTTGTGGAAAAATTCTTAGTAATTCTAATGCTGCACATTGCAAGTACATGCCCCAGTGTGGACAGAGTTTCTTTTTTTTTTGTTTAGCAGTTTTGTGCTTGGCTTGTTAAAGAGATTTGAGCAAGCACTTCCATGGTGTGAAAACACTGTTGCCAGGTTTACACTCCTAAGCCTTTTTTTATCAGCTTGGCTGTTTTCACATTCATTAAGGATTTTGTTGTACAAGCAGTAATGCTAACTTAATGAAGTCTTCAAAGAGTTTTGACTGGAGTTGGTGTAGCATCCCGACAGTGGGTATTGCTGTACGCTGACTTTATCCCCAGAGTGGGCATTGCTGTACACGGACTTAAACAGTCTTATTTTAATTTCTCTTCCTTTATTATCCTACTTAGCTGTCTTCTTTACTTTTTTCTGTGGTATAAAACTTATTCCCTGCATGTTGCATTGCCATGTTTTAAGCCCCATTTTTTTTATTCACCAGATGGCATCAGCTCTAAATAGTTGGTGTAATAATGTAATGTGCTCAGCTGTTCTATCTGAATCGTACTCTCTTAGCATAAAGCTTCCTACCTAAGTTTTTCACATGCTGGTATGCACTGATGTTCACTGTAGTAGGTGAGAAACAGAGGAAAATATCAATGCTGTTATACCATCTGAGTTTGCAGATGGGTCCTTTGCTGTAGTAAGCAGTGTTTCCTTGCCTCTCATCTACCAGGGTTTCCTATTAGCTTGCAGTGCTCACTGTCTGTCCTTATCAGAGGAGATGATGTGATTTTGCTTTCTGCCTTGCTACACACCTTAGTAAACACCAAGGTTTCTACTCAAAGCACTTCACCAGGACAGGAGTGTAGGAGGACCTCCTGCAGCATAGAGTAGGGGTATGTGGTTGATGCATAAGTACACAAAGTGTGTTGATATCATTGTGCATCCCTTGTAGTATATCGACAACACTGTGTCACCTTTCTAGAGCACTGACATCACTGAGTGTCCTTTCTACTCATTTTCTAATATTGTAGTGGAGAAACCTTTGCCTTGAGCTGAATGGCACTGTACTGTGACACTCAGATCTCCTCAGTACCCATTTCTTTCCTGAGATGCCATGATGTTATCATTACATAACATGGTAGATGCCTGAGGAAAAAGCCAATCAATCTCCAGGTGTGGCTTGTATCATATATATGTGTGTATATATATATATATATATATATATATATATATATATATATATATATATATATGTGTGTGTGTATATATATATATATATATATATATATATATATATATATATATATATATATATATATGGTTTGCCTTCATAATAGTGAAACACAGTGGTGCGAATGCTCATATGAGTGAATCGTAACCACGAAACTTACAACAGCGATAGTTGTAAATGTTCGAAAATCAGCAAATCGAAAAGCTGATTCTCTGATTTTCGAACATTAATGTAGAAAAAAATATATAGATAAAGTGTAATGCAGGGGGGCTGCGCATCCCCCTATTTTATTATTTTAACTCCGAGATCGCACTACAGTGGGGAAAGGAACCATTTTCCAATCCTCACTATAGTGCAATCTGCCCCAATATGTCGAATGTGCAATGAGAGGGCTGGGCACAAGAGATGCCCCCACAACCTGACAGATTTGGAGCACTTTTGCAAGGAAGAATAGGCAAATATTGCCAAGTCAAGATGTGCCATGCTGATAGACTCCTACCCAAGAAGACTGAATGCTGTAATTAAATCAAAAGTTGCTTCAGCAAAGTATTAGTTTAAGGGTGTGCATACTTATACAACCAGCTTATTGTACATTTTTTATTTTTTATATTTTTTCCCCTAACAGATTTGTTTGTTATTTCAATTGAATTGTACAGGTTATAGGTCACATTAAAGGTGGGAAAAGTTTTGAAATGATTTATTGTGTTCTCATTTTTTTATATCACAAAAACCTGACATTTTAGCAGGGG
>NC_056730.1:134597149-134669649 GCF_019279795.1 Protopterus annectens | reverse complement strand
CAAGAGGAATCTTGATGAGTGGATGGGAGATCGTAGGTTTACCCCAGCTATCACTTCTGTGTCACTGTTAGACAGAGGCACAGTATACTAACCTCAAAAAAAGGCATAGCAAAATTAATTTAAAATGGGTGGCGAAAGCCAAACACACTCTGGCTAGGCTTATAAATGCCCTAGGGCAGATAGCCTAGTATGAACCTATGAACCTATGAACATCACTTAGTATATGCATTGCTGAGTTAAAGTGAATGTCAAAATTAAGTAATAAGCTAATTGGAAGTGTTAAGGTACTGGTGATTTTATTTTCCTTGTTCCTGTGCAACACATTCCTTTCACAGTTTATTTATGAAACAGACAGATGGAGAAAGCTTGAGAATGAAAGAATTTTCCATTTCTTCAATATGCTACAATTTTCCCACCTTGAGCTGTGTTGAAAAAATCTAGGTCAAAGTTTATCACTGATATCTGAAAGAAGAAAAAGAACTGTTTTTTTTCTTTTGTCAAGTATATGTGTTAGAAATCTGTTCAAAATAACACCTCTTTTCTTTTCTTAGAAGTGAAGACTTAGTAAGACATAAGCTTTAGTAATGTTATATAATATGTATAATATATGGCAATGTTGTAACAAATAATTTGCTAACATTTACAAGGTTAGTTTAACTACACATATTAACTGTACATATTAATTGAAGGAAGTCACGCACAAACATACAACACCTGTCCCCCACCCTAACCCTGACACACGCAGATGTACAAATGCTTTCCCTCGCTCTAAACCCACTCACATTTCTTGATGAAACATTTCCTCAACATTTTGACCATTCAGCTCTCCATTACTTTGATATTAAGTACTAGTCAACTAAATGGATGTTCAATGAAGTGAATGGAACACTCATATTTATATACATATAACCATATATTTATATATTTATATCTGTATCTATCTGTAGATATAGGTGGCTATAGATACAGACATAAATATAGACATAGATATAGATGTACGTGCAGTACACACACACACACATACACACACACACACATACACACACACACACACACACATACACACACACACACACATTTACACACACACACACACACACACACACACACACACACACACACACACACACACACACACACACACACACTCCACAGGTGTGAAACTGTTAGCACAGCAGTGCAGAGCAGAAAAACATAAAGAAAAAGCACAACAGCCCACATTTAGAAAATATTAAGTAATGGCTTTATTCAGACATTTATGACATAACAGTTTCATGAGGCAAACTGAGGTGAACAAATAATGTATATCACCATCTAGCAGCAAATAGTCAAATGACTTCATTCACCCAGGAGAATAAAGGTTACTTAAATATGCTGTCCAGAAAATGTCTTTATCAGTTAGCACGTGGCACAATTCTTTAGGATGTAGACCATCCAATATTAAATTATCAATGCCTATAGATGTGAATATAGCACCCGTCTGTACCCTTATATGCTTAAATAAGGGGCTGCATTCTGTACTGTTATTAATATCACTAATGTGATGTTATGTACTGTTTTTCAAAAGTCTAGAGCTCTAATCAATGTAGAAGGCACTGCAACTACATTCTACCATGTAAGTAATCTCAAGGCATTTAATAGTATTTCTGAAGTATAATTTTGTATTATAGAGTTGCATGTAATGTGCTCACTTTCCACATGGAGAAGATCATCTGGGTCTTTAGTCCAATGTAAAATTATTTTTTTTAAGAAAACTTTTATTAATTTAACATATTTACAATATATACACAGAAAGCAAGAAATTCAACTTTACATATGGTTATACAATGATTGAAATGCATTGAATCATCAAGGTAATCTTATACAATTAATACATTAAGAATCTTGATATTCCAGTAGCATTTCAAGGTTAGCCCAACAACTTAAGGTCTTACTAAGATTTACAGATCTTATTCTGATCACTTCTGTTTACGTTTTAAATAATATTTTTGTTAAATTTAAAAAAATCTTTGAATGTAGGAACTAAGTTTGACTTCCAGTTTTTCTGTAATAACTTTTCTAGCAACTGCCAACAGACCCCAAAAGTGTCTTTGCTCTTTGGCTTTTCCAGATATAGGAAGTGAAACAGTCATTAGTATTATTGATCTATTTAAAGTAAAATTATTAGACCATATACTTATCTCTTCCCAAATACATGTAATTTTTCACAGTCTATAAACATGTGTGTCCAGTCAGTTTTTACATTTTTACTATATCTCCAGCAAACTGTAGAAGTCATTTTACTAAACATAGAGATTTTATATTGAGTAGCAAACATTTTTTCATATATTTCCACATAGAAAAATTCCAGTATAAACCTGAAGAAGTTTGGCTAACAGATTTAAGTATCTAAGGTTTATTCTTACCATTTATTTAGTCAGTTAATCCACCACTATCTAAAAAGTTCCAGAATTTTGCATCAGCATTATTATTATTATTATTACTATTATTATTATTATTATTATTGTTATTATTATTATTATTATTTATAATTAGCTTACATAGCTTGGACAATTTGTATGCCAATCGACTTTTGATAATAGCATCCATATATTCATACTATGAGAGAATCATTTCTGTTCATCTTCACTCATATTATCCAGAAATTCATTTAATTGTTTATTGAGGGATAATATTAACTGGTTAGCAAATTCATCCAACTTATATTCTTTCATTATATATTGTGGGGATTTAGCTTTTCCTTTTTTAAAGCAATCAGATCAAAATACTAAGCCATTATGTTGTTCTGAGTTTTCCTACATCTAGAGGAATGTGCAATAGAAAAACTCAAAAGGTTCCATTTTTATACTAATAGAGTTTTAAAAACATATTTCCTAACTGTTTTAAGAATTGATTTCATATATGCAGAGTCTAAGATTGAAATGAATTTCCTTCTAAGGTAAACTGTGTTAACCAGATGAAAGGATTACATATTTCTAATTTATCATCTTTAATAAACTTAGAACTTAGTATAATCTGGTCCTGGATGGTTTTCCATTGACTAGTATAAGTTGAGTCTATCCTGAATATAATAGAGTTCAAACTTGCATTAATAGAATAAGATTCTACATCTCGAAATTACTACCACCATAATCCCATAATCTTATATGATTTCTATAATCAATTCTTGGCTTTTTAGGATATCATAAGACTGAAGTCAACATTTTTTCCATTTTCTTTAAAAGTGTTTTGATAGGTATTAAAGCTATTGAATGCAATATATATATAATCTTGGGTAATTTAATAATTTTAATAAATACTAACCTACCCTCAAAAGTTAAAAAAATATATATAATTTCAGTTTTTAATAAGCAGATAGCATATCTTCAATTACTTTTTCAAAATTATTATTAATAATCTTTTTCACATCTGGGTAGAGTTTTATCCTAAATATGTTAATTCATTTTCCTTCCCAATTATACGTTTCTTATAGTATTAACTAAGGGTTTGATAACTAATTCAAATAATAAAGGAGACAAGGGACACACTTGTTTTGTGCCTTTGTTTAAAGTGAATCTTTGAGAATTATAAGGTCCAGTTCTAACATAAATTTTAAACAAGTAGCTCCAATTAACAGAATCAAATCCTCCCTTGATATCTAAGCTAATTAGGTACAAATTCTTATTTGTTCCTTTTCCTAAATCTAAGTTAGTAACTTTTTAATATTATCATATATTACTCTATTGACTGTAAATCCTATTTGATCTTTATTAAGTTATCTACTATAGCTCTTAATCATGTGTTGAAAACAGAAGTAAATGTTTTATAGTCTACATTTAAAAATGAAATAAGTCTATCTGTGGAAACTAAATAATTATCCTTTCCTTGTTTAAGTATAGGTGAGATTACAGAAAATTTCCAAGGAGGAGGAATTATTTTGTCACCTTGAATTATCCTGAAAACACTACTCTAATTCTAAAGTATTTAACAACCTTGGACCTTTACCATGTTTACCTTTTTTAAAGCTTCTTTATCTTTTATCATGGTAATTTGCTTATTTATCTGAAATATTTGTCATTTAATTTACAAGTAACATTTTTCTTTAAATAATTGTCAATTTTGTAATCATCAAGATTAGTATTTTTATCTTTATTAAGATCCTCATGGAGTTTTTTTAGTATTAACCATTTCTTCTATATATGAAGTTACCTTATTAGTGTGATGTTTTCAGATATTATAGATTTGTGCCTTTTTTCTTAACATCTTACTTCTATTGCCTAATCTATGCAGATTTCTTGAAGTTATCACATAACTATGCAATTTTACTTTTTCTAAAGCTATCTCCACTTTATGCATTAAATTGTTTTCATATTTTGTCATTCATTTTTAATGATTTCAGTATTGTCTAATTTCTTTGTTTTTCAAACCTTCCTTTGTTTTGCATATTTCATCTTGTATTTCTAACAACTATTTATCCCATTCTTTCATTTTATTACTAAGCCAACTTCCCATTCTATCTTTAATATGTATTTTTAAGGAGTCTCAACAGGGTTGTGCCCTTTATAGACAGAAATGCCTTGAAAGACAATTTTCACCCAGACGTCTACCAGATATCTGTTAGTGAACCCACCCAAGCTTCCCTCCTGCATAGTGGGAAACTCAGTTGTACACTGAGAAGCATTGCTATTGCTTTCACCACTAGCCTTCAAAAGAATAAGCCGCTTTATTAATCCTAGAGCAAAATCTGGTCAAACTAGCCCACTTCCAAGTAGTAGTTATAGTTAAAACCTGTCATATTGGACGCTCAGTTTCCAACCATTTCTCTGGACAGCCTGATTGACATATGCATCCTGAGGCAGTGTAGTAATTTCCTCATGTATACTGACAACCACTTACTCCTAAATCAAATGAATACTATATGTGAGAGATGTAATTACACTATGAACTTGGAATCATTTCTCTCACATAACAACAAACTGGACATCAAAAGGTCACAACACATAAACCCAATATTTGGAGGTACTCAGTAGAAGCCTACCAAAAGTTCAGAGACCTCCCAAGTTCAAAACACTTGCACACACTGCAAAGCAAATAGACTCCACTATATATAACAACACACACACATCAGTGTATCAGCAAATAAGCCCATAAGCCAAAACACCTCAAAACCAAATGTCCTGGTCATAGACAACTCCACAGTGAGACACACAGATGCCCTCCTCACCAGACTGGACAAGGAGAAGATCATGGTCAGCTGCCTGTCAGGAGCCAGGATCCATCAAATCACACATGTACTCGAGTAACTCAGAAATTACAGCTATGACTCTGTCACAGTACATGTTGGGGTGAATGACTTGAGATTTACCTCTCTGGACTATATGGAAAGAGTCATAACTGAGCTCTCAGATTATGTATATCAGACAGGTACATTCCTAGCCCTAAGCAGCATTCTGCCTTCAGCCAGGATGATGCCACAATATTGATAAAAATGATTGACTTCAACAATTAACATAGCTTCTGGTGTCAATCCATGGGATACAGGATCTATCAGCATGGGAATACATGGTTTACAGACCATGCTGCTTTGCTAAAGATGGTCTTTGTCTCCTCTAGGCTTTCAGATACTGACAAAGGCACTTACTTTCCCCATAATGCCTTTTCTTAGGCAATGTCAAAACAACAAAATTTCCAACGTAAAAAAAAAATTCAGTCAAGACAAATTCAAGGTTATGCTGCTTAATACTAGGGCCTAAAGAGGAAACTGCACTCCCTGGATGCACTCTTCACCTTTGAAGATGCTGGCATCTGTGCAGTTACTGAGACATGGTTCAAGGCCACAGACAGCACCCCGGCCATGCTAGGCTACAATGCCTTCCACATATTCAGACCAACAATGAGAGTAAAAGAAAAATGGTGGAGGTGTATCCATCTTCATTAAAGCCAGATACACCTTGAGACTGGTGAAATAGTATTATTCTCTTCAGCTACTCCAGGTTCAACTAACTAGAGGTAAAGCACCCTACCACACCATTGCTAGCTACAGGTCCCCCATCATGAACCAAGAGAAGCCCACCACCTGCCTCTCCTTAGTAGAGTGACTCACTATACGGCCAAATACTTTGGTCAGGGTAATTTCAACTATCCTTCCATCAAATGGGTGGTGTACATAAGCACAGACATGCTCACCCTGAGGTTCCTGGACTTTGTCAAAACAAATGCACTGGAACACCTAGTGTGCACCCCCACACAGGGCTCAAATGTGCTAGATTTAGTACTCACCAACATGGGAGGTCACTGCATTACCCCTTGTGTGTTGCCCTCCCTGGTAAGGTCAGACCATAAATCTGTCTTGTTTGAAGTAATGACCAGACCTGACACCTCCACAGGAGCAAAAAACTGAAAGATTTCTCCAAAGTAAACTACAGCCTACTAAGTGATGGTATAAAAAGTTTCAAACCCTTTGCTAACACAGCCAACAATGACTCCTACTACACAGAGGAGTACAAAAATGCTCTATACAACCACCTAAACAACTGACCAGATCAAAACCAGTTTCTCCCAAAAAACAGGCCACCCTGATAGATCTCATGTATAAATAGGTTATATAATAAAAGGAAGAACCTGATGTCTAAGAACAAGAGGGAACATACTCAGCAGAAGAAGAATACCCACCACAGCTTGAACAAGCAAATCAGATATCTTGTAATGTCCTCTAATGCTAGCTATGAAGCTAAATTAGCAACCCTAGCTAAGAATAATCATAAGGCATTCTTTAGCTACATTCAAAATCTAAAAGGTAATGTCCAGCTATGTGCTGAACTTATAGTGAACAGTTCCTCTCATACTGAACCTGATGATTTCATACTGGGGGCAATCACTGAGTCCCCAAATGAGATTAACATATTACAACAGTGGCTGACACAGACAAATGATTGGTGACAAAGCCATGGAATAAAATAAACACAAAAAAGAGCATTATTATCCCCTTTGGCAAAGAGGAAGTCCCTGTAAATTACATTATTGACAGCACCCCCCCTAAGCTCAAACCCAGTGGTGTGAGATATGGGAACTCAGGTTGATAGCAATCTAAACTTTGATTGCACTGTGTCCACAGTGGTAAGGAAAGCCTTATATGTTGAGCATATCACAAGTAAAGGCATTGCATCCAAAACTAAGGATATTATAACTCTGTGGTACATGAAGAATTCTTCTGAAAATGAAGCAATGAATGAGATACAGTAATTGTATTACAGTGAGATGTGATAAAACAAAAAAATATACTAAATTTCATTTTGTGGTTTTGGCTGTATGGTATCATTATGATTACTGGAACTTAATGCAATTCCTAAACAGAAGAGCATGTTATAAGATTAGATAAAAAAATGAAATAAAGCAATAAAAAAGGGCTGTGGATGACTCCTATGGAATGGATTATAGTGTGTATAATGTAATGTGTAGACAGGGATACAGTTTACAGAAAAGAGGGTGGCATAAGCCACTGTGTAAATCATTCTCATGAGGACTAACCAGATATTCCCACTGTAAGGTCAGCGATAGAGAAAGATTAAAAAGGATGCATTCGATTTTACTGTCTTTTAGATCCTGGTAACATCCATGAACACTGGTCATACCTGGCATCCTTGAATGAGGAGTCTGCAGGGAGGATACATAAAGCAGAGCAATGTGTTTCTGCTGGGGACAGTGGTTGCTGCAATAAATGAGAATTGTTGGATGGGTACTTGTAGTCTTTGGAATTACACTTCAGGGAGGAGTTGTAGTGTGTGAAGACTGTAATGAGAGGACTGTGCCAAGTCTGTACTAATATGCCTGGGAATACAGTTGTAATCCTTTTAAGTGTCCAGAATTAATAAACAACACTGCATGAATCATTGATTCATACCTAAGGAAATTGATGTCAGGTACCCAAAGGAGGAATCCTGGGTTAAATGTGCTAAGGCTGTGACAAATTTCCTTAAAGCAAGCAAAAATCACTTTTCGTTAAAGTTGTAGTGATACAGATGGATCACTATAGTCATTGTACACACATATTGTGAATGTTAATGGGTGGTTTAAGAATGAATGCAAATATAGCTTTTCTATACATATAATATAGTAATCGTAATTATGTTAGCCAGTTATCAACACTGCATTTTCTCTAACACATATGCATGTTCTTGCCATGTATGATTCAGTTGAGAAGTGAAATAAGCTATTTTAGATTTCTTAATGTCACAATGCAGGGGCTTGCATCGGCCATGAAAACCTAGATATCACAGACCAGGTTAGCTGGATGTTATTTATCTCAGACTGAATCTAAAGTTTAATAACTCAGTAGAGAGTGAGGAATCCATAGCCATTTGGCCAGTTAAAAGGGACTCAACTTCTTCCAGAGGTGTGACAATGGCACAAAGCATAACATTGTCAGGGGCGTAATGCATTTTACAATTCTCTGAACCCAGGATATTTCTTATTGAAAGAATACGAAGTACCTACACGTTTTCCCTGATAAATTATGCACCCTAGCAACCAGTGGTCAGACTAAAATTTCAGTAGAGTTAAAACAGTCAAGCCTTTTGAAAGTAAAAAACCTTTTTTTAGACTTTACACTTACTCATCCTTAGGATTACATTTTTATTGTTGTCTTACATTATCTTACATTTACTTTACTAAGGGCAGTCTGAGATTTGAGTTCATTATCAAACAATGCTTTACAACTAAAGTATTGCAGATGTCATATTTAACTATTAAATGTTCTACAATACTGCATTTACAACACCACTCACTGCATCTGAGAAATAACTGAGCTACTTAGCAGAACTGAGCTTCTCAACTGTTGTCTTGTAGTCTTTGGAATTACAATTCAGAGAGGAGTTATAGAGTGTGACATCTGTAATGAGAGGACTCTGCCAAGTATGTTCCGATGAAATAAAGGTGTCAGAAGAAAAAACTAAGTATGACTAATTTTTTTCATAGTAGACTGAACACCTTCTGTTTTGCTGCAGGTCCAGTTTCATCTGCACTATACACTTTAGCGTGAAACTGTGTAAAACTGCTTTTACGGCAATGTTTGTCAAAGTGCGCATTAATTGTTAATTAAAAGAATGTATTTCAGCTGAGTCTGCAGTACATAATCTGTTTAACAAATCCATCATTAACTCTTTCAAATAATTATCTACCCTTTCAGTTTTTCTAGCAGGTAACCCACACAACTGCTGTTCTAATACATTGAAGCTGAATATGGTGATATATGATAAACCCCTCGGTGTCAACAGGACCTAAACACAAACAGATGAATCTCAAAAGAGAAGGCTGCAAGCCTGGCAACAAATCCCCGTGTACAAATTTTCGACACACACATTATCACACTACTATTTTTTTTTTTTATTTTAAGAAGAAACATTGATAAGTAGAAAACCAAGAGCTACTGAACATATTGTAATTAAAAACATCTAGCAGACAGTGAAAATGTGTTTTATGCAGCCTCAGTATTTTTTTTTACTTGTGCACTGATCAAAACGATCTCTTACAAACAAGGATGATACCATAGTGAAATGGGATACAAAAGGCACATACATGCATCTAAGCTAATGTTTAATAATGTAAGAATTCACGTGAGGGATTCAGAGTTCTAATCAACAAACATTCCATTTCATGACAGACATTAAATTAGTTTTAGTTATATATAATTGCATACAGTACATGTACACTAATGGAGGTGACATAAAAGTATCAGCATGTC
Organism: Protopterus annectens; assembly: GCF_019279795.1. Lineage (NCBI taxonomy): Eukaryota > Metazoa > Chordata > Ceratodontiformes > Protopteridae > Protopterus > Protopterus annectens. The sequence goes on along the minus strand of NC_056730.1, from coordinate 134,659,931 downwards.
ATATAAGGTGCATAATTTATATTTAAGAATCTATCAGCATTAACACAAACTCAGTCAGTTATATAAGTAGCTGTTTTACTTATTTCTGACAGTACACACAATGAGGTCAGCACATAAAACGATGTCAGAGCTTCAAAATATTGGAGAACCAAGAGCGATACTGAGGAAGAAATGTAAGGGTGTAATAATTATTGCATCTGACAACACCCTTTTCTGTGGGTTGTTGGAGCAGTTTGGGCATCTTCCAGGGCATATGTTTGTCATGCTGGTGATTTTTGTCAGCCACTGAATGGATCTAGCAATCACATAATAGTCCAACAAGAATCTGTGTCAGCAACAACCCCCTTTTTACCCTGCTAATGCCTATTAAAAAAATCAAAATTCCTTAAAGTGTATTTGCTAGTGTTGTTATACAAAGAGTAAAATGAAGCCAAATACAAATTTAGTTTTTATGCTGAAGATCCTGAACAAGCATTTCTGGTGTTCATATTATCTTTCGACTCACAATTTCTTCTGTGTGTATATAAAACAGACAAGTACAATCAAACTCACACACGCACTCATACACACACACATGCGCATAGATGCATACCGACACACACAAACTTAAATTTGGCAATACCTGAAAAACATTTCTCTCCAGTGTTGTGTACACAGTCCTTCAGTATTGATCCACAAATGGGCAGTATTTGAGTCTAAAGTATTCTTATGTGCTACCCAGCAGTTCAGAATTTTTATCTGAACTCTCTCAGACTACAGTAAAAGCTGTAATTACACATACAACAGTAAATGGGATGCAACAGTCAAAATGTGGCGTAGAAAGCATCCCACTGACAGATTCACTATCTCATGTTATCGCAGGCATTGAGCTTATATCAGTACTGATCAATATAATAGAGAGACACAATTTTCATCATCAAAATGTGCCCTGTAGGCAGAAATGTGTCCTTGTAATATTATCCTAGACTAAAGTCTGTGTTAATATACAGTTATCACTGAAATAATCACCTAGTCGGGGTTGCCAAACAGTCTTAGCTAAAAGTATAAAACCTGATTCATCAAAATTTTATAACACACTGTTATGGGCATCAAAAGGAAACTGTGTTTTACTGTCATGTAAATATGAAACAAAAGATAACCAACACCTCAAGTGCAGGGCAGGAAAATCCCTGCGATCTCAAACAAACTTATTCTGCCTCTACGCAATGAAGGTTGTGAGCTCCCCAGCAATGGGAACTCACGCAGCACCTGATGCTCTCATTAACATAAAAGACCTTAAGTCTGTCATCACTCCAGATGACGTTGCTATGTTTATGAATCACAGTTATTCATGATGGTGGAACACAGCATGGCAAAAGGGCATCTCTGACAAAAATTATGTAAACCACACCATGGTACATAGATGTTCTCTACTGTACTGTGCAACACTGTCATCAACACTTTCAGACAACACAGCACAATACAGGGGAGGGGGAGGTAATGAATCGGGCTCTGGTGTTCTTTGGACACAATTGTGCACAATATACTCTTGTGTTCATTTTATAAAGCATGAGGTACATTTCTACACTAGCATTATGGAGTGTGATCCATTTGTTTGACTCAAGATTTAGATTTAGAATGGTGATTTTAAAGTGTACAAAGTGGTTTTACACCTTATGTGCTCTACATTTTTGAATACTAAGGTGAGCCTCTATGTCTGTATACCTTGAATTATCACAGGCATGGAGCAGACCTTTGCTGAGATAGTGTTAGTCAGGTACCTAACTATAAAACATGTACAATTTGGGATAAATTTATGGGATCATATTTTGGGACTGCAACAGTGTAGAATAAGAGGGAACAGGAGTTTTATTCCCTATTTTTTATGCAGGATAGTATGTAACTAGTCTGGTGATAGTTTTCTCGCTATAGCCCTGCCTTCTATATTGGGAAAACTGTCATCAGAGTTAAAACCAGAATTGCTAGACACTTTACAGACAGCCAGTACAGCAACAGCAACAATACACTATCTAAACACAACTGAGATCAACCCAGACACAAGACATTCCAATTTCATATTTTAGATGAAATGGCAGATCAGACTACAAGCATGTAAACCACCAGGACTTAACACTCAGATTTCCAACTTGGCATTCTCATTCTTAGGAGAGTCCATCACCATTATTATTATTATTATTGTTATTGATAATTGACAGCTGAACTCTCCTGTTTTAAGTTGATTTTGGTGGACATTTATACAATAGTTTATTATTAGTTTTTAATTATTAATTGATTATTAGTCACTGTACATCTGTGTGCAGAACATTTTCTTTTAAATGAAAAGGTTTCACCCGAGAGGAAGATCTGAAGAGGAATGAGTGAAAGTGCTGCAGACAAGCTATATTTTTTAATTTTCAACATACAGATACATTTTTAAGTAGGGTTGCTTTCCTGTTATTTAAATTCTCTTATGTAATTTAAAAAAAATATTTAAATTTAACTGATCATCTGCTTTCTTTAACAAGAACAACATTTACTGTCCAAGAATACAGCTTCTATGGGACCTGACAATATCCCTGGCTGTGTTCTGCATGAACTACAGAGTGAACTGGCACCTCACCTGTGTGCCCTGTTCAATCACAGCCTCACCTCAGGCTTTGTCCCTACCAAATGGCGCACTGCTATATTCATCCGTCTCCACAATTTAGGAGTGACTACAGACCCTGGGAACTATTGCCCCATTAGCCTGATGACTCTGATATGCAAAGCTATGGAACACATCATAATGGACCTAATAAACAAGGATATAGGGAGTCTCCAAACTCTGGATCCCGCACAGATTGGTTTTGTGAAGAGTAGATCATGCCTTCTCAACTTGGTTGACTTCTTTGAGTCAGTCACCAGAGCTGTGGATGAAGGCAAGGTGGTTCATGCAGCCTTCCTTGATCTGGCCAAGGCCTTTGATACCATTTCCCACTCAGGAATCATAGAAAAACTCACTAAGCTAGGCATTAACCCCCCTATATCACTAGGTGGGCTGCAAACTAGCTCACAGATAGAACCCACAGTGTAAAAGTAGCTGAGTCCAAGTCAGACTGCCAACCAGTCCCACAGGTGGAGTGGAGTCCCACAGGGTTCGGTCCTGGGTCCTTTCCTGTTTGGTATCTACTTCTCTGAAGTCCAGGCCAGCATGAAGGGACTCTGGCTGACAAAGTTTGCAGATGATTGCAAGTTGGGAGCTGCTATTAACTCCCCAAGTGATAATGACATCCTACAGAAAGGCCTAACTGAGACCAACGACTGGTGTAAGAACCATGGCCTTAAGCTCAATGCCAAAAAATGTGTCATCATCCCCTTTGGGAAAAACCGAGTTCCCATGAATTACCACATTGATGGTAGTCCACTGAACACAGAAGGCATTGTAAGAGATGTGGGAACACAGGTTGACAGCACCCTCTCTTTTGACCACCACATTGCCACTGTGGTCAGAAAGTCCTTCTATTAGGCACATCTCATTACTAAGGGTTTTGCATCCAGGAGGAAAGTGGTCATTGTCTCCCCCTACTCTTCCCTCATTAGGCCAATCATTGAGTACAATGCCCCATTTGGCATATACCTCACTAGACACCTGCAACAACTGGAGAGGCAGCAAATGTACCTCACAAAGAGGATCCTAGGCCTTAAACACTTGTCCTATATGAAAACACTCAAAAACCTCCAAGTATTTTCTGCTTGACTTACAAGACCATGTGTGACCCAGCTGTGTTAGAAATGCTACATCTAAAGAAATCCTAATCACTCCGCACCACACGATCCAGATACCTCAGCGTCATCACCACAATCAACAGAACATGCCGGAAGGACAGGTTCATAATGCAGAGACTGCCCATGCTATGGAATAGACTTTCCATACATGTCAAACAGAGCGCCTCACTAGCCCTCTTCAAGGGAAATCTTTAGAGTAGATGGGAAATAGAAAGTTCACCCTAGGGATCACTCCAGTGGCTTTACCTGACAGAGGCACTGAGAACTAAGATCAGGTGGCATAATGCCCAGGTAATCCTATGAGCTAGGCTTATAAAGGCTCCAGGGCCATTAGCCTAATACACACCTATGAACCTATGGACCTATAAAAGGTACTAATCACACATAACTCAAATTATGAAGCCATCACTGGTGTTTGTTATAAGACCCATAGCAGACCAACATTTCAGTTTTTCACTCAGTCACACTTTACTTCCTGATTTCCTGCATACAGTTTTTCTAACCAATGACACAGACAATGGATAGTGCAGTATGTGTTTTAGACAAGTTAGCTTAAATAGTTGATTAAGATGTTTAACAAGATGTTTAACACCTAAGGATACACATTTATGTATCCATAAAAAAAAAACCCAATTACTACATCCTCATAGGTACATTTATAAGTCATATAGAGCACCGCTTTTATTCAGAGTTCCCTCATATAAGTTTTACTACTGAATTTCCTGGGTGCAAACACTCAATCACACAGAAGCTGGCAGCAAGATAATCATTGGTGTATTAAAACCACTTATATTCTAATATATATTCTAAGAGATACTCAAGTTTTAACCAATCACAGTTATATATATGTTTATGTTTATATAGAATTAAATAGGTTGTAGTATTGTATTAACATTTAGAAAAAAAAAAGAAAAATAAAGAATTATTATTGAAAAAAAAAGAATTAAATAGAATGTTGGTTTTTTTGTTGTTTTTAAAATATGTATAAACACAAGATTTATTTAAAGTTTCTTTACATAAGCACAGTGTTATCTACCAATGTATATAAGTTTCACCCAATAAAGATTTTTTTTTGCTTTGCTACTAAGAAGTGAAGCTATTTTTTATCGCAACAAGAAGATTTGTTGTTTTGGTATGAAGAAAATGAAAAAGTGAAGAAATTTTGACTGCAACAAGATTTTTTACTACTGTTTGGTCTTTAATTTACAAATATTTTTACTACTACTGCTTGGTGTTTTAGCTTAGCTTGAATAGCACAAAAGGTGATGCTTCATATTTTTTCTAGTTGTTTTGATCTAACCCTGTCCACTGTCTGACAGTTTAAGCCAACTAAACTTCAGGGTGCTCACAGTGTTGCATTTCTAAGCTTGTTTTTTGCCGAGATAGATGGACTATATGAAAAGAGACATTATGGATCTCTCTGAATATGTGTAACAGACAAGTACATGCCTTGCACTGAGCAGCATTCTAACTTTAAAAAGGATGAGGCCACACGGCCACATCTGTATGAACAGAAAATGATTGATCTTAATAACTGGCTTAGTTTCTGGCGTGAACTCAGGGGAATACAATATCTGTCAGTGTAGGAGGACATAATTTACAGACCACATTGCTTTGCCAAGGATGGTCTGCACCTATACTCAGCCTTTCTGGTATTGACTAAAACTTTATCCACCCCTTACAGCCTTTTAGGCAATGTCAAAATGACAAAACCACCAACATAGTAAAAAAAAAAAAAAAAAACTCAAAACAAACTTAAGGTGTTCATAGGTTGGTAGCTAACTTCCCTTGTGGGCCATTTTAAGCCTAGCCAATTACCCCATGTCAGAATCAAACCCTGGACCTTGTGTCTGCAAGGTAAACAACTTCACCATTATGGCAACCTCCCACCCTGTTACTGTGCACCTAAGCAAGACATTCCACACCGTAAAAACTCTCCTCACTTTAGAGAATGTAGTCATCTGTGCTGTTATAAAAACTTGGTTTAAAGCCACAGAAGGTACTTTTGCATTTAGACCAACAGCAATACAGAAAGGGGCTAAAGGTGGAAGTGTCTTGATATACATTAGCAACCAGCAGAACTCCAACTTGGTTAAACAGGATGATGCCCTAGAATTCATCCATGTACACATCCCTATAGACAAGGTTCCTTATGTCCTGGCCAGCTACAGGTCACCTTCTATGAAACTCAAAGTGAACAGCTCTTACCTAGATCTACCAATGGCACTTACCATCCAACCAAATACCCTCTTTGTGGGAGACTTTAACTACCCCTCCATAGACTTGGAAATGCACACTGCCTCTAGCTTATGGACACAATGTTCCCTGACCGTATCAGCACAAACACCCTTGACCAGATAGTGTGCACTCCAGCCAGAGGATCAAGCATATTGGATCTAGTACTTACCAACATAAGAGAGTGTTCCACCCCCCCACACACACACTTCACATCCTTATTGGTGAAGTTGGATCATGAAGCTGATACACTCAAAATAAAAATAAGTCAAGAAAACCTAACCAAATCTGTAACAGTTAAGATGTATTCTAAACCAAACTACATCCTGTTAAGGAACAGTATACCAAATTTCATGGCTCCTCCAAACCCCAAGAACACAGCCACCTATTTTTGATTATTTAGAGAAACTGTGTGCAAACATGTAAATGGCTACATTGACGCTGCTGTACCTAGCAGAAGTAAGCCCAGATCTAATACCAAAAACTATCCTCAGTGGTTGGGATATCATAACAGGGTATATAACAAAAGAAAAACAGTCATGGCTAAAATCAGAAAGAGCATCTCTTATAGACACAACAGCTTTCTGATTTAACTTAACAAGAAACTAGGAGGTCTAATAAAGTCCAACAATTATGAGGTCAGGATAGCATTCCAGGCTAAGGAAAATCATAAGGCCTTCTTCAGCTATGTCAGGAACCTTAAAGGTAACAGTCAACAGAACTGGTGGTTAATGACACAACATTCACTGATCAGGATTACAAAAGAAATCTACTGTTGATGAATTTAGCTCTAACTTCACCCCTCCACTCCACCCTCTCTAGCATATCCCTTCCACCTATCACAGGTGGCAGGTCCTTCTGATGCTCCCTAAGGTTGGCAGCACTTCTTCAGTGGGCCCGACAGTATTCCCGGTTGCCTCCTAAATACATGCACAGTAAGACAACTTGAAGCAGTCTTCTACTACAGCCTCAAAACAGGTTACATGACAAGTGAATGGATTGCTGCAATGGTCATCCCTCTTCATAATGGTGGGCCATCAACTTTCCTTGAGAACTACATATGCATCAGTCTGACGAGTCTGATATGCAAAGCCATAGAATGAATTATCATGGAAATGATCAACAAAGAAGTTGGCAACCTACAGACACTAAACTCATCCCAGTTTGGCTTAGCTAAGGGAAGGTCATACCTACTCAGCCTGATAGACTTCTTTGAGGCAATGGATGAGGAGAAAATGGTGCATACTACCTACCTTGGCCTGGACAAGGAACAGAATACAGTACCCCACTCAGGCATTGTTGATAAACTCTCAGAACCAGACATAAATCCCTACATAACTCACAGAATTGCTGGCTATCTCACATATAGGATGCAAGAAGTCAGGATGGTGAGACCACCTCAGTGAAGAGACCAGTCACCAGCAGAGACCCCATGGCTCTGTGTTCAGCCCACTGTACTTTGGTATCTACTTCACAGGAGTCAAGGCTAATGTCAAATGCCTCTAGCTCACCAAGTTTGCTGAAGACTGCAAATTGGGAGGTATCTTAAAGTTCCTTCATGTCACTAACATCATACAAGGGGCCTAACACAATAAATGACAGGGGGTTTAAGCCACGGATAAAAATTCATTATAATGTTCTTTGGGAAATTGTCCACCCAATCTGATTACTTCCTCAGTAAAACACCCCTAAGAGCTGACCTGATAGTTGGGGAGCTAGGAACTTATGTATGCAGTAACACATAGCCAAAATAGTAAAGAAATCATTCTATGTCACCCAAGTCATAAGCATGGTTATGGCATCCAGGTCCACGAAAGTTATAGTACCATTTGACTCGGCCCTTATCAGTCCTATCATTGAGTGCAATGCCCCCTTTGGCATGCAACAAGCCAGGCACTTGCAACAGTTGGAACACTCTCAATGGTTCCTCACCAGAAGAATACAGTTTATGAATAGGCTGTCTTACACAGATTGCCTTAAGGCCCTCTCTCTATATTCAGTCTCCTAGAGATTTCTGAGAGGCTATCTGTGCCTAACATATAAGATGTTCTCAGATGAAGCTCTGAAGGACCTCTTACACATCTACAAAACAAATAGCACCCAAACACTAGATGCAAGAATCTAAACTTTGCCTGTGACAAAAATAGAAAATGTTGTTGAGATTGATATGTATTTCATAGGATCCCCATGCTATGAAATAAGCTCCCAGTCTACATAAAGCACAGTTCATCCTTGATTCTATTCTAAAAAAAAAACTTGATCATTGGATGGCAAATTCCAAATTCATTCTCAGTCTGTCTCCCATGTCTCTGATGGACAAAGTTCAGCAGTAAGTAAATTAATCCTCAACTAACATACTCCCCCATACCTCCTTATTACTATACCCCACCATATCGGTGTACAAGGAACTTGGTGGAAAAACTACATTGGGTTGCACAGCTAGCCTTTTAAAGACCCTGGCGGTCATTAGCCTAGTATAAACCTACGAACCTATGGCAGATAATTTGGGATTAATTAACACTCCCCAACCCAGAATATAGTAAACATTTTCTGTGTACTTAATGTTTTGTACTTAAATACAGACTTTGGCACAGATTGATAAGATTGCTATATCTAAAAGTATTACAGATGATTGCTGTCATTTTATGTTCACCTTCTTAGTGATCTGTGATCGTTCATCAGTATCTTACATAGCACAGTGTGTACAATTAGTACTACGGTAACTATCTTCATTTTATAGTAAATTTCCTGAAATCTGAAAAATCATCTAAATTTCATGGCCTAATTTTTGGACATTTAATATTGTATTGCTTAGTTCCAAAATTATTTTATGGGAGGTCTTTGAAAGCTGTCTAAATGCAACCAATTTCATGGATATCAGGCAAATTCTACTCAAAGAACATGAAATATTTTGTAGGCCTGGGCCTAATTCATCTAATATTGCATTATGAGAATTGTAATGATCCTAAATAGTTATCATTTGTAAGTATATTAAAACTTTAATTAAATGAGATTTTAGAAATCAAAGTTAAACTTTATAGTGGGAAGACTCAGATTATCACTCATCAGACAGCTTAAATTTTTTGTCTATCAAAATTGTAAATGGGCTTACAAGTTAGATTTGAGAGTCATTCTAACAAGAAAATATATTGTGATACAGTGCAAATTTACATGCAGAGAAATTTGCTCATACTAGGAAAAAACTTTTGATCAAGGTTAATGATTTTTAAAAGTTCTGTATTAATACTCGGGTACTTTGTTAAATTATGAGCTTAAATTAACTTACTTCAACCCTTTAATTTATATTATATAAATAAAAGTAACACTTCTTTACAAACAGGAAAAGTGTGCAGTGTCAGTGGACTTGTTGATGCTTATGTTTTTACTAATTTGAGTGACAAAATCACTAAATTTATTTGCAACTGATTTGCAAAGTTTGCTAACCATTATTTTCCTATGTCAGGAACAATGCTACAATTTCTATGCTGCCCAAATCTGTTGAAGAGCAGCCCCTTCTTATTTATTTGATAAGACTATAGGGCATATATGACATTTTGTGTTAGTAGAGTAAAAAAAGGGTCTATATTAAGTCAGCAAATGATTAAAAAAGTGAATGCTGATTTATCGACCCCATGTAAGTGAAAGTTCCCAGGGAAAAAAATCGCTGTTCCACAAAAAAAAAAAAAATAAAAACTTCAAAACATTACATAAAGTGGGGGGCTGTGCCCCCTACACCCTCCTACTTGAACATACCAACTCCAAGATGGGACTACAGTGAGGAAAATGGCAAAGTAACAGAGGCGGCCAAGTGATTTCTTTCCCAGGGAAAGAAATCACTTACATGCCGTTTCACTATTTTGCTGTTTTGTGCTTTCAAGTTTGATCAAGACGCAATTGAAGGATTGTGTCTTCAATTATGTAATAGGAACCCTAAAAAGGTAATACAAAAATAGTTCACCATACTCCACATGCGCTAAATGAAATAAACAAGAGACTGTGTAAAAACAATACAAAATGTAGTTGATTTAGTGAAATACTCTAATGCACTGTTGCACTACCTACTGTTATTATCTGTATTTATTTATTTATTTAGATATCAAAAACATTTTGACTAGTGGGGTTCAAAACACTTTATTCAAGGCCAGAATCTTACTTTTCTTGCAATGATTTTATTATGTAAACTGATAATAGTCTTTAATGACTTCTTTGCATTTTCTGTTAAATCTATTTCTCTCCTGTCTTCAAAACAAATCTGTTAGACACTTGTGGTCCCAGTATAAGCTAAGAACTTCAGTAGATGTTATGATGAAAACATAATCTTAGTGGTTTTCAGTTTCTAAAATTAGATTTTTATAAAAAATAAATAAATAAAAAAGTCATGTTATTTTAGTATGTTTTTTATGACATATGTCCAGTTATACATCTATACTGCAGTAATGAAGATGTAGTAGTTCTAAAAAATGTGTTAGTGTTCATGTCAGTTTTGATCTATTGGACATTTATTTTATGTAAAAGAATAAATTCACCTAAATTTATTATTAGAAAATTTCCATACTGAACCTAATGTTCCGTGTCCATTTAGAAATGTGTTGTGTACTTTTTGATTCACCCTTTAGGAAAGTCAATTTTGCAAATAATGTTATTATTTAGGACTGCTTTTAATGGCCCTCTGCATTGTACAAGAGATAGGTTACGAACTTGGACTTGTAAAATGTATTCTATAGTTGTGAGCTGTTCTACGGAAATTAACATATCTAAAATGTATTTATTAATCTGAAAATATATATTTAGATTTTCAGTGGACTATAATAATAGTTTACTATTAGATTATGGATATGGTATACTTGTAGTTGATCTGTGGATAGTAATTTTAAAGCATGATTTATGTCATGTAAGTATACATAAATATCACAGTATATGTCATAAAGACATAAACTACTGAGTGACAATAACTCTGTTTTATCTGCTTTTTTTTTTTTTTTTTTTTTTTTTTTTTGAGGGTGGTTCCTAAGTCCTACTTTGGTGATGACTGGAGTAATGAATAAGAGGATGTTTTGTTACCCATGTCAATTTCTTCAACATCTTCTTTTTTGAATGGCATATTAGAAGCCCAATCTACTGACTTTTTGTTACCCTGCAAATGCAATAAATTTTTTCTAACTTTTCAAGTCCTTGATAAAGATGTGAAGACAATGGAGACAATGAAATTGGGAAATGGAAACCCAAATTTGCAAGTTATTATAAGTTCAATAATTTATGGAGGATGTTGCAAGCATTATTAAGCAAAATATACAACTATGAACTTCTATGAAGCTATTTGATGTAATAGTCCCTAATTTTATTCCAGCATCATGCTTCCATGTTTTGAAATTTGCTTCATTTTCCTAGAAAATGTATAAAATATTATTAATATGTGGATATTATATATATATATATATATATATATATATATATATATATATATATATATAGATATATTTTTTTTTTATTTGAAGTTATACATGTTATTAACTTTTTTTAAGCAAGTATAATCTACAAAGATGAAGATCATATGTTCTATAGTCCTATCTCACCTTCATTCTTGCACTTGGGATTGGAGCCAAACCTCGGCTCTGACTCGGCCATACTTTAGCTTGGTTGGCTCGTGCCTAGGAGGTGTCTCATCATGCATTACCCACATTCCCCAGATCTCGTTTGTCGCTCATTCAGCTCAGACGTGGTGATTCTTGGCCGTGGCTAAGTGATTTGTGCAATATATTGAATTGTCATTTTTTGCTATATTGTCTTGTATTTAGGTGTATATTTGCAATTTCTGTCTGTCTTGGACTATTTGCTGCTTATTTTTTATGTTGTTTGTCCATTTTCCATTGGCCATTCTGGTATCCCTGCATCACTTTCTGTACTGCTGTTTTCCTCTTGGGCTAGGCCCATTTAAGTTAGAGGACCTAGTTCTCTTTCTGCTGTTCTTGTTACCCGTTGGGTTACGCCTGTTTAAATTAGAGGACCCTAGTCCTCAGTTTTGTTTTTCCTTCTCCCTGGGCTAGGCCCATTTAAATTAGAGGACCTAGTCCTCAGTTTATTCTTTTTGCCCTTAGGGCTAAGCCCATTTAACTTAAAGGACTTAGTCCTCCACTATCTTTCTCTTTCATTGTTGTGTGTTACAGTATTTGTTGGGATTATGTCTAAAGACTCTAAGGACCATAAGCCTTCAGGCTTCAAAATGTGTACCAAATGTGCCCAGAAGATGTCCTTGACTGATGAGCACAATTTGTGTGTTTACTGTTTGGGGGCTATCCACCTCCAAGAGTCTTGTCTGTTTTGCCATGCAGTCAGTCCTCGTGTTCTTCATGAGAGGCAGAACAAACTAATTTTGAAGGTACTACTAAAGCATTCCTTTGAGGAGGAATTGGGATCCTCGTCATCCAGCTCTAGGTCTCCCTCCTCCTCCAAAAAGGAAAGACAAAAAACAACCAAAAGGCGGTCTCCTACCGAATCTGTTTCATCGGAGCCACCAGACAAAATTGCAAAAGTGGCTTCACCCTCATCGGCTCAACTGATTTCAGTGCCGACAGAGGGTAGCTTAGTGGATCCGTCAGTCTCGGCTCCAGGTGCTTCAGAACAGATGACTGACATTACTTTTTGGAGCCTGTCATCTGATCTTCGGCCGGTTTCTCCAACTCTTAGGTCGCCGTTCTTACAGTAATCCAGATCCCCTACTCTATTGTCTTGGTCCTCTAGGAGCCTTTCTGATGAGGATGTCAAGAGAGTGGTGTGTAGACTGCTTCAGACTTCGTCACTGGCAAATTAGCTTTTGGCTCCTTCCCAATCAGTTCTGGAGCTCAATGTTCCATCCAGTTTGATTGATGTTCCTCCTCCAAGCCTCTCTGAGCCTTCGGAGCTAGAACTGTTGGTGCCTTCGGCTGTGGATAGGTAATTTTCAGCTACCTCAGCTGGTCTTTCGGTTCTGATATCCAGTGACATCCGTGGGGTCGAGGATCCTTAGCTCTCCGGTCGGGCCCGAGGGGGGTGCTTCAAATTGAACTTCCTCTGTTCCAAGCCTACCTCTCAGTGCTTCGGCGAGGGTGAGCTTGGACCCCACATCTGCTTCAGAGCTCATCTCCTCGGTTCTGAGGGTTGCCTCTATATCTTTGGAGTGGAGGGCATCCTCGGAGCTGTGGGTATCAGCATTCAAGGTGATGAGGAGTATGCTGTTTGGGACATCAGCTTCATCCAGCGGTACCGACACTCTTCCGGCTAAAGCACCAATCTCAGTCTCAGCTCCCTCTCTCTCCCTACACAGCAGAGACCCACAGCCTCAGGATACCTCCATGAGTGGTCCCCAGTCTTCCAAGGTCTCCCTGGAATGCCTGTCTGTGGAACCACCTAGGAAGAGAACTTGTAAGAGGAAGCATGTTGACTCCCCCCAATGAGTCCGTTACATCAGACACTGACATTGAGGAGTCAGAAGGGTCCCCCAAGTTTTCCTCTGATGATATCTCTTTTGCAGATATTCTCAAGATCCTGAAACAGAGAGGTGGCTTGCCCACCAAATCCCCTTCTGATGAGGAGTCAGTATACCTGAAGGCTTTCGGGTCTCAACCCTCTGCCTCTTTGGGTGTCTCTGCCTTTTGACGAGCTACTGGATTTAGTCAGTCAAAAGGTGTGGGAATCTCCTGATTCTGCGGAACCGGTTCCTAGAAGACCAAATAAGTTTTTGTCAGCACCCCAAGACAAGGATTTTTTGACTAAGGACGTTCCAGTAGATGCCATGGTGGTGGCAGCAGCCACCAAGAAGGAACTTGCCGAAACATCCTCCATTGTCCATCTGCCGAACAACGAGTCTCGAACGATAGACAGGTATGGGAAACGTGTTTTTCCTCCAGTGGCCTTTACTTGTGGTCACTGAACTATCTGTCCCATTTCACAAGGCACCAGAGAGATCTCTTAAAAGATCTGGGAGATACTCTATAGGGTAATGTATCTGATGCTGTATCTCAGAAGGTCAATGCACAGATGTCTACCCTAAGTTCTGTTGTGAACTACTCCATGAGGCTGATTTCGTAAGCAATGGATGGAGTGAGTAGGGCAGCGGGGTCAGGACTCTCTCTCAGCAGACACTCACGGATGCACTTGTGCAACTTTGGGGATGCATTTAAGTCTACTTTTACCAATGCCCCATTTGACGGTTCCTCTTTGTTCAGAACCAAGGTAAAGGACACACTCACCAGGTGCAAGCAGGAAGGAAAAACCCTGTCTGCTGTGGGAGTCCATTCTTCCATCCCCTCTAGACCCTATCCCAAAGGGCAGAAGGGTGGCAAAATGTGGTAAAAAAAAAACAGAGTTTTTTTCAGGACGCACAAGGTGATTCCTTCTCCAGAGGCAGAGGAGGAGGAAATTATGGTAGACGTCACCCTAGAGGTAGAGGAGGCCCACAGAATCAGGGAGACCGTGATTCCTTTCGTGGTCATCCCTATCAGTGCTCCTGAAAGGAGGCATGACTGTGCATCTCTGGAGCCAGTCAGTGGTCGTATTTCTTTATACCAAGAAGCCTGGCATGACATCACTCAAGACAAGTGGGTATTAAAGATAATTACCAGAGGTTACCATATTCCCTTCTTTTCTCCACCCCTCTCAGACCAGATGAATCCCAGATGTACCACCCAGTCACAGGGATTCAGCAACACTTGAAATACAAAAGTTGCTCGTGAAGAGAGTCATCCAACCTGTCCCTGCAAACCAAGTAGGATTAAGGACTTAACTCCAGATTCGTTTTGGTGCCAAAAAGAACAGGGGACATGAGACCCATTTTGGATATCAGCAAACTGAATGAATCTGTGCAGAAATCCAAGTTCCTAATGGTCACCTTACAGTCGATACTCCCATTGTTAGGGAAAGGTGTTTGGATGTGCTCCATTGACCTCCAAGATGCATACTACTACATCAAGATGGACAGGGCATCGAGGAGTCACCTACGCTTCTGGCTGGGAGCCAGTCATTATCAGTTTTTCGCCCTGTCCTTTGGTCTAACCACAGCCCCCATGGTGTTCACCAAATGCATGGCAGTGGTTACGACTCACTTGAGACGTCAGGGATTCCAAGTCTCCCCCAGTTGCCACTGTGACCACAGATGCCTCCCAGATAGGGAGGGGGGCATTATCTCGGGAGAACAGTCCAAGGCACATGGCAAGATAAAGAGGCTCATTTGCATATCAGTGTCTTGGAGATGAGAGCAGTGCGTCTAGCATTGCAGGTACTTCACTGCTTTCTCCCTCTAGGAATGATTGCAATCCACTCAGACAACATGCCAGTGGTATGGTACCTAAACAAGCAAGGAGGAACCAAATCTTACCCCCTCTGCAGAGAAGCCCTTTGAGTTTGGGAGTGGGCAGCATCTTCCCAGCGCTTTCTGGTGGCAATGCACATCCTGGGGAAATCCAACGTCATAGCCGACAGGCTCAGCAGGGCTCTTCTGATGCCTCACGAGTGGTCTCTGAACACTTATGTTGCGGAACTGATCTTTCACAAATGGGGTCAGCCTTGCTGTGATCTCTTTGCCACCCCTCTCAATGCCAAATGCAGCAGCTACTTTACCCTGATTCCCCTGGACGGGGAAGCTCCAAGAGATGCACTCGTTCACGATTGGCCCTCGGGACTTCTCTATGCTTTCCCTCCTTTCCCCCTCATTTTGAAGGTAATTCAGAAAGCAATATCCTTGGGAAGCAGGATGATCCTAATTACTCCTTACTGGCTTCAACAGATTTAGTTCCCCTTCCTCAGACCATATCTAATGGATGAACCTTGGACTCTGGATCCAGTTCCAGATTTACTGACACACATGCCAGGAGCGTTCCATCCCTCCCTCCACACTCTCAACTTACTAGCTTTATTTATTTATTTATTTATTTTACATTTGTTGACCGGGCTAGTCTGGCTGGATACATGTCCATTTTCAGCAGAGGCCCGAGGAGAAAAGCTCCACTAAATACTAAGTACATTACATAAAAAACATTACTTCTAATAAAAGCAAAATTTTAGAATTAAAAAGACCATCCGGAGGGAAGGCTAGTTTTAAAGAGAGACATATACACCATATGTAGTTCATTACATATTTGCATTAAATATATGCAATTACTTATTAGCAATTTTACATAAATTATGCATAGTTAGAATTAGAAAGGTTAAAAGAGGGGAGGAACAGGCAAAAATAGATAAGAAGTGTGTATAGAAAAGGTTAATCAGGTGCACTGCAGGAACAAAGCCAGTGGTTTAGGTAGAAAAGTTTAATTTTCTGTTTGAATAGAGGCAGGGATGTAGTCAAGGTAATGTCACTAGGTAAGAGATTCCAACTTCTACCTATAGTGTTAGTGAATAGAGAACCACCTGCTGTATTGTTTACTTTTATTGATTTTGTCATAATTTTACTAGAAGAGCGAAGTGAGTTGAGATTGTTGTAAGGGATTAGAAGTTGAGAGATAATAGGGGTGTTGTCAGGAAGGTATAGTATGTTGTGGGCTATAGTGAGTTGAGGGATTATTAGGTAGTTTTGAAACTCGAGCCAGCCAAGTTGTTTTAGGTTTATACAATGGTGGGTCCTAAAGGGGTTACCAGTGGCGAAGCGAGCTATGTTGTTGTAACAAGTTGCAAGTTTATTAAGATTGATTTTTTTGAGGTTTGTATAAATGGGGGAAGCATATAGGAGAGTAGATAGGAGATGAGATTGAGCAATTTTGGTTCTAGTTGCTGGGGTTAGAAAAGGTTTGATGCGATATAGGGATCCAATTTTTTTGTTAACAGTCTTGATGGTGTTATTAATATGCTGATCGAAGGAAAGATTATTGTCGATGGTTATACCTAAGAGTTTAGTGGTAGGATCAGGTGAGATGATGGTGCCATTGTTTGAGGAAATGGAGAAGTTTAAAGGAGGAGCGAGAGGTGGGGAAGAAGAGGAGAAGTTTGGTTTTTTTGGCATTTAGTAGGAGAAACCGTGTAGAAAACCAAGTTTCTACTGTGTTAAAGGTGTTTTGGGTCAATGAGGTCAGTTCAGTAGAGGAAGGGGCTGTGCAGATTAGGGTAGAATCATCTGCATATTGTATGCAGGTAGCTTGTGGGATAGCAGTTTGAAGGTCGTTAATAAAGAGGAGAACAGCAGTGGACCCAGAATGGAGCCCTGGGAACTCCAATGGATATAGGCAAGAGAGATGAGATGTGGTTTTCCCAAATTACTGCTTGTTGTCTGTTGCTAAGATAAGATTTAAACCAGCTAGTGGCCAGTTTATCACAAGAGAGAGATTTAAGAATGTGAAGTAAGAGTGAGTGGTTGACCATGTCGAAAGCTTTAGAGAGGTCAATGAAAAGAGTGGAAGAGAAAGTGTTGTTGTTTCGATTTTTGTTGATAGTATCTACAAAAGATAGAAGGGCAGTGGTGGTGCTATGGTGGGGTCTGAAACCGTGCTGGCAGTTTGCTATTATGCTGTGAAGAGAGAGATAGTGTACAAGTTGTTGATGAATACATTTTCCATGATCTTTGCTAGGGGAGAGAAGGGCAATTGGTCTAAAGTTGGAAAGGTCAAGGAGTTTCCACCTTTATGCAGTGGGATAATATAGGATACTTTCCAGATATCAGGGATGGTTCCTTCTTGGATAGTTCTGTTGATAAGTAAGGATATAGGATATGCAATTTCTTTGGCAGCTTTCTGGAGGAACAGAGAAGGGAGCTTGTCAGCAGAAGGTGTACAGGGTTTTAGTTTGTGAATGAGTTTATAGATAAAAGAGGTAGATATAGGTTTTAGAGAGAAGTTAGAAGAGGAGGTGGTTATGTTAGTTGGTATATGAGAGTCGTTAGGGTTCATTTGTTTGGCTAAGGATTTAATAGTTTCAGAGAAAAAAGAGTTGAAGACATTTGCAGTGTGGAGTGGGGTATCTGGATCAGTATTTAGAGGGGAAGGAGTTTTGCAGTCCCTGGGGAGAGAAGTCTATTTACTGAGGACCAGAACTGTTTGGAGTTGTTAATATGAGTTTCCTGAAGCTTACAGTAGTCATTTTTCTTGTCAGAGATTATTGATTTTTTTGCAAGATTTCTAAGCTGGCGGAAATTAACTAAATCAGGTTTTTGTCTATCACATCTCCATTTTGTCCATGCTTTGTTTCTAGCATGCATGAGTTTTTTAGTGTTTGAGGTCAGCCATGGGGCAGGTTTGGTCTTAATTCTAATGGAGCGCTCGGGAGCATGTGTATTGAGTATGGATAAGAATGTAGTATTAAACAATAATACTGCTTCCTCCAGAGGAAGTGATTTTAAACAATTCCATTCACATGCTCTCAGATCAGCTTTAAAGAGGTCTATGTTAAAATGCTTGAGAGATCGAATTAGCCTTGTATTAGGGAGGTTGACATATTCTGATTTTAATCTAGTAATGTAGGTTAGGGAGTGGTCGCTGATGTCATCTGGCAAGGTACCTACTTTATATTGTTTGTTAACTTTATTTGTGAGTATCCAGTCTAGTATACTCTCTTTATTACTGGGCTTATTGACTCTTGTATTTGAGGTAATAGTTTGTGTGAAACCATGTAGGTTAATGTGAGAGGAGGGGTTATCATTATTAATAGTGTTCCAGTCTATGTTAACATCGCCAAGAATTATAGTTTCTTGGGGGTAGGTGGTAGAGACCCAACTTAGAAAATCTTCTAATATTGGGATGTTATTACCTGGGGGAAGATACAAACAAATAATGTAAATAGATTTTTTGGTGTTAAGTTGTAGTTTAATAATGATGGCTTCTGTTTTGCTATCTTGGTTTGGGCATGCTGGTTGAGTAGTGATGTTTAGTTGATTTTTGAAAAGTATTGCTACTCCACCACCCTTGCGTTTTAAGCGGTCATGTCTTACTATGTTGTAACCTTGAGGTATAATCTCTGTGTCTTTAGTGCCTGTGTTTAGCCAGGTTGGCTGCTCCAATTCCATCCCTAGTTAGACTTCATGATTTTTCCAAATGAGGTAGTACACATTCTGTCATCTTTCCACAAACCTTCCACTAGCAAGATTTATACTAGTAAATGGAAAAGATTCTCTTTTTGGGCCCATGAGCGAAACCTTGATCCCTACACAACTCCCATTTCTGCTGTTTTAGACTTCCTGTCACAGTTATTCAATCAAGGTTCTGCAGCAGCAACTATTAAAGTCCAGTTGGCAGCTATTTCCACTTTCCATGCCATTAATGAATCTAATCTTAGGGCTCATAGGCTTTGTAGAGCTTTTCTCAAAGGGACCACGTTACTAAGACCCCCACTCATGCATCCTTTGGTTCCATGGCATTTGAACTTTGTTCTCCAGAAACTTACATCTAATCCTTTTGAACCTTCAGTGACGTGATCTCAAGTTTTTATCTTGGAAAACTATATTTTTGGTGGCTATCACTTCCGCTAGACAGGTGTCTGAACTGCAAGCTCTTTCCATTAAGCCACCTTATTTGGTGTTTCATAAAGATAGGGTCTCCCTGAGGACAAAACCTTCCTTTATTCCTAAGGTTTCCTCTCCAGCCAACATTAATCAGTCTATTGAGTTGCCTGTATTCTTCCCTGAATTCTCAAACAAAGCAGAGTATAAATTCCATCAATTGGATGTCCATAGACAGTTACATTTTTACCTGGACAGAACAAAAAATTTCAGAAAATCAGACCGGTTATTTGTCTTCTTTTCAGACTCTAGAAAGGACATCCCAGTTTCTAAAGTCACATTATCTCACTGGATTTCCAGCTGCATTTCATTCGTCTATTCCTCCAGTGGTAAAGATCTGCCTTTCAAGGTGAAAGCTCATTCTACCAGGTCTGTGTCTACCAAGGTAGCCCTTCAGGCTAGGATCCCGATAGACAACATTTGTGCTGCAGCAACACGGGCTTCACCCCACACATTCATTATTCACTACAAATTGGATATGGCTTCTAGGAACAGGTCTTCCTTTGGTTCCACAGTACTCGAGCATTTTCCAATGAGCCACCCAAGATGAAGGTGCTAGGGACGCTGTCCCAAGTGTAAGAATGAAGGCGAGATAGGGTACAGAACATAAAGAAGTCATGTACCTACCATAACGTTCGATGTTTGTAGTCCATCTTGCCGTACATTCTTATGAACCCTCCCTCCTAGCCCCTCCTTGAGGACCTAGGGGTAGAGTACCTACTGTTATTGTAGTCCTTTCAATTTGGTTTGTTCTTTGTCTTTGTCTCTGTATTTTCTCGCAGCAGACAAGATCTGGGGAATGTGGGTGATGCATGGTGGGATACCTCCTAGCCACGAGCCAACCAGAAGTTTTTGAGCTAGAGTATGGCTGAGTCGGAGCCGAGGTTCGACTCCGATCCCAAGTGTAAGAATGTACGGTGAGATGGACTACAAACATCGAACGTTATGGTAGGTACATGACTTCTTTTTCTTTATGTTTAGAATTGCCAATACTTTGGAAATTCGTAGGGTTTACCATTACTAATTATTGTTGGAAACAAGTTTAAAATTGAATTAATCAATATCACTTAATATTTATTTTACTTTCATTTACTTAGTACGTTGCTTTCTTTGATGATTTTGCCTGACTAGTGCAAGATCACATTTCACTCTTTTATCTACTGTACTTTGTCCTTGCCTGCTGCTATTTATCTATTAATAATTTTTAATAAACTATTTGAAAAGGAAATTGAAAATGGGTGTATAATTGGTATCCAAGGCCAGGTTGGTACTTTATAAACTGACTGATGGAGAATTATTGTACAAAATCTGACTAAGGAACAGAACACCAGAAACATTTTTCTCTGGTGTGGTGGTGAGCTTTGAATTATGCCTCCTCCTTCCACAGTCATTAAATAAGGTACTTCAAAGTTTCTCCAGCATCGAAGTTGAACAGACTCACCATAGAATGGCCAGAAATATTTCATCTTTTTATATAAATGTTACCTGTATTATGTATTACTGCCGTTATGTAGTGGAGGAGCTAAATAAATAAAATTAATAGATGTGTAATGAAATTATATTTATAATACATTCCTTGCATTAAGAATTATAAACATTTGATTACTTCACAGTTTTGAGATCAAACCACCCTATATAAACACGGTATTTTTATAAATGAAAATGTTTTTTCTTTAGTTTTTGAACATGGCATCTAGTCCATCATATTAGCTGGAAATGGATAATATAAATTCATTAACACATGAAAGTTGCTCAGCTGTGCTGCATGTGAACTGAGTGCAGAATTTCAGGCTGGGCGAAGCCAGTTGGGTGGCTAGAAGTATGTTGTCTATATTCAGGTATGATTATAGGTCATTGTGGCACCTACATCTAGAGTAGAACAGAGATTAGTGTTATACAAAACTTCTACATGTAGTTTGACTTGTGCCAGACATGCAGTGACATGTATGTAACTATGTTACTTAACAGCAGTACATGTACATAGTGATGTGGCTTCTCTGCTGCTCCTTATTACAGCTGAGTGATGCCTCCAGGTGTTCTGCAGTTACATCCTACTGAGGCTTCCAGTCATCAAATAGTGCTTGTTCATGTTTGCATTAATAATTCAAAACCTACAGTACTTACGGAGCATTAAAATATTTCACCTTAAGGCTTACACAATAGCAAAACATCTGAATTGATTTTTGACCTCTATCTAAAATAGTTAGAGATAATAATTGATGTTCATCATGTTACCCTGCCGCAGTCATCACACTTGGGTTATCCTGCCGTCAGCCCGAATTCCAAAGTCTTGGTCCGGCGTCAGTTGCTGTCTCTTCTTCCCTAACGTCAGTGCGCCATTTTTTTCACTCTTTCTTGCCACGCAGTGCCCGAAGCAGAAGCAGTTCGCAAGTGCTGGTCGGCCGACACCTGAGATTTTTGATTTGAATTTCAGTCCGAAGTCTTCAATAAAGTTAAGTTCCCCGTTGGGGAACATTTTCTTGCCTCAGTCCGATGTCAGAAAAAGTTAACAATTGCATTTCTTGTGGGAAGCAAATACCTCATAAGGACTTCCATTCCTATTGTATTCCTTGCCTAGGCCCAGACCACGAGGTCACAGGTTGTCGGTTTTGCGCTAGGTTTAATAAACAGACTATCAAACGCTGTTTTGACTTTGCACGGCATTACTTTGGTAGGAAATTTAATTATATCATGCAGTCATAGCAGCCGACGACCGCAATTCATAAAAAATGCAAGAATAAGGACAGGCAGCCTAGGAATAAGCCAGACCCCGAGGCCTCAGCTGGGCCTGTCGCCAGTTCTCCGGTTTTCAGTGAGGAGCCTATGCAGCCCCTGACGACCGCAGAGCTGGAACCCCGCACAGCTGCCGACTCCCAAGCGGAGTCTACTAGGCCGACGCAGCCATCTACCGACACCGGAGCAGAATCAGACACCGGTGCAGAGGAAACACCTTCGGTTGCAGAAGGTGTCTTCAGACCAACTACACTCACCATTAAATCTTATGCTGAGCTTAAAACTCCTTTAAAGCCTAAGAAAACTGTTCATCAGTCTACAGGTCAAGGCCCCATGCCTAAGAAACAGATGCTTGAGATGGCTGAAGATTTAATTACCCTTATCAGGGGTTCCCATCTCCCTCCTGATAAAAGACCAAGACAAGAGGAGGATTATGCATCCTCTGACCAGGTTTCTCTCTCCTCAGATTCTTCTGAGGAACAGGATTACTCTTTTCCACCTTATGAGGATTCTGATGCTGAAAACTCTATTCCCTCAGCATCTCCCCCTGAAGACTACTCCTTTGGGGAAACATTATATACCATGAGGGAACATTTCCACTGGGAAGGCCAGGATTACTCAGATTCTAAGAAAAGGCTCAGAGAGTTCCTTTTATTACCCCAGCACAGACCTCTTGCTATTCTTCCTGTTTTAGATATTGTGGATGATATCTACTTGGAGTCTAGTTTAAATCCAGACTCTCTATCTCCTGCTCCAGCCAAACCAGGCAGATACTACAGAGTACCTGACTCACACAAATTCCTTTATAAAAGCCCTATAGCTGACCCAGAAACCATTTCCCAGGGTCCTAAGGGAGCAAAAGCTTCTATGGCTAAAAATCCTGTGCCCTCTGAAAGAGATTCCAGCCCTAGATAGATGGGGAAAGAAAATATACACCTCTACAACTCTGGCTATGAGAGCATTAAATTGCCAGTTTCACATGTTGAAATATCAACAATTCCTGATGTCTCAGTTAAAACAAAAAATGAGCACACATTCAGAACAGCCTGAATTCAAGGAAATGCAGGATCTGTGGCATGCAGCTGAACAGGTGGGCAAGCATACTTTACAATGCGGTTTTGATTCATTGGAAGCTTCCTGTAGAGCAGCTGTTACTGGCTCTGTCATTCATAGACATGCTTGGTTAAAAGAGCAAACCCTCCCTGACCATGTTAAAGCAAAATTATTAGATGCACCTTTACAACAAGATGTATTATATGGTGTCAAAGCAGAAAAGGTTTTAAAGAAAATGGAGGATAAGGCTAAATTTATGCAAATGGTCACGGATTTCTTGTGGGTACAACCCCCTCGTGTCAGCAGAAATTGGCCAACAAAAAATTGGTCCTTTCCAGCTTCAGACAGATCACAGAGGGGCAAATACAGACGCCCAAGGAGCAGAGGTCAGTCACAGGGCCCTTACAAACCTCACCAATGGGGTTCTGCTACCCAGAAAGGAGGAGAAGACAGGCCCCAAGCTAGCAGAAGGCAGACACAATGACTCTATCCTCAAACTACCAAGCAAATCTCTCCTGGCAACACCCTTGGGAGGAAAACTAGCATTTTTTGCAGACAACTGGCACATCATCACAAAAGACAAATGGGTTCTAAACATTGTCTCTCAAGGATAAAGATTCCACTTTCATACCTTACCAAGGATCAAAGGAATGCCAAACCTGCCACCAAATCAATGGGCAGAGGCACAAAAACAAATTGCAGCTCTCATGGACATGAGAGCCATTCAACAGGTACCTTCACAGGAGCAAGGACAAGGATTTTACTCAAGACTCTTCCTAGTTCCAAGAAAGGACAAAGCATGGAGACCCATTCTGGATCTTTCAATTCTGAACACCTATCTGCAAGTGCCAACATTCAAGATGCTAACACTACAGCAGCTTCTTCCCATGCTGGCAAGAATGCTTGGCTAGTCACTTTGGACCTCAAGGAGGCATACCTGCATGTCCCTATCAGACAAAATTGCAGAAGATACCTCCGCTTTATTGCAGGTTCAACGCATTATCAATTCTCTGCCCTTTGGCTTATCTACTGCGCCCAGGGTCTTCACAAAATGCCTGGCACCAGTAATTGCATACTGCAGACAAAGAGGAATTCAAATATACCCATACCTGGATGACTGTCTTATTCAAGCAGAAAGCAAGGACATTCTTTTACAGCATCTGGCATTTGTCAAACACCTTCTAAGTTGCCTAGGGTACACAGTAAATGAAAAGAAATCAAAACTATTGCCCTCACAAAACATAATATTCCTGGGTGCCAGCTTGAATACAATGGCCCAGATGGCTTATCTCACGCCAGACAAACAACAACAGCTGTTTCAATATTTCAAAATAATGGCAAAAAAGACTCAACTCCCTGCAAGAAAAATTCTGCAGGCCTTGGGATTCATGGCATCTTGCATACTACTAATACCATTTGCAAAACTGCATATGAGGAAATTACAATGGTACCTGAAAAGTGTATGGACTCAGCACAGCCACAGCTTGGAAACAATGATTCCACTCTTTCCCTGCCTTCAACAGGAGTTTCTGTGGTGGGCACAGGCATGTCACCTCAACAAGGGTCAGCCTTTCACCTTATCCACAGCCAGGCAAACTATGGCAATGGATGCATCGGACTATGCCTGGGGAGCACACATGGCAGGACAGTGCATTCAGGGCAAATGGACTACAGATCAGAGACACCTGCATATCAATCAAAAAGAAATGCTAGCAGTGCAGAATACCCTAACAGCTTTCAAGGACCTTCTACACCCAGGAAAACTACTAATAAGGACAGACAACACCACAGTTATGTGGTACATAAACAAGCAAGGGGGCACACATTCCTACCCTCTATGCAGGCAAGCAATGACCTTGTGGAACACTGCATTGTCTTACCACGTTCAATTACAAGCACAATTCCTGCCAGGAAAGAAAAACACATTAGCAGATGACCTAAGCAGAAACATCATGGATCCACACGAATGGAAACTAGATCCACAAGTATTTGCAATGATAGCTCAAAAATGGGGACGCCCAGACATAGATCTGTTTGCAAGCCCCCACAACCACCAACTTCAAAAATTTTGCACAAGGACCTTACATCCACTAGCTTGGAAAGTGGACGCCCTCTCATTCAGTTGGAAAACATTAACAGTGTATGCCTTCCCTCCACTGCCTTTTCTAGCAAAGGTACTGCTGAAAGTCAGATTAGAGACACCACAAATGATTCTTATTGCACCAGACTGGCCACGCCAACATTGGTATCCAATTTTAAGGACCATGGCCCAGGGCCCACCATGGATTTTGCCACAAATTCCTCACCTGCTCACTCAGTGAGACAATCTGATTCTACACAGCCAGCTCAAGACTTTAAATCTGGCTGCATGGCAAATTACCTAAACAACCAGCCAACACCTTTATCCAAAGCTGTTACGGATGTCATTCTGGAGGCCAGGAGGCCCAGCACCAGGAAAACCTATTCAGACAAATGGAAAAGATTTTGCACCTGGAACCAGGCTAAAGGCCTAAATCCCCTGGAGCCGAACATTCCTTAGATTCTACAATATTTAACTGTGATGTTACACAAAGGACTTTCCTTTTCATCTATTAAGATCCACGTCTCAGCAATTTCAGCTCATTACAGCACGGATCCTCCTTTATTTTCACATCCACTCCTAAGGCAGTACCTCAGAGGGGCTAAGAACTTAAGACCGCCAAGGAGAGCTCCAACACCTACTTGGGATCTCAACTTTGTCCTGGAAAAGCTTACACTGCCGCCCTTTGAACCAGCTTTTTCAACTGATTTAAAATTTCTTTCATGGAAAACTGCCCTACTACTAGCAATAACCTCAGCTAGAAGAGTCTCGGAGCTACAGGCACTAATGGCAGTGGAACCTTTCCTCATTTTTCATCAAGACAGTGTTTCTCTGCGAACTAATCCTTCCTTCATGCCAAAGGTGGTATCCAGTGTGGACCTAAACCAAATCATTCACTTGCCCACCTTCTTCCCAAATCCCCAGAACACAGGAGACAGACTCCTGCACTCTTTGGACATTCACAGGCAGTTACGTTACTACTTGGATAAAACTAAGGCTTTCAGAAAAACTGACCAGCTCTTTGTAGCCTATGCTACAGGATCACAAGGAAAAGCTATCTCAAAGCAGACCATTTCTAAATGGATAGGACATTGCATACGTTTCTGCCACACACATCATGGGAAACCAGTACCTGCTAACATTAGGTCCCACTCCACCAGGGCTACAGCTACATCAGCAGCCTTTCTCAGGGGAGTGCCAACCAAGGATATTCTGGAAGCTGCTACTTGGAGTTCAGTGCACACCTTCACCAAACACTATCACTTACCTCTTCACTCTAAGACTAGAGCTGGCTTTGCCACTGCAGTTTTGCAGGGCCTACTAGCTTCTTCTAACCCTGTTTGACTTCACCTCCTCTCCTTAGCTTTGGGATTCAACCCAAGTGTGATGACTGCAACAGGGTAACACAATGAACATAGTACAGTTTTGTACCTACCATAAATGTAGATGTTCGAGTGTTTACCCTGCTGCAGTACAGGTTACCCTCCCTCCATCCCCTCTGAATTAGCTGACCTTAGCTCTACCACTTTATCCTATTCTACCTCTGTGGTGTATTTGCTTGTACCTTAGGGTTTTGTTTTATTTTTATATAGCCATATGTATATGTATATGTATATGTGTGTATATATATATATATATATATATATATATATATATATATTTTGCCTACCTTTT
This sequence comes from Protopterus annectens, assembly GCF_019279795.1. NCBI lineage: Eukaryota > Metazoa > Chordata > Ceratodontiformes > Protopteridae > Protopterus > Protopterus annectens. Next base: position 134,632,959 of record NC_056730.1, on the reverse strand, counting down.
GGGGGCACCTGACATCTGGGGCAAGAAAAACTGAAGAAAATGGCATCGGATGCCTCTAATATACCCCTGGCGCACTGACGTCAGGGAAGAAGCAACAGCAACCGATGCCGGACCAAGACTTTGGAATTTGGGCTGACTGTGGGACCGCCTGACGGCAGGATAACCCAAGTGTGATGACTACAGCAGGGTGAACACTCGAACATCTACATTTATGGTAGGTACAAAACTGTACTTTTTTCCTATAAAATTTATTTATGCTGCCATAAAGGTCATGTTTTCTAAATATCCCAACAACCAAGTAACATGAACAGAACTGATTAGGCTCATATGAAAGCTCTCAGCTGGATGCACAATATGTTGATGACAGTATGTGTGTAACTTGAGTAGCTGCTGAGATATTGTAAGTTGTTTACAAAATATTACAAACTGAATAGCTATTGTTTTTATTGTGACTTATAAAATCCAGATTAAGATCTAAAACGTAAAGAATACTACTGCTATACAAGTATTTTATACTGAACAGGTGGCTATTTACACTTCTTTAGTAATCCTTATGGTTCCAGAGACATGCACATTTATTTGAAATGTCAGGACAAAAATTGATTCTATTAAAAAAAGCTTTGCTCCACCCAGTGAAAGTTAATTCACAAACTTCGCAAATCTTTTGGAGGGAATAACTTAATGAGAAATAAGTGTGTGTGTCTTGCTGTTTACTTTAAAATACTTACAGACATAAAATACCATAATTAATAAGTTTTATCAGTTGTTTATTATCATATATATATATATATATATATATATATATATATATATATATATATATATATATATATATATATATATATATATATGTATATGTATATGTATATATATATATATATATATATATATATATATATATATAGATATATATATATATATATATAGATATATATCTCACTGTGTGTGGGATTAAAATATCCAGTGTGTTGAGTTTCATTTGTCTGGTGGCTGTGGTATTTTAATTACAGCTAAAGTTGCAGCAGTTTCTGTTTGTCTCTTTTTATATCAGTGCTTTTCTTGCAGGTAATTCTCGACTTAAAATGCACACATACTTGTCAACAACCACTCATTGTTCATGTGTTTGAATACTAATCCCTTTTCATTGTATATGTAATTGTCTATATTTAAAAAGTAGCGTTTCTGACATGCTTCAAAATAATGATGGTGTCAGAAGTTTGGGGACAAAGCCTTAAAAATCATGCGTGCTATGAGACCACATTTACCAGGTTAAACAGAGACTCATCCCCTTGGCAGTTGTCAATATGTGAGTCATCCATCCTCACCAGTTATTCATTGCCTGTGTCTATCTGTGGTTGATATTTGTTATATTTAAAGACATCTTCAGAGCAGATGAAAGGGGCTGGCTACCTCTGTGCAAGCTGATAGGGGCCATGATTGGCACTTATAAGAGGTGCCAATCGGTCCCTACAATTCAGTGTTTTAACCAGTCTTGTTAGGCACCTGGGCATTGGTAGTCATTTAAGCAAACTTTTCTTCCTTCAATCTTCAACTCTTGTTGGAGGAACAACAACTGAGGTACTACCCCAGGTGCCCATTACCCTAACTCTGTAGATATGTTTATATTAGCCAGTACATTTGTAATGTTCTTAGTATGGATTTACTAAGTTTATATGAAGAAGCACTTTGGATTACGATGAAAGCAGTTAAAGTTTTGGCAGCTTAAAGAAGTTAAAAATGTTAGTTTGCATTAGTTAGCCCATTCAATTATTTTATTTTTTGTTGTATATGTTTACATATTTTTTAGGCCCTGATGTATGGTTTCTGATACAGTTATTGTGAATTTCCATGCTGATGGTGGTGTTCCAGTTTCTGTGTGAAATTACTTTTTGGGAAATATTTGTGCAAAAAACTCGCACAATTCATGAAGCCATTTTTTAAGCTAGCTTAAAGTGAGCAAAATATTTATAAGTGGACAACAATGGCCGCTAATTACTGTGTTTAGTTTTTGTGTGGTTCACAATAACTAAAAAATATGTATTTGCTTCAAAGAAGGAAGTAGCTCTGAAACTCTGAATGGGATATTCTGATTGGGTTAGAATGGTAGGGCTGCCGTAGAAAGGTAAAAAGGACATCATGTTTTAATTTCAATGTGTAATACATTGGAAGATACAGTATACAAAATAATCTGACACAAGGACCTTTGCATATAGGTCTGTTTACCACCTGTGTCAACAGTGTAATGAATGACAATTATAAATAATCCTTTGGGGTGGGGCTATTAGACAGCGAGAATATTTTTTTTGCTGTAGCTATCAACCCTGGTCAATTAGGTGACCTCATGAGTCACAGGCAGTGGCAATTTGGAGAGGCTGCAGCTATAGCTAGGAAATAGAGATAGAGAAAATAAAATAAGCCAGATAAACCACAGGGTAATCATGCCTACTGTTCCCCATTTGTAGAGGATGATTTTCTTCATTTTCAGAGAATAAACACTGATGGACCAGGCAATCATCAGCGTCTGAAACAGGAAAGTTGTTAACTGACAACCAGCTATCATTTGTGCATATAAACTGGGGTTTGATCTTTTAGAGCATGGTAAGAAATCAGGAAAGGAAAGAAAAGAAAAGTTGAAAAGAAAAACGCAAATAAAGTAATAAAAAGGATAATGTCTGAATACTTGGTTGTGAATATGTTTGTGTGTGTGTGTGTGTGTGTGCGCGCGCGCGCGTGTGTGTGTGTGTGTGTGTGTGTGTGTGTGTGTGTGTGTGCGCGCGCGCGCACGCTGCATGTTTAAGATGCTAATTTTTTTTTTATTTCAGGTATTCACAGACCTAGCGTCAGTGTCCAAACCAGGAAGATTACTATTGTGTGAATTAAGTACTGCCAGTGTAGGTCATGCGTCTAAGTAGAAAAGCTCCATACCTCTTAAATCTTAAATCTGGGCAAAGCCATAAATAAAAGTGGGACAAAGGCCCAAAAATTGGGACAATTTTTAAATATTGCTCTTGCAAACATAGAAAGTTGATAGAACAACCAGTTTTGCATTAGCATGAATTTTCTGAAGGGTATGAAGTCTGAAACTCAAATGCCTGTCATAATTTTCTTACTCCTGTCTATAACGATTTTTCACTAATTTTCCAGAAAAACACAATTTTATGAAAAACATGCCAAAATATGGGGCAGACATCTGGACATTCTGTGAAAATATGTACAGTTGATGGGTATGAATGGGGTCAGACAGCAAGAATGTCAATGGCTGCTGTAGATCTGTGACCCTCCAGCCATTTTTCTTCATATTTTTGCATTTAGCCGTTCTCTGACATACAGTAAAATAGTTAAGGAAGGAAGCTGATCATTAGTGTAAGTATCTCATTCTTTTTGTGCAGAGGATTAAGGAAATGCCACTGAAATATTTTAATGGGCACAGTCACCATAATCGTACTTAAGATACAGCCTTGCTAGGAAAAGTGTTTTTCCCACTGGAGAAAGCAAGTTTGCTGAATATTCATTTAAATGTTAGTGTGATTTCACACCTTTAAATACTGCCAATAAATAATGTCTCAGAAACCATATTTCCTTTTGGATTGTTCATAGCATGTTTGATTAAAATGATTTAGCGTCAGGCTTCATGTGAACACAGATCATGCTTTGGGACATAGACACATGTTAAGAGAACTAAAACAATTACCAGATGAGAGTGAGAACAAGATGAATGTGGGACACTGATACCATTTATCTTGTTATCACTGCCCCTTCTCATCCCTAGACAGAATAATGCTCTGCTGTCACTAGAGTTTGCCAAGGCTGCAGGACAGCTAACAAAACAAAGGCTCTTGGCTTTGTTCTGGTTTGGTGACTCTGTAAGCAGGAATGTTCAGCTTTGGGAAGGGGGGTGTCAGGCTATTCTAAGAAATAAGCAAAAACAAAATACCAGTTCGTCTAACATAATGCTGCATGTTCACTGTCTTTGTTTAATTGTCTGCAGTGTAAACAGAGTGCTGTGTTAACACCCACTAAGTTATATGCATCTCCTTGCTATAAATGTTCTTTTACTTAGTTACTGTTTCTTGTGTAGTACGTAAGTGCTCAGACCATGTGATGACAATTTTCATTCAGAATCTCTAGAACTTCATACATAAATCTAAAGGAAAAGACAGAGACATTTGACCTGCAAATTAGTCAAATCAAGTCATGTAGTAGCAGTTACCAGGCCAAAAAATGGAGGGCATACACATCTACAATTGTTTTTTTCTGTCAAAAATAGCTACCACCTCTTTGAATTAATGAGACACAATCTGCAGTGCATTGATTATTATGAATGTAATGTTTTTCATAAGTTTTCTTGCTTTCTGGGATCATTTGAAATGCATGAAAAGATGTAAGCATAACAAACTGCATTGCGTAGTTTATTCAGAAATGAATGAAAATGCTGAGCTGCGGATTATTGACCGCACAGCACTGATTACCGATACGGCGATATAGCAGAATGTAAGATGTTAGTGGTAATCAGTCATGTCTCCTGCAGGGGATCTCTGAGTTAATCCATTACACAAGATCTGGTTGAAGATTAAGATGCCAGGGGTAACTCCCTACTGCATATCATCAGTGGTGTTTTGCGAGCAGCAGTATAGATCTATTCAGGAGCTTTATTATCCCTTACCTTGATTCAGTTGTCTCAAGTCAAGCAATTAAACTCCGCACACTCCCAGAAGTGGTGCATACTATGAACACATAATAGTTTGTTAGGAACACAGTCTTAGTGGTGAGAAAAAAAACATCACTTTTGAAGCGGAGCAAATGCTTTTGATAGTGAAGAAGTGATTTGCGCACAAGATTTTTCATCTGTCTTAATTCCATTTCAGTGCACTTCCTTTTTCCTTCAGTCTTACATAGTATGGAAATATATCAAAGTAAGCAAAGTGTACGACTGTCTGCTCCTCTGTGTTTGTTTTGTCTCTGTCTTCATGGTCTTAACACTTTGTGTAAAACATTTTATTACGCTAGTGGTTTGTGGTGTTGCACAGCATTCTTACAGTGAAGTGTATGATATGAGCTTAAAAAAGGCTTATGTTGAATTTAGGTGTGTGCTATTTTGTAGCAGGGTAGGAAATGGTGGCATCATGTGTTTGGAGTAACATTCATTCTTTTCATTTTTTGGAATAGATTTGTGGAAAAAATATCAACATTTTATATAAAGTAAAATGGTAAATAAAGAAATAAATTATATACAGGAAGCAAAAAATTTACAACTTTAGAATGGAGTTTTGTCACACTTTAACGGTGCTGTAAATGTATCCTGTAGTCTGCTTGGACAGCAATACATATTTAGTTTGGTGCCTTGTCAAGCTATTCATTTTTTTCCTATATAAGATGGTGATTTCTTTGCACATGTCCACTTTCTGGCATAATATAACAATACAAGTATTACAATAGAATAAGTTTGGAGAGAAGGAAAATTAAATATTCAAGGAGTCATCATTTAATACACATAGTAATTACTTACAAAGTACATAGCTTTTTCAAGAGACCTTAAATTTACCCACAGTATGAGTACAGTATGGCTAATAACTTCTTCATGTTGTAGTTTTCTTGACCAGCTGTGCTTTCATGCAGCTGAGATTCATATTTCACATCATCAAATTTTGGTTTGGCTTGGCTACTACATGCTTTCTTCTGCAAATGCCATATTAGATTATGCAGTACAATCAACTACACACACACGTATATACAATCAACAGCAGTTGAAGTTTAGAGCATATTGTTTATCCTCAGGAATAGAGCGATCACTGAAAATATATAATCTTACTGCAGTCTGTAACTGTCTTGTAAGAATGAATTGCTACACTCCAATTTCTTTAATTATACCTACCTTGGTGTACTACTAAAAGTCTACGCCATCTGCAAAATGCATTATTATAATCTGTACCCATTTCTTAAGCCATTTTGTCGCTCTACAAGGCTTGCCCATTGGAGTGCTCTTCTTTTATGTACCTCTTCAGAATCATTCTCTTATACAATAGTCCTTTGTTCTACAAAGTTATATTTTCAGGGGAAAAAGACATCCTTTATTATAATTTAGTTTTGCAATCTATTTAAAATGTTTGCTTTGTTTGCAGGTAGGTGGAACACACCATTGCCATAGGTGTTCTGGCAATGCATGAGTCACTTTATCCATTCTCTGGACTTAGTGGGAGAGGTCTTTGTAGTTCTGTATTCCCATACAAAATCAGATTTCTTGCAAGGCCTCCATTCTCTTCCATAAGTGAGACATAAACCTAATTGCAAAGGCCATGTTGCAGTTTGCTTGTATTTCCATTTGTTTCAGATAACATACAAAAAAACCCCCAAAAAAACACGTGGTTTATCTGTACCTTATACATGGGTTTTGTTCAACAGTTTTCATCTGGTAACCCAAATATGTGATGGCATTGCTGCTGTCAGAGAACATTGCTAACATCTCTTTGTCCCCTGTGTTCCAGAGGTATACCATATTCCTAGCAGTGCAGTTATTTCTGAATAGACAATACCGCAAGTTCCTGCCCTTTTTACTGTGGGTTTGGGACCTGCCCCTACAGGCTGTTTTTAGTCTTAATCATATTTACCACATGCCTTCACTTTTGGCAGAAACCTTTCAGCAGGGATCAATGAACGTTACCCAATTTTAAAGATGCAATGCTATAGGTGCTGTGATAAGGTGACTTAGGAAATGTTTTTCAGAATGTTGTTTTGCCAATGATTCCTGGGCATCTTAGTCAACTGGAATAAGTCAGTGATTTAAATAGTTAAGAAAATTGACTTTATTGGAATAATTGTGTATTTTAGATTGAACAAGGCTTCTGCCCTCCCTGAACACATACTGTAGGTATCATGCCAAACGTAATGCATCTCAGAGCAGCACAGGGCACTGACATTAATTTTTTTGACTCCAGGCACTAAAAACATTGCACTCTGCCCAGGTGCCCGACGCCTGGTTAAATGGATTTGTGATAGTACTACACGTGTTCATTCTCAGCAGCTTTCAAACCATAATCCACTCTTTCACCTACTGCTTGTCATAAATGTGTGCTCTTAGCTCTCTTCCAGTGTGGTTTCATTTCACAAACTACATCCGGGTGCTCCTTTTTCAGCCAGATCTGAGGTACTCCAATATACTGGACACCTCCTTTACAACAGGAGATACTATGTTGGTCATTATTTTTGCAGAGAGATTGCAGACTCACAGCAACAGAGCTGCATATAAATATGATGATCTTCAAATTAGTTTGGTCTTGTCGTTAAATGCTGCTATAACTGCCATAGTTATTCAATTTCATTAGCCTAGCCACGATGTAGTATCTGAATTTCCAGTGTGATTAAAAATTGTACAGCCTTTGTGGAGAAATATTTCAGCTGTGGATCTGGCAAGTCAGCAGTGCATGTGCCAGGGGGGACTATGTTAGAACACTGAACTTTCAAAATTTCGAGTGTTTTAATATCTACCCGTTTTCAGCTGAAGATATCGAAGAAACAGAAAACCAAATTTTTTCCTAGGGAAAGAATTTGGTTATCCGTTTCTGTTGCTTTGGTATTTTCAGCGCTGTGGTAGAAAGTTACGGGTCAGGTTTAGGTAAGTGTGCAATTGTGTGGACGTGAGGGTTAGGGCGGGGTAGGTGAGTTGGGGTTAGAGCACGGGTGAGGTGACTGTACAATAGTGATGGACCTTAGGGTTTGGGTTAAGGTAAGTGGATAGTTAGTGGTGTATGTATAGTTTAGTGTAGGGTTAGGTGTAAGAGTTTAGGTGTATGTGTATGGATTGCTGTTTGTTTGGTGTGCTTGTGTTGTGTTGTGTGTATGTGTTTTGGAACAGCAAATTTTTTCCCTAGGAAAAAATTCACTGTTCTGTATGTTCGATGTTTTAAATTTTCGATTAATAGGGTTCGATATCAGAACACTCGAAATTTTGAAAGTTCGATGTTCTAATATAGACCCGTGCCAGGGTAGGTATTTGCATTTAAGATTGTCTAAATTTCAGACATGATGTCTCAAGGTAAATTTGGTCAAAACTTTATACGTTCATAGGTTCATAGATTAGTACTAGGCTAAGTGCCCTTGTGGGCCTTTTTAAGCCTAGTTAATTACCCCATGTCAGAATCAAACCCTGCACATAGTGTTTTTAAGGAAGACACCTTAACCATTATGCCAATCTCCTACCCCTACAACTACTGGTGAAAAGTCACCCTCTTGATGGATCTTGAATTCAGAGTGATTGCCTACATTTGTTCATTTGTCAGACTGGGGAGACTGGATACATTTATAATCCTGACTCATGTAGGGCTACAAAAGATTGGTCTGGGAAAATAATGGAAATACCCGTCTGATTGTCACAATTACCCATAAAAGTGATCAGGCTACTATTTTGCTTGACATGTAATGGAAGTTTATTCCAAAATTGAGGAATGTGTTGGGATACAAATGAATTTAATCTATTATGCTAACTTATCTTATTAATTTGCTGATGAAGATTTAGGCCCTTGTTTAGATATTTGGTGAACAATTTGTTCTGCAGAGGTACTGAAAATCTAGGATTACTCAAATTAAACACAGGTCACCTCAGAAGTGCTATTAGGCAACTGAGTAAATGGAATGTGCAGAGAGCCTCTCAGAATAACTGAGGGGTTTGAGGCATGTGATCTTTTTAATTAGGAATTCATGAGGTCTCTGTATCTGAATGATATTTTTCATCAGGTACATAGCAAAAAATATCTGTTATCTGTAATTGGCCAAAAGAGAGATGAGTTTAGGGAAGTAACACTTCTTTAAATGTAGAAGAATATGCTTTTGAAAATTAGTTGTGCAAAATTAAATGATTTTCTAACTACTGCTGAGGTATGTTGGTTAAAAGATATTGAGTTATCTACAAAGTTACCCAGACCTAAACCTCTGATGACCATGTCAGTTTGAAGGAGTATATTATTACTGTAATGTGAGGTACACATATTTTGTTTACCAAATTGTATTTTACTTGGTTATAATTATTATTATTGTTATTATTATTATTATTATTATTATTGCAGCAGTAGTTTTGTTGCCTCACAACAAGAGGCTCTCCCGTTCGATTCTCAGCTTGGGTTCGGAGTGCCTTCTGTGTGGAGTCTGCATGTCCACCCCACGGTCGAGTGGGTGTTCAAAAGACATGCTTTGAATGGGCATGCCTTCGTTGAAGGTTGGGCGTCGGGCTGGCAACTTGACACCATAAAAACCAACTGCCAATCATTAGCGGACCGGAGTTCCGCTGTAGCAACCCCTAACCGGGAAAAGCCGAAAGACAAACAACAACATTATTATTGTTATTATAAGCAGTTTCATAGTTTTATCTTATCTGGACTGTATCGGTGGCTGATCACATGATAATACAGGTTTTTGCAGGCACTGGCAAGTTTAGATAAACATACACCAGGAGTAGTTCCATGAAGAATAGTATCAAAAGCCTTGGCCTTGTCAAGGTATCCTGGTTATAAAGCAAAACCATCATTCACTGCTTCAGTGAATCTTTTAAAGAACTCAACAATACCTGGTAGTTAGTGCAGAAGATTAAGACTTTGGGTTTTGTTTGTGTACCTAATGCACGTGGTTTGATTCCTTCTCTCTCTGTGTACCACATCCAACTCTGAGCAAGCAATTTAAACAGACAGTGTTCCTGAGTCTCCTGTGAAAAGGGTCATGTGTCCGTTGGGCTTACATGATTAACAAACGTGTAAATGTAATTAAATAAATAAAAATAGCAAAGACAGTATCTGCTTTCATAAAACCAGATTTATTTGAGCTGAGAGGTACAAGTTGTTTAGTATCTAAGCTGATTAGAGTAGAGGTGACATGTTCCATAATGTCACATATATGGAGATCGGATATGAATGCAGAGAAGGAAAGCACCTATTAAGAGCTTTGAGGGAGCCCGTTGGTGTGGGTTCCCCTGAAAATGGACTATCCATCCAGTAAGCGTACCCAGTTATTATTATTATTACCACCACAGTTATCCTCAGGTTTAAATGAGAAGAAAGCATAAAACTTGGATATTGAGGAAGTGCTCTTTGGGCATTTATACCAGGTTTCTGGAACAACACATCCATGGATATGCATCAAATACAGAAGGGCCTTAAGCTCTGGCTGTTTGGTGTTCATAGGTTCATAGGTAGGTACTAGGCTTTTGGCCCAAGGGCCTACACAAGCCTAGCCAACAAGGTTCCCTGGCTTACGCCACCCAAGAAAGTTAATTTCCTGTGCCCCTGTCAAGCAGAGACACAGAAGTGATCCCCGGGGTGTATTTCCTATTTCCCATTCACTCATCAAGATTTTTCTTGAAGAGTGTTAATGAAGAACTTTGCTTGACATAGATGGGTAGCCTGTTCCGGAGTATGGGAAGTGTCTGGGATAGGAATCTATCCCTCCAGCATGTCCTGTTTATTGTGGTGACAAGGTTTAGGTCCCTAGAGCATGTAGCTCAGAGGGATTGGGATTTCTTTAGGTGTAGCATGTCCAACAGCTCTGGGTTTGACATAGCTTTATATGTTAGGCAGAGATCAACTCTGAGTAGGCGATATGCTACGGAGTAAAGCTGGAGTTTTTTTAGATCTATAAAACCCTGAGGGATATTGATAGAGACATGCACGTCAGAAAGACAGAAAAGGCCCGAGTGGACCTTCCATCACCGATAATGAAACAAGGAATAAGGAAAGGATGATCGGCTCAAACAATTGGCTAAATACCTGGTGTCATATCATGCAGATACAGCACCTTGGTATGGTCCAGTGATTGGCTTGTTTTGGAAGTTAGGTTAGGAGGACTTTTAGCTGGATCCTGCCTATAAAAGGTAAAAATGGGAGCATTAAATACTTTTGCCAGTATGTAGAAGCCATGTACAGATGGGTGCAAACCATTGTTTGGTGAAGCAAGCATGGTTATCAACCATCTCCTCCCATGCTTACACATGCTGTATCTCCACAGTATGACACCAGGTATTTAGCCAGTTCATCCCATGCTTACACATGCTGTATCTGCACAGTATGACACCAAAGTATTTAGCCAGTTCATCCCATGCTTACACATGCTGTATCTGCATGGTATGACACTAGATATTTAGCCAGTTCATCCCATGGTTACACATGCTGTATCTGCATGGTATGACACCAGGTATTTAGCCAGTTCCTCCCATGGTTACACATGCTGTATCTGCACGGTATGACACCAGGTATTTAGCCAGTTCCTCCCATGGTTACACATGCTGTATATGCACGGTATGACACCAGGTATTTAGCCAGTTCCTCCCATGGTTACACATGCTGTATCTGCACAGTATGACACCAGGTATTTAGCCAGTTCCTCCCATGGTTACACATGCTGTATCTGCACGGTATGACACCAGGTATTTAGCCAGTTCCTCCCATGGTTACACATGCTGTATCTGCACAGTATGACACCAGGTATTTAGCCAGTTCATCCCATGCTTACACATGCTATATCTGCATGGTATGACACCAGGTATTTAGCCAGTTCCTCCCATGGTTACACATACTGTATCTGCACAGTATGACACCAGGTATTTAGCCAGTTCCTCCCATGGTTACACATGCTGTATCTACACAGTATGACATCAGGTATTTAGCCAGTTCATCCCATGCTTACACATGCTGTATCTGCATGGTATGACACCAGGTATTTAGCCAGTTCCTCCGATGGTTACACATACTGTATCTGCACATTATGACACCAGGTGTTTAGCCAGTTCCTCCCATGCTTACACATGCTGTATCTGCACAGTATGACACCAGGTATTTAGCCAGTTCCTCCAATGGTTACACATGCTGTATCTTCACAGTATGACACCAGGTATTTAGCCAGTTCCTCCAATGGTTACACATGCTGTATCTGCACAGTATGACACCAGGTATTTAGCCAGTTCCTCCCATGGTTACACATGCTGTATCTGCACAGTATGACACCAGGTATTTAGCCAGTTCATCCCATGCTTACACATGCTGTATCTGCACGGTATGACACCAAGTATTTAGCCAGTTCATCCCATGGTTACACATGCTGTATCTGCACGGTATGACATCAGGTATTTAGCCATTTCCTCCCATGCTTACACATGCTTTATCTGGACGATATGACACCAGGTATTTAGCCAATTGTTTGAGCCAATCATCCTTTCCTTATTCCTTGTTTCATTATCGGTGATGGAAAGTCCACTCGGGCCTTTTCTGTCTTTCTGACGTGCATGGAGACATCTGCCATGTCTCTATCAATATCCCTCAGTTTTATGTGCCAGGTTGTTTTCCCCGTCATGAGTCACCACCATGGCTTACTTTTATTTGTATCATGAAGGTGTCCTCAGAGCCCGTGTAATGTTAGTAATGTTGGCCATGAGAGACAGCTGACTTTTGTCCTAATTTTGTCCGGCCACATTAGTGCAGAATCAGTGTGTTTTACTATGGAGCCACCAATCTCTGGTATAGTCCTGTTTGTGTTTGATGACTGCTTTGGTGTAATGGATATAGGATGTTCTGTTTCATGGTCACTCCAAACTGTGTTATCCTTAATTGGCAGTGCTTGGTTTATGCTGAGGATGGCAACTACTTGTCCAAATAAGCTATGGCAGGGACTTTTTAAATGCCTCAGCATATTATAATTTTGTTTAAAGAATTTGTTGGTGAGTGATGCCCACAGAATGCTTTTATTTGTGAGAGTGTGGCCTCAAATTTGGTTTGGTTTAGGAATTTGACTATAAGGAAACATGGTTGGAGATGAACACAACACTGAGTGTCTATAATCAGAAAACACAAACTGTGTCTAGAAGTTGTAAATCTTGTTATACACCTTAAAACCCTGGATTATCTGGAATTGGACACTAACCTGTGTCTATAATTAGGAAGCACAGCTTTAGATGATTGGTATCATAATGAAAAAAGTAGCCATTGGTCAAGGTGGACAGCACAAAGAGTAGCCAAATGATAGCGTTTTGTACTTCAGTTGAAGAAAGAGAATTTGACACATTTTATTTCAGGTACTGGTAAAAATGAGAGCAGGGGGAGGGTAACAGCAGTGTTATAATAAGTCAATATTTTACTTGTAACTGGAATCAGCTACAAAATTGCTGTTCGCTGATGTTGCAGAAGAGGATAGCTTTCATGTTCAAGTAGAAGGAAACCAATCTAGTAAGCTCCCGTAGTGATTTATTCATCTGTAAAGGAGCAGTGGTTACTATTTGGAGCTGTGTATTGATCCCACAGTGATTTCTTCATATGTAAAGAAGCAGTGGTTACTATTTTAAGCTGTGTATTGATCCCATAGTGATTTATTCATCGGTAAAGGAGCAGTGGTTACTATTTGGAGCTGTGTATTGATCCCATAGTGATTTATTTATTTTTAAAGAAGCAGTGGTTAGTACTTGGAGCTGTGTATTGATCTCATAGTGATTTATTCATCTGTAAAGGAGCAGTGGTTACTATTTGGAGCTGTGTATTGATCCCATAGTGATTTATTCAAATTTAAAGAAGCAGTGGTTACTATTTGGAGCTGTGTATTGATCCCATAGTGATTTATTCATCTGTAAAGGAGCAGTGGTTACTATTTAGAGCTGTGTATTGATCCCATAGTGATTTATTCATCTGTAAAGGAGCCGTGGTTACTATTTGGAGCTGTGTATTGATCCCATAGTGATTTATTCAAATTTAAAGAAGCAGTGGTTACTATTTGGAGCTGTGTATTGATCTCATAGTGATTTATTCATCTGTAAAGGAGCAGTGTTTTTTGGAGGTGTGTATTGATCCAATAGTGATTTGTTCATCTGTAAAGGAGCAGTGGTTACTATTTGGAGCTGTGTATTGATCCCATAGTGATTTATTCATCTGTAAAGGAGAAGTGGTTACTGTTTGGAGCTGTATATTGATCTCATAGTGATTTATTTATCTATAAAGGAGCAGTGGTTTTTGGAGCTGTGTATTGATCCCATAGTGATTTATTCATCTGTAAAGGAGCAGTGGTTACTATTTGAAGCTGTGTATTGATCCCATAGTGATTTATTCATCTGTAAAGGAGCAGTGGTTACTATTTGGAGCTGTTTATTGATCCCATAGTGATTTATTCATATGTAAAGAAGCAGTGGTTTCTATTTAGAGCTGTGTATTGATCCCATAGTGATTTATTCATCTGTAAAGGAGCAGTGGTTACTATTTGGAGCTGTGTATTGATCCCATAGTGATTTATTCAAATTTAAAGAAGCAGTGGTTACTATTTGGAGCTGTGTATTGATCCCATAGTGATTTATTCATCTGTAAAGGAGCAGTGGTTACTATTTGGAGCTGTGCATTGATCCCATAGTGATTTATTCATATGTAAAGAAGCAGTGGTTACTATTTGGAGCTGTGTATTGACCCCATAGTGATTTATTAATCTGTAAAGGAGCAGTGGTTACTATTTGGAGCTGTGTATTGATCCCATTGTGATTTATTCAAATTTAAAGAAGCAGTGGTTACTATTTGGAGCTGTGTATTAATCACATAGTGATTTATTCATCTGTAAAGGAGCAATGTTTTTTGGAGCTGTGTATTGATCCCATAGTGATTTGTTCATCTGTAAAGGAGCAGTGGTTACTATTTGGAGCTGTGTATTGATCCCATAGTGATTTATTCATCTGTAAAGGAGAAGTGGTTACTGTTTGGAGCTGTGTATTGATCCCATAGTGATTTATTCATCTGTAAAGGAGCAGTGGTTACTATTTGAAGCTGTGTATTGATCCCATAGTGATTTATTCATCTGTAAAGGAGCAGTGGTTACTATTTGGAGCTGTTTATTGATCCCATAGTGATTTATTCATATGTAAAGAAGCAGTGGTTTCTATTTAGAGCTGTGTATTGATCCCATAGTGATTTATTCATCTGTAAAGGAGCAGTGGTTACTATTTGGAGCTGTGTATTGATCCCATTGTGATTTATTCATATGTAAAGAAGCAGTGGTTACTATTTGGAGCTGTGTATTGATCCCATAGTGATTTATTCATATGTAAAGAAGCAGTGGTTTCTATTTAGAGCCGAGTATTGATCCCATAGTGATTTATTCATCTGTAAAGGAACAGTGGTTACTATTTAGAGCTGTGTATTGATCCCATAGTGATTTATTCATCTGTAAAGGAGGAGTTGTTACTATTTGGAGCTGTGTATTGATCTCATAGTGATTTATTCATCTGTAAAGGAGCAGTGTTTTTTGGAGGTGTGTATTGATCCAGTAGTGATTTGTTCATCTGTAAAGGAGCAGTGGTTACTATTTGGAGCTGTGTATTGATCCCATAGTGATTTATTCATCTGTAAAGGAGAAGTGGTTACTGTTTGGAGCTGTATATTGATCTCATAGTGATTTATTTATCTATAAAGGAGCAGTGGTTTTTGGAGCTGTGTATTGATCCCATAGTGAT
The DNA here is from genome assembly GCF_019279795.1 of Protopterus annectens. NCBI lineage: Eukaryota > Metazoa > Chordata > Ceratodontiformes > Protopteridae > Protopterus > Protopterus annectens. The sequence continues at coordinate 134,617,511 of NC_056730.1, read as the reverse complement.
TTATGCATCTGTAAAGGAGCAGTGGTTACTATTTGAAGCTGTGTATTGATCCCATAGTGATTTATTCGTCTGTAAAGGAGCAGTGGTTACTATTTGGAGCTGTTTATTGATCCCATAGTGATTTATTCATATGTAAAGAAGCAGTGGTTTCTATTTAGAGCTGTGTATTGATCCCATAGTGATTTATTCATCTGTAAAGGAGCAGTGGTTACTATTTGGAGCTGTGTATTGATCCCATAGTGATTTATTTATTTTTAAAGAAGCAGTGGTTAGTATTTGGAGCTGTGTATTGATCTCATAGTGATTTATTCATCTGTAAAGGAGCAGTGGTTACTATTTGGAGCTGTGTATTGATCCCATAATGATTTATTCAAATTTAAAGAAGCAGTGGTTACTATTTGGAGCTGTGTATTGATCCCATAGTGATTTATTCATTTGTAAAGGAGCAGTGGTTACTATTTGGAGCTGTTTATTGATCCCATAGTGATTTATTCATATGTAAAGAAGCAGTGGTTTCTATTTAGAGCTGTGTATTGATCCCATAGTGATTTATTCATCTGTAAAGGAGCAGTGGTTACTATTTGGAGCTGTGTATTGATCCCACAGTGATTTATTCATATGTAAAGAAGCAGTGGTTACTATTTTAAGCTGTGTATTAATCCCATAGTGATTTATTCATCGGTAAAGGAGCAGTGGTTACTATTTGGAGCTGTGTATTGATCCCATAGTGATTTATTTATTTTTAAAGAAGCAGTGGTTAGTATTTGGAGCTGTGTATTGATCTCATAGTGATTTATTCATCTGTAAAGGAGCAGTGGTTACTATTTGGAGCTGTGTATTGATCCCATAGTGATTTATTCAAATTTAAAGAAGCAGTGGTTACTATTTGGAGCTGTGTATTGATCCCATAGTGATTTATTCATCTGTAAAGGAGCAGTGGTTACTATTTAGAGCTGTGTATTGATCCCATAGTGATTTATTCATCTGTAAAGGAGCCGTGGTTACTATTTGGAGCTGTGTATTGATCCCATAGTGATTTATTCAAATTTAAAGAAGCAGTGGTTACTATTTGGAGCTGTGTATTGATCTCATAGTGATTTATTCATCTGTAAAGGAGCAGTGTTTTTTGGAGGTGTGTATTGATCCAATAGTGATGTGTTCATCTGTAAAGGAGCAGTGGTTACTATTTGGAGCTGTGTATTGATCCCATAGTGATTTATTCATCTGTAAAGGAGAAGTGGTTACTGTTTGGAGCTGTATATTGATCTCATAGTGATTTATTTATCTATAAAGGAGCAGTGGTTTTTGGAGCTGTGTATTGATCCCATAGTGATTTATTCATCTGTAAAGGAGCAGTGGTTACTATTTGAAGCTGTGTATTGATCCCATAGTGATTTATTCATCTGTAAAGGAGCAGTGGTTACTATTTGGAGCTGTTTATTGATCCCATAGTGATTTATTCATATGTAAAGAAGCAGTGGTTTCTATTTAGAGCTGTGTATTGATCCCATAGTGATTTATTCGTCTGTAAAGGAGCAGTGGTTACTATTTGGAGCTGTGTATTGATCCCATAGTGATTTATTTATTTTTAAAGAAGCAGTGGTTAGTATTTGGAGCTGTGTATTGATCTCATAGTGATTTATTCATCTGTAAAGGAGCAGTGGTTACTATTTGGAGCGATGTATTGATCCCATAGTGATTTATTCAAATTTAAAGAAGCAGTGGTTACTATTTGGAGCTGTGTATTGATCCCATAGTGATTTATTCATCTGTAAAGGAGCAGTGGTTACTATTTGGAGCTGTGTATTGATCCCATAGTGATTTATTCAAATTTAAAGAAGCAGTGGTTACTATTTGGAGCTGTGTATTAATCACATAGTGATTTATTCATCTGTAAAGGAGCAATGTTTTTTGGAGCTGTGTATTGATCCCATAGTGATTTGTTCATCTGTAAAGGAGCAGTGGTTACTATTTGGAGCTGTATATTGATCCCATTGTGATTTATTCATCTGTAAAGGAGAAGTGGTTACTGTTTGGAGCTGTATATTGATCTCATAGTGATTTATTTATCTATAAAGGAGCAGTGGTTTTTGGAGCTGTCTATTGATCCCATAGTGATTTATTCATCTGTAAAGGAGCAGTGGTTACTATCTGAAGCTGTGTATTGATCCCATAGTGATTTATTCATCTGTAAAGGAGCAGTGGTTACTATTTGGAGCTGTTTATTGATCCCATAGTGATTTATTCATATGTAAAGAAGCAGTGGTTTCTATTTAGAGCTGTATATTGATCCCATAGTGATTTATTCATCTGTAAAGGAGCAGTGGTTACTATTTGGAGCTGTGTATTGATCCCATTGTGATTTATTCATATGTAAAGAAGCAGTGGTTAGTATTTGGAGCTGTGTATTGATCCCATAGTAATTTATTCATATGTAAAGAAGCAGTGGTTTCTATTTAGAGCCGAGTATTGATCCCATAGTTATTTATTCATCTGTAAAGGAACAGTGGTTACTATTTAGAGCTGTGTATTGATCCCATAGTGATTTAGTCATCTGTAAAGGAGGAGTTGTTACTATTTGGAGCTGTGTATTGATCTCATAGTGATTTATTCATCTGTAAAGGAGCAGTGTTTTTTGGAGGTGTGTATTGATCCAGTAGTGATTTGTTCATCTGTAAAGGAGCAGTGGTTACTATTTGGAGCTGTGTATTGATCCCATAGTGATTTATTCATCTGTAAAGGAGAAGTGGTTACTGTTTGGAGCTGTATATTGATCTCATAGTGATTTATTTATCTATAAAGGAGCAGTGGTTTTTGGAGCTGTGTATTGATCCCATAGTGATTTATTCATCTGTAAAGGAGCAGTGGTTACTATTTGAAGCTGTGTATTCATCCCATAGTGATTTATTCATCTGTACAGGAGCAGTGGTTACTATTTGGAGCTGTTTATTGATCCCATAGTGATTTATTCATATGTAAAGAAGCAGTGGTTTCTATTTAGAGCTGTGTATTGATCCCATAGTGATTTATTCATCTGTAAAGGAGCAGTGGTTACTATTTGGAGCTTTGTATTGATCCCATAGTGATTTATTTATTTTTAAAGAAGCAGTGGTTAGTATTTGGAGCTGTGTATTGATCTCATAGTAATTTATTCATCTGTAAAGGAGCAGTGGTTACTATTTGGAGCTGTGTATTGATCCCATAATGATTTATTCAAATTTAAAGAAGCAGTGGTTACTATTTGGAGCTGTGTATTGATCCCATAGTGATTTATTCATCTGTAAAGGAGCAGTGGTTACTATTTGGAGCTGTGCATTGATCCCATAGTGATTTATTCATATGTAAAAAAGCAGTGGTTACTATTTGGAGCTGTGTATTGACCCCATAGTGATTTATTCATCTGTAAAGGAGCAGTGGTTACTATTTGGAACTGTGTATTGATCCCATAGTGATTTATTCAAATTTAAAGAAGCAGTGGTTACTATTTGGAGCTGTGTATTGATCCCATAGTGATTTATTCATCTGTAAAGGAGAAGTGGTTACTGTTTGGAGCTGTAAATTGATCTCATAGTGATTTATTTATCTATAAAGGAGCAGTGGTTTTTGGAGCTGTGTATTGATCCCATAGTGATTTATTCATCTGTAAAGGAGCAGTGGTTACTATTTGAAGCTGTGTATTGATCCCATAGTGATTTATTCATCTGTAAAGGAGCAGTGGTTACTATTTGGAGCTGTTTATTGATCCCATAGTGATTTATTCATATGTAAAGAAGCAGTGGTTTCTATTTAGAGCTGTGTATTGATCCCATAGTGATTTATTCATCTGTAAAGGAGCAGTGGTTACTATTTGGAGCTGTGTATTGATCCCACAGTGATTTATTCATATGTAAAGAAGCAGTGGTTACTATTTTAAGCTGTGTATTAATCCCATAGTGATTTATTCATCGGTAAAGGAGCAGTGGTTACTATTTAGAGCTGTGTATTGATCCCATAGTGATTTATTTATTTTTAAAGAAGCAGTGGTTAGTATTTGGAGCTGTGTATTGATCTCATAGTGATTTATTCATCTGTAAAGGAGCAGTGGTTACTATTTGGAGCTGTGTATTGATCCCATAGTGATTTATTCAAATTTAAAGAAGCAGTGGTTACTATTTGGAGCTGTGTATTGATCCCATAGTGATTTATTCATCTGTAAAGGAGCAGTGGTTACTATTTGGAGCTGTGTATTGATCTCATAGTGATTTATTCATCTGTAAAGGAGCAGTGTTTTTTGGAGGTGTGTATTGATCCAATAGTGATTTGTTCATCTGTAAAGGAGCAGTGGTTACTATTTGGAGCTGTGTATTGATCCCATAGTGATTTATTCATCTGTAAAGGAGCAGTGGTTACTATTTGGAGCTGTGCATTGATCCCATAGTGATTTATTCATATGTAAAAAAGCAGTGGTTACTATTTGGAGCTGTGTATTGACCCCATAGTGATTTATTCATCTGTAAAGGAGCAGTGGTTACTATGTGGAGCTGTGTATTGATCCCATAGTGATTTATTCAAATTTAAAGAAGCAGTGGTTACTATTTGGAGCTGTGTATTGATCTCATAGTGATTTATTCATCTGTAAAGGAGCAATGTTTTTTGGAGCTGTGTATTGATCCCATAGTGATTTGTTCATCTGTAAAGGAGCATTGGTTACTATTTGGAGCTGTGTATTGGTCCCATAGTGATTTATTCATCTGTAAAGGAGAAGTGGTTACTGTTTGGAGCTGTAAATTGATCTCATAGTGATTTATTTATCTATAAAGGAGCAGTGGTTTTTGGAGCTGTGTATTGATCCCATAGTGATTTATTCATCTGTAAAGGAGCAGTGGTTACTATTTGAAGCTGTGTATTGATCCCATAGTGATTTATTCATCTGTAAAGGAGCAGTGGTTACTATTTGGAGCTGTTTATTGATCCCATAGTGATTTATTCATATGTAAAGAAGCAGTGGTTTCTATTTAGAGCTGTGTATTGATCCCATAGTGATTTATTCATCTGTAAAGGAGCAGTGGTTACTATTTGGAGCTGTGTATTGATCCCATTGTGATTTATTCATATGTAAAGAAGCAGTGGTTACTATTTGGAGCTGTGTATTGATCCCATAGTGATTTATTCATATGTAAAGAAGCAGTGGTTTCTATTTAGAGCCGAGTATTGATCCCATAGTGATTTATTCATCTGTAAAGGAACAGTGGTTACTATTTGGAGCTGTGTATTGATCCCATAGTGATTTATTCATCTGTAAAGGAGGAGTTGTTACTATTTGGAGCTGTATATTGATCTCGTAGTGATTTATTTATCTGTAAAGGAGCAGTGTTTTTTGGAGCTGTGTATTGATCCCATAGTGATTTATTCATCTGTAAAGGAGCAGTGGTTACTATTTAGAGCTGTGTATTGATCCCATAGTGATTTATTCATATGTAAATGAGCAGTGTTTTTTGGAGCTCTGTATTGATCCCATAGTGATTTGTTCATCTGTAAAGGAGCAGTGGTTACTATTTGGAGCTGTGTATTGATCCCATAGTGATTTATTCATATGTAAAGGAGCAGTGGTTACTATTTGGAGCTGTGTATTGATCCCATAGTGATTTATTCATCTGTAAAGGAGAAGTGGTTACTGTTTGGAGCTGTGTATTGATCTCATAGTGATTTATTTATCTATAAAGGAGCAGTGATTTTTTGGAGCTGTGTATTGATCCCATAGTGATTTATTCATCTGTAAAGGAGCAGTGGTTACTATTTGGAGCTGTGTATTGATCCCATTGTGATTTATTCATATGTAAAGAAGCAGTGGTTACTATTTGAAGCTGTGTATTGATCCCATAGTGATTTATTCATCTGTAAAGGAGCAGTGGTTACTATTTAGAGCTGTGTACTGATCCCCTAGTTCTTTATTCATCTGTAAAGGAGGAGTGGTTACTATTTGGTTACTATTTACAGCTGTGTATTGATTAGTCATGACTTGTTGCTCACTCTGCCAGCCCTTTGCAGTGTATTTTATGAAATATGTCTTGCTTTCCAAAAAAAAAAATAGAATTGAGATATTAGAAGTCCACAAGAACGTTGCAAAACATTTTACCAAAAATTGCTGAAAGACTTTGCCAAAAGTGTGTAAAATTGTGGGCTTTGGTACCGAACTATACTCTAATAGTTCTTTATATTTTATGCTGCATCTTGTATTAATCACGAAGGTTACTAGTCAGATATGCTGACGTGTAGTTGCTTTCAGTTTGAGTTTTTTCCTAAAATGTGTGTACATTAACTCGTTTCTTCCTTTAAGAGAACACCTGTCAGAAAAACAGAGTGTATCTTTACAGGAAGCTTCCCTGTGCTTCTGAAACAAATGTATTTATCAGCGTTTTTAAAGTCTGATTTTTCAAGTCCTGGTTCAGATGCATACCTAAACCTAGGCCTAAAGGTAGCATCTGTAAGCCAACATGATTTAGAAAGCATGCAGAGAGAAATTGTCAGCATGGGATATACAGAATCGGATATTTTAAGGAGTGTTTTTAAAAAAGTTATGAACAATGTGAAATATTTTCTATTTGGATAAATAATGCAAAAATGGAGTATGATAACATTGTGTTACGAGTATTATATGCAAACATTATGTGTTTATAAAAAAAATTTAATTAAAACATAGTGGGATACACATAGACATGAGATATAAATGTTTTTTGGTAAAGTGGTCATGACTGTTAGCTATATTTTTCATAACTAAATTAATTTCATAAAAGCCATACAATCTACAGGTGAACTAATAGTGCCATCTTATACAAATCATTAAAGCACATAATGTTGCCAGTGATACTTGGCCTCTAACACAGCTAGTTTTATCAATTAATATTCTTTTGAAGTATTTTGAAACCACAATATGCACAATTTCAGAGATTTTACAATATCACAAAACAGCAGTATGCTACCCCTTGCTGTCAGATGTCATTGGAAAGCAGTCAACTCTCTACACGATGCCTTAGATCCATCTTGCATATGTACAGAGATATAACAATTTATTTGACTATAACACCAGCACTTTTTGGCATATAAAATATATTTTTTCTTATATCTGCAATGTAAAATCAGTATCAGCAGACAGACCTCTGAAGCTAACATTAGTGTATAACTCACTATCTGTTGGAAGAGTTTAAATATTTCACATTTTTGTATCGCTTTCTATTTTTCAAATATTGCGAATCTTATGAAATGCAATGTACTTTCAGTAGAGGATTTCTGAGAAAAGCTCTCGGGAAGCAAGTGGTTTACAGGGTTAGAAGACCTCAGGAAACTAGAGGATTAATTAACCTCCTGCTGTTCAAGACTGAATGAGTTCTTCTCTACACAGTACATGTTCAAGGCCTCTAATCACAAATATGCAACATTAACATATCAGACATTAATTCATGTGATCTTAGCTTAAACAGATTATAGCAAAAGCTTAATACTTTGTTTAAGGATTTGGCATAATGCTTAAGGTGTGTATCTCCTAGGTGCAAGGTACATGGTTTGAGTCTCAACTGAGCTTAAAATGGATTGCAAGGCATCCAGCCTAGTACTTACCTTAAGTAGTAAAAATGAATTTATAAATTGATTTCTTGTTCTCCAAGCAATATTTTTAACAGTAAAATGTTGATTCCAAAACCCTTTCAATGCATTGAACACTTACTACTAACATTTGATTCGAAAACCCTTTACAAGCAAAAAAACTTAAACTGCAGAGAAAACATGAAGAAGGCCCAGCCTTTAGAAAAACAGAAATCTTGTTTATGTTTTATGAGCAACCAAGCATTTTCTATTCTATCATCTTCTATTTTGTGCCATGATTACGTGACTGCAGCATCTTAACTCATTTGCAGGTTCCTTCACAGTTGTCCCGTTCTGACAGAGAGCACATGTTCAACATATTTGTCATACTACTTTTTCCCCGTTTCTTCTTGAAAAGTAAGCATAACTATTTTGTCAGCTGCCTTCCATTTCATGGTAGCATGGTGACACAGCCATTCAGCATTATTACTTCACAGCAGCTACTTCTTTAGTTTGATTTGTTCCCAGAGTGCTTTTTGAAGAGCTACATGGTCCTGCCTTCTTGGCATGAGGGCTATGATTTCTTGCCTCATATCCAGGTACTTCTTGATTAATGAAGCCAACTTGAGCAAATATCTATAAATGTAGGGGTGAGAGAAAAAGAGTGAAAGAACGTGATTGTGCACGTGTGTATGTTTGTGTGTACTTGCACGGGCAGTCCATTCGCAAGATATTTTATTTATGTTTTTCTATTTTTGCACAGGATTTTTCTGAAAACCTACTTTTCAACACTCCGTGTGAGATATCCTCACGTATTGTAAATTGTAGCTGTACAGAAATTTGGGACCCTCACATTTTCTGGTTTATATGTACCATATTTAATCTGTTATGCAACATTGAACAGGCATACTTACCCAGATAAGCTACTCTCCAATTGGTGACGACAGTATCCAGTATGGACTCGTCTGAAGCTAGTTGTTGAAAACTACAAGCAGAGAGGGTTCAAGATATTGTTCTTAGCAGAATAAATGAATAACCACAATACTGCTGTCCACTCTCAGTTGATTGCTATTCTGTGTAGTTTCTTAGATGCTGGGAGAATGTTGTTGTTCCGATAAGAATGCATTTTCTGTTTTTTATTATCAGATACAGAATACAAAGTCTCATTTTGTTGACTACATTTTCGGTGATTGTTGTGAGAGCTCTGCATTTTGTAGATAAGGACAATTTCCCTTGCCCCTTACCATTAACATTTTGCAGCTTTGCATTTAGGATGTGTAAACTCAAAGGGGTGGAGGGGAGCTGTGGGGAGATTGTGCACCTGCAAATCAGTAGTGTTTGTAACTTTTGTTGAATTCAGCTGTTTTGTTTCACTGTTCTGAAGCCATGCTAAACAATGCTTAATGGCTTTCCCTATTCCCCTAGATGGTTTCCTTCAACATAGCTCACAGCTGTCTAGATTTTTGCAGAATGTCCAAATTTTTGCCCCATATTTTTGGTCTGTTTCTCATAAAATTACTGGATTTCTGACAGATTACTAAGTATTAGTCATTAGAGTTTCAAACTTCACATCCTTCAGAAAAAGCATGCCAATGCAAACCCTGTTATTCTGGCAACTTTCTAAGTTTATAAGAGCAATGTTTATAGCTGTCCCTATTTTGGCACTATGTCCACCCATTATTTTTGACTTTGTCTAGATTTCGTGCACTAAGAAGTTTAAAGATAATCTCAAGCAGTCCTTTGTCTCCATACTTGGGTGGCTTCAGGACACATAAGAGTCCTGACTTGACTTTATTGGTTTACGTCTGTTGTGTTTTTGTTGTACTGCATAAATCCACTTATACTATTTCATTCCACTCACTGTCTTGTTTAAGCAGAGTAATGTCAGACACAGTTCTATTCCAGCAGATAATATCTGAAGTCTGAAGTACACCTGGCTTATTGCCAGAGTTCTGGACGCCTCTCTATGTATTTTTGTCTCCACTCCCCAACATCATTATATAGATCGTATTCACCAGTTCATCTGCATTCCTTACATTACATGGATAAGGCTTTATATTTGCAGAGTTTCCCATGATTGCTTGCTGTGCTATTAATTAACGAGTTACAGCTGCATGTTCTTTAATACAGCCTTTAATACTGTAGACTTTATGGAAAATAGCTTCCTGCACGTCTTCAGACTCTGATGTTTGGTTCTACATATATCATTGTTGGTAGCATGGTTTACATTCTTTACAGCTACTCCTAGCAAGGAAAGATATTCATGGTGGTGCTTTCTTCTAGATTTCAAGCATTTTTTATCACTCTAAGGCATTAAAATTAAAAATATATTCAAAGTTTTAAGATTGTGTGATCTGCTTATCCATGAAAACATTGTAAAAGGAAGATAATTAGTGTGTTTTAGTGATTAGATTTATGGTGTGTTAGTGGTCATCAAAACCAGCAATCAAAATAAAGCCATGTTGTTCTTATTTAAATGTGGGTAGTCTTAATTTACTACTGTTATTCGTACTGAAACTTTTATGATTCTCAAGTAGGTAAATAGATTGTTGAAATCAAGCTTACATAAAGCACATTTTTGGTCACATTTTTGCTTGTTGTGTTTTGTATTCCTGGTAGAAGATTATTTCTAACACATACAGGGGAGTTTAACTACTCAGGCTGCTTTGTCCTTTTTTAAACCATGCTGACCTCAGCACACAGAGAATGTTAAGAACGGGTGTCTAGTAGATTATAACGGCATGCAGCTTGCATTCAAATTATGCAAAGAAACCTCACCATAAGAATATATTCATACCTCATTGTAAAATAAAAATGCTTTCTCTTTTTTCCTGTTTTTCACTGTTTTTCACTAAGGTTGTACTTAGCATCTTATTCAACAGTAGGGCTACTGTCAATCATCAGATGATCTTATGGAATAGGTAAACCATGCCAAAACAATGCGTACCTGTAGCAAATAATTTCCACCCAGGAACTGCATACTGCAAACCTCTGAACATCACCTTCAGCACATTTCATGGGAAGTGCTAAACTACATGGATGGTTGACATAAACAGGGTATGAATGATGTGTTGGCCAAACCAGAATGGAGCCTACATTGTCAAAGATGATGGCTATCTGACTTCAAGAAATGCTGACTGCTTGATCCCAAAGGACAAAAGCTTATTAGAAGATGCATCTGTTCAGTCAGATGGTCTCTAAGTGGCCTGCGAGATGGGTCACGCTGAAAAAAGTGTTGCTAACTCATTTTAAAACAATCAAATGTTTAATTAATTGTAGCTGTAAGTCATGTCTCCAGTGATCTGAAATGGGTACTGAAAATGAATGAATGAACTAACAGCATTCAAGCATTTTCCATGACAGACATTCATGAAAGATGCTTTTGCATTTTGATTGATGTTGTTATGAAGAAAAAAAGTCATATTGACAAACAGCTATAATCCATTATACAGAGTTATGGGGATATAAACCAAGACAGTCTGTATTTGTGCATCACTTATTCACAAAATGTAGAGTTAATAATATTGAAGAATACCAGATATAAATGAAGACATGATTAATTTCAGTCCTGGGTCCTCCCCTATTTGGTATCTAGTTCTCTGAAGTCTAGGCCAACACGAAGGGAGCCTTACTGACCAAGTTTGCAGACCATTGCAAGTTGGGTGCCATAATTGACTCCTCAGGTGATGCTGACATCCTACAAAAAGGCCTCATTGGGACCAATGACTGGTGTCAGAACCATGGCCTTAAGCTCAATGCTAAAAAATGTGTCGTCATCCCCTTTGGGAAAAACCCGGTTCCCATGAATTACCACATTGATGATAGTCCACTGAACACAGAAGGCGTTATAAGAGATCTGGGAACACAGGTTGACAGGAACCTCTCTTTTGACAACCACATTGCCACTTTGGTCAGAAAGTCCTTCAGTGTGGCACATCTTGGTACTAAGAGTTTTGCATCCAGGAAGAAAGAGGTCATTGTCTCCCTCTACTCTTCCCTCATTAGCCCAATCATCGAGTACAATGCCCCATTTGGCATGTACCTCACTAGACTCCTGCAACAACTAGACAGCCTGCAAAAGTACGTCACAAAGAGGATCCTATGCCTTAAACACTTGTCCTATATGGACAGACTTAAAAAACTCCAACTATTTTCTGTCTCATATCGTCTACTTCGAGGCGATCTCTGTTTGACTTACAAAGCTATGTCTAACCCAGCTCTGTTAGAAATGCTACAAATAAGGAAATCCCAATCCCTCAGCACTACATGCTCCAGAAACCTCAACCTCATTACCACAATCAACAGAACAAGCTGGAGGGACAGGTTCATAACCACTGGAGCTGCCCATGCTATAGAATAGACTTCCCATACATGTCAAGTAGAGTGCCTCACTGGCCCTGTTCAAGAGAAATCTTGATGAGTGGATGGGAAATAGAAAATTCATCCCGGGGATCACACCAGTGACTCTACTCAACAGAGGCACTGGGAACTAAGGTCAGGTGGCACGATGCCAGGGTAATTCTATGGGCTAGGCTTGTAAAGGCTCCAGGGCCATTAGCTTAGTACACACCTATGATTCTACAAACTTGCAAAAAAATTCAAAAACAATATGATGTGAAATAATGCTTGATGCTGCGGAAGCTGTATAATTCCAAAGTCTGAAAAAAATGTCAGTGGTAAAACAATGTATGACAAAGAGCAAATTATACATGGAGTGGCAGTGGTGGACAAGGGAAATGCAGTGACTGAGTGCAGGTGTAGCTCACCCGGTGAAGTCTGGCTGAAAACAGCAGTTCAGCATAAAACTGAACCATATTATATTGTCCAGTCAAGAGTTGCTTAAACAGCACAGGGTTGATACAGATATCTTGAGCACTGTTAGTGGCATGTGATGTGGGGATTTAGCACACCTGACACCTGGCCAAACTGGCTGTTCCTGCCCCACTGAATACCAGTGTAGCAGTCCTTCAAATCCTAAACAGAGTCACTTAGAAACAACATTTAAGAGTAATATGTTTTGGGACTGTTAGCTATTGGATACATTTCTCACATCCATTCTGTGGCATGGGGAGGGAGTATCTCACGCTCCTTGATAATCTGAAATGTAGTGAAGCATTATTAACACATGCCATATGATTGCAGTTTAGTAGTCTTTTTCCATAGGGCAGTTTGCTTCCTACTATGTGAGAGGGTGTGCACATCTGTAAACAGGAGGGATTTCATTACATCACATTCAAACTTGTGTGTAAGACTGGCAGTATAAAACAAACGTGTTCTGCAAACTTCTGGTGCGCCTGCAATGCCCACAGATAGTCATCAGAAGAGATGTGCATTGAATTCTCCCAGGTGCATTTCTTATCGGCATATATTGTGTTCAACGTTATGCCCAACCAAAACTGACTTACCAGCGATGGGGAGGGGGAGTAGCTGCGTGGAATTGACAACTGATTTACATAGTTTGTGTAAACTGATGGAAAAAGTGAGATGAACTGAACTGGGAACTTCCAGAGAACCCTAGAAAACGTGTATGTGTGTCAGGAAAGAGAAGAGATGAAATATCCTAGTAGGGGATTTCCAAAAGAGGGTGATAAATTCCATTGCAGCTAACAAATCTGTCACTTGTTGATAAAACTTGAGAATTTACTTCTTATGAAAATATCTTCAGCAAAATTAAACTGTAGACTGGATAAATTTGATGCCAAGCTCTGGAGTATTTAGGTACTAAGAAGGATGTCTTTTTTGAGTGTAATGGTTATCTGTTCTTGGCTCATTTAATATAATAAGAAAGAAATGCATGAGGATCTTGTACACCTGACCATCATGGCTGTTCCTGTACTGCTGGTTACCACTGGAGTAGATGTTCACACCCTAAACAGAGCGACTATCAAGCAGCATGTAAGAGTCGTCTGTAGTGGGACTATTGGATGTTGGATACATTATATGCACACACACACACACACACACACACACACACACACACACACACACACACACATGCATATATGTTCAGAATATATAAACATATGTAATGTAAAAACAAGTGGCAGGCAAATTAGATATAAAGTGCATTGTAATAATATTGAACATTGTAATAATGTTGAAGCAGAAAGGCTGACGGTTTATGCTGACTACAAAGTGCTATGAAGCTCCAACAGGGTCTAAGTTATTAAAAAAACTGCATCAGATGCACAGCTATACCTACTCACAAATGGTGAACCATAAGAACCACTTTGTAGTCTCATACTCAGTGGATATTGCTACTCACAGTGGATATTGCTACTCACATGCGCCATTTCTTACCCTTATGCGTATTTTAGGTGATGTGAGTAGATAGATTTAGTCATAAAGTAGTCTGTGAAACAGAGCATGTGGTTGACATTGAACAGAAGACTGCAACAGTAACAGAGTGAATACTGGACAGTAGATTGATTTACGAGTTACGCCTTCAATGGTTACTTGCAGTTTGGATCGTTAAGTTCTACGCAGGACTGTTCTGCATAAGCCACGTGGTTTGTATGGTGCTCACCATGAAGTCAAGGGTAGGAAGAGGTGCAGCAAAACATTTTCATGATAGTATCATATCTGATACAGAAAAGTGCTCAACCAAGAGTTCTGGAACCTTTCTAGAACTTACTAAGGGATATCAGCTTTATGTCTGAAATTAATCTGCCACCTATGAACACGTGTAGTCCCCTGTGTGGCAGTTTGCAAGGATATGATATATTTTTGACTTGTTTTATTGTATTTTAAATCATAAACACTATTAATACAAAAAATTTCAAATCATTCCTCAAAAACTACCTAAAAGACAATTGGATATGCTCCTGACAACTCACATCACCCCTCTCTAGTCAAACACTCAACTCGTGTACCAACATCAGTTATTTAAGTCTTAATTTCTTCTACTCCCCTCTTCCTACAGTTCAGACTTCTCTCTAACTATCTCTAGCTTCACACACTTTCACTTATTCTTTCCTTTATGCACTTTACCTCAAGGCTGCCTCAGTATATATAACTGCAAATTAGTATAGTCATTTATTTTTTTTCTTTCTCTGTAACAGAACTTTTAGATATTGAACTATTTAAGTAATATTTTGTATCTATGTACTGTAATGTTTTTATTCTGTCGTATGTAATCATTTTTCAATGTATTTTTATAGTTTCTTTGTAATAGAGCTTTTCTCCCTGGGCCTCCACTGAAAAAGAGCCATCTGGCCCAGTCAGACATTCCTGATAAACAAATGTAAAAATGCACACATGCACTTGTGGGACACTAATGCCACTGTGATGCTACCACTAGAATGTAGCATGTTTCTATAAAATAAATGCATCCCACAATTGCCTACCTCCCTGGCTGGCCCTTCAGGTTCATAGATTGTTAGGTGATCCTGGGACATTACATTTGCAAATGCCCACCCTTCCGCTGTGCCAGTGGGTTGTCATAAATTGTCTGTGATGTTATTGTGTTGTGCTGTTATCCCTGTACCATTTCCTGCTGCTTCTTTTAGGTTTGGGTTTGGCTTTGACTGGTGAAAGCCACATCTTTACTTCAGACCACACATTTCCAGGTAGTTTGGAGTATTAAAATATTTAAGATTATAGACATCTGTAGCTGTTCAGAATCACCATGTCCATATTCTTTGTAATGGAATATGGAGCTTTTCTCCTTGGGCCCCCACTGAAAAAGAGCCATCTGGCCCAGTCAGACATTCCTGATAAACAAATGTAAAAATAAAATAAATACAAATATTATTATTATTATTATTATTATTATTATTATTATTATTATTATTATTGTCATTTTTGCTTTCTTCACCAGGATGACTTATCTTACGCTAGCAGCTCCTCTTCTGCACCTCTTAGACTGACAGCCCCTCCAACTGGGCCAGTCAATCTACATCTTTAAGGAAAAAAAGAGAGGAGATACAGGTGTTCTGTCCAGTGTATTATCCAGTCCTTACTAAAGGGCTAATTTATATGCCCTCCCTTTTTCCGCAGCGGTAGACAAGCAATGATGCAAGCACAAACACATGGGCATTCTCGCCCCATGTTTTGCTAATCTCAGTCTTTCCCCTAAATGCACACATGCACTTGTGGGACATAATACCACTGTGATGCTACCACTAGAATGTAGCATGTTTCTATAAAATAAATGCATCCCACAATTGCCTTTCTCGCTGGCTGGCCCTTCAGCTTCATAGATTGTTAGGTGATCCTGGGACATTACATTTGCAGATGCCCACCCTTCCGCTGAGCCAGTGGGTTGTCATAACTTGTCTGTGATGTTATTGTGTTGTGCTGTTATCCCTGTACCATTTCCTGCTGCTTCTTTTAGGTTTGGCTTTGACTGGTGAAAGCCACATCTTTACTTCAGACCATACATTTCTAGGTAGTTTGGAGTATTAAAATATTTAAGATTATAGACGCCTGTAGCTGTTCAGAATCACCATGTCCATAAATGGTGCAATTTCCAATTGTTATGGATCAAATTTTTCTGAATATGAAATATTCTGCTGGATATTTCCACGATCAGATCTTGGAATTTGTTGGGTATTAGACATAACACTTTCATTTGCAGAATTTTGTTTTCTTCCATGATTATTCATAGAGTGACACAGAAATGCCATCTCTTTTCCCACCCATTTAAGGTTCTGCATATATTTTGGCAAGATAGGTGCTCCTTCTTGAAACTAACTGATAAAGCTACATTTCTTTGCTCATTTTAATATATAATTATGTATACTGCTATCTCATTATGTCAGCAAGTCTTGTTTTCATATTTTCTTCCTATTTAGTTTAAGGACTCATCCCTCTGGGTAAATGAAGCTCAAAAGATCATTATTGGCTGTGACAGTTCTGATAGATGTTTTAATAACTCTTCAAACCATCCATGATGCAACAGGAACTCCCTGCAGATGTCCTTCAAGGATGCATCTGCAGTCCTTACAAATGGGTTGTCCTGTCGTCAGGCAGCCCTTCGGTCGGCCGGATTCCAAAGTCTGGGTCTGGCCTCGGCTGGTGTCGCCTTCACCCGACGTCATAGCGGCAGTTCTTCGGGTATAAAGGCATCAGCCAACGCCATTTTCCCCAGTCTTTCTTGCCGTGTGGCGCCCGAAGCAGAAGCTGTTCGCAAGTGCCGGTCGGTCAGAACCAGAGATTACTACTACCGAATACTTCTTCTACTACCGAAGACTTCTAAAAAGCTAAGTACCCCGTTGGGGACTCTTTCTTGCCTCAGCCGATGTCAGAAAAAGTGAATAACTGTTTAACTTGTGGGAAACAAATACCTCATAAAGATTTCCACTCTCACTGCTTACCTTGCTTAGGCCCAGCCCACGACGTAGCAGCTTGTCTAGCCTGTGCTTCTTTCAACCGACGAACGCTTAGACGTCGGTCGGAATTTGCTGAAGAGTTTTTCGGCTCCGATTTTGCTTACATTATGCCGTTGGATCCTCCGACTTCGCAAATTTCTAAAAAACGCAAGGAAAAGGACCGAGTCTCGCAGTCTGCGGTTTCGGCCGAAACCGCGGTTAAGCCAACCCCGAGCGTCTCGGTTTTGGCTGAAACCGAGTCCACGGTTCTTCCTTCGGCCGAAAGCTTGCCACTTACCGAGGCCTCTTCCAGCTTGGCTGAATCTGCTACTGAAATCCCACCTGCCCTTGCAGGTTCACAGGATTTATCCGATACTATCCCTTTGGATATCTCTACCCCTGCACGTGGAGCTGCTAGGCCTCCTGCATCCATGTCGATTAAGGCCTTTGCCAGGGCTAAAGCAGCAAAAACTACCAAATCTGTGCCTGCTAAGACCCCCTCTCACAGGCCCAGTTCTAGTTCACAAATGCTTAGTCTAGCAGAGGATATCATTTCTTTGATCCGGGGATCCCAACCACATCCAGACAGGGCCTCTCACCCACCTCCAGAGAAGAGGACTAGAGTAGAGCCCCCTGAGCCAGTCTCTACAGATGGCTCCTCTGATGAATCAGATAATTCCAACCCTCCAGAGGCCCCCTTTTCTCCTTATGGGGGACTCTGATGCAGAAGAGTCCATTCCTTCAGCCTCTCTGCCTGAGGAATTCTCTTTTGGGGAAACCTTGCATGCTATGAGGGAACAGTTTCAATGGCAGGGCCAGGAATTTTCAGACACTAGGAAAAGGCTTAGAACCTTCCTGCATTTGCCACAGCATAGGCCTTTAGCCATTCCTCCAGTACTTACTGTTGTGGATGATGCTTTTAATGATGTTTGTACTGCTCCTAATTCTCTTCCTCCGGCCCCTGCTAAGCCCGATAGGTACTACAGGGTCCCGGACACACATTATCATTTGTATAAGGCTCCTTTTGCAGATCCCAAAACTATCTCCCAGGGACCTAAGGCTGTAGCAGCTACCTCTGCCAAAACCCCCCTCCCCTCTGAAAGGGAATCCAGGTCCTTAGAGAGATGGGGTAAAAAAGTTTACACTTCAGCTACTCTTTCAGCTAGGGCCTTGAACTGTCAATTCCACATGATCCAGTATCAGGAATTTATGTTAGACCAGTTAACTAAAAAGCTGTCCTCAGATGAACCATTAGACAAACAATCTGTTCAGGAAATGGTACATAACATTCAGCAGGTCAGTAATCATTCCTTAAAATGCGGCTATGATGCACTGGAAGCTTCCTTTAGATCAGCCATGACTGGCACAGTGATTAGAAGACATGCATGGTTAAAAGAGCAGGCCTTACCAGATCATGTCAAATCAAAGCTACTAGATGCTCCCATGGACAAGATCAATTTGTTTGGCTCTCCTGCACAACAGGGGCTGAAGAAGATGGAAGAGAAGGCAAAATCTGTCCAAACAGTGAAAGATTTCTTACAGGTCCAACCTCCAAGGTTTAGCAGGAATTGGCCCTCCAAAAATTGGTCCTTTCCAGACACCTCCAGAGCTCAGAGAGGCAGGAATAGGCGCTCAAGAGGCAGAGGTCAATCCAGAGGTGCCTACAGGGGACGTCAGTGGCAGGCTAACAACCAGCGAGGTACAGCCACAGATACAGCCACCACCACTACTACAGGACAATCACAGTGACTTGGCTCTGGCACTGCCTACCAGGGAACAACTAGAAGCACCCTTAGGCGGAAAGCTAGCCTTATTTTCAGTAAACTGGCATTACATCACAAGAGACAAGTGGATTTTGCAGACAATAGACCAAGGTTACAGGTTTCACTTCCATACTCTACCAAGGAAGAGAGGAATGCCAAACCTACCTCCAAATCAAAAGGCAGAAGCTCTAAAACAAATAACTCACTTACTAAGCATGAGAGCTGTAGAAAAAGTACCAACTATGGAGCAAGGACAGGGATTTTACTCCAGACTCTTCCTGGTACCAAGAAAAGAAAAACAATGGAGACCCATTCTCGACCTGTCCACCTTAAACACATTCCTCATTGTCCCAAAATTCAAAATGCTGACCCTACAGCAGCTTCTTCCCATGCTGGGCAAGGAGTCTTGGCTGGTAACTCTAGATCTCAAGGAGGCATACCTGCACGTCCCCATACGACCATATTGAAGAAGATACCTCAGATTTCTTGCAGGATCTGAGCATTATCAATTCTCAGCATTGACCTTTGGCTTATCTACTGTGCCCAGAGTGTTCACGAAATGCCTGGCATCAGTAATTGCTCATTGCAGGCTTCAGGGAATCCAAATCTACCCTTACCTGGACGACTGCCTGTTACAAGCGGACAACAAAAACAAGCTGACAGAAGACTTGAAAAGGGTCATTTATCTACTGAAAGCCCTGGGATACACAGTCAATATAAAAAAGTCAAGGCTGATACCATCCCAAAGGATAACTTTTTTGGGCGCAGAACTGGACACTTCAAGACAAATGGCATTCCTAACAGTAGAAAAACAGGAGCAACTCCCTCTCTACTTCTTGGCATTAACAAAGCAGAACCAGCTAACAGCAAGAAAAGTCCTGCAAGCCTTGGGTTACATGGCATCCTGCATAATATTGGTTCCACATGCCAGAATGCATATGAGAAAGTTACAGTGGTACCTAAGGAATTTATGGTCCCAGCACAAGCACAGCCTAGAAACCCAAATCCCAATAATACCATGCCTGAAACAAGAATTCCAATGGTGGGCTCAGGTCTGTCAATCAAACAAAGGACTGCCCTTCCACACCACTCAACCAAGCCAGACAATCACAACGGACGCCTCAGACCTCGGTTGGGGGGCGCACATGCTGGACAAGTGCATACAAGGCTTATGGACTCAAGACCAGCTGCACCTACACATAAATCAAAATGAAATACTGGCTGTAAAACTGAACAAAACCCATGAAAAGCAGCTACACCAGTCCAGAATCGCCAAGGCAAAAAGCAAACTCACAATTAGGTACTGACCACCATATATATATGTATATATATATATATATATATATATATATATATATATGTATATATATGTATGTGTATATATATATATATATATATATATATATATGTATATATATAGATATCTATATATATATATATATATATATATATATATATATATATATATATATATATATATATATATATATATATATATGTATATATATATATATATATATATGTATATATGTATATATGTATATATATATATATATATATATATATATATATATATATATATATATATATATATATATATATATATATATGTATATATATATATATGTATATATGTATATATATATATATATATATGTATATATGTATATATATATATATATATATATATATATATATATATATATATATATGTATATATGTATATATATA
>NC_056730.1:134512149-134592149 GCF_019279795.1 Protopterus annectens | reverse complement strand
CCCACATTCAAAGAAAATACATTTTTCCAGTGGCAGATAAAGATTAACTTTGGGCTGTTTTCAAATCATAGGCCCTTTGCACACGAAACATACACGTGGTCTTTGATACACCTTCCTGATTGTATTAAATTAGATTCCTTGTACAATATAGTACAGTTGTTAGAGGGCATTTTAAATTTGTTTTGAACATTTTTCCAGTAAACAATGAAACAAAATGCATGCACCAGTAATGAAAAAATTGCCCAATTCAGAACATTTTTCCAGTAAACAATGAAACAAAATGCATGCAACAATAACAACAAAACTGCCCAATTCAGAACATTTCTATCATAAAAGTCTACTCAAACTTCTGCAGTCCACCAGTATCAGTAAATATGCACAATCTCTGAAGAAGTAAAAGTCATCTAAATAATTCCACATTAAAGAAATCTGTAACTAATGAAGAGGTTGCTGCTAGCAACCGACTTTATCTTTCATTGTTTCATCTGCAAATAAAGTGTCTGTTGCCCTTGAGGATTAAATTGCCTAAGCTGCATTAAAAAAACAATAAGCTAGTAATATTGCAATAGGGAACGGATGGCAAACTGATAACAGGTTCATAGTTACTAGGTATCTTCACCAAAAAGGACTGCAGCATCCACCCCCTTTACAATACAGTACAGTATCAGCAATGCATGTACCTACTGTGGGAGTAGAACCCACAGCCTTCTGCATCAAAAGCAAGTGCATTACCTATTGTGCTATTAACAGTGCAAGCAGACTTGGCATAAACAGCACTAAACTTTTGTTCCCCTGCAGCACTCAGCTTCTTGTAAAATCTACTTGACACTCAGCTGCATCTCTGAACTTTGCAGCACAAGAAATCTGGAAACATCCAAAATCGGGGGGGGGGGACCAAAAAACAGGGACACATTTTAAATATTGCTTGTATAATATTGGAAAGTTGTTAGAATAAAATGCTGTGTTACCACCATACATTTCACTGCCAAGTATTGAACTCAGGACCCTGTGCAAAACAGTCAGAACCATGAACTACTATCCAAATAATCTGTTTTATGAAAGAAAGGAAGACTTAAATGGCTACCATTTAGTGAATTCAGTTCTCACCGTAGCTGTCAACATCTTAGTACAAAACACCTGAACAAAGCCAATAATGGGGGAATACAGCCTTCAATCATATTCAGTGAGTTCAGTTATCACCTTAGCTCTCAACCTTGGCACAAAAATCCTGGGCAAAGCCAATAATGGGGGACTACAGTCCAAAAAATAGGGACAAATATCTATTGAAGACACCAGGACAACCCCACACAAACACAAGGAGGACATGCAGACTCCACACAAAAGGCACCCCAGCCGAGAATCAAACCAGGCAACCTGTAGCTGTCAGAAAACAATGATACCACTACCCCACTGGCTGTGTTAAGTAACAAAAATACAGAAACCACATATAATTTTATGAGGAACAGAACAGAGCAAATATGAGACAAAAATCTGCAAATGTTTTACAAATGGTTGTGGGTAGGGAATTCAGGCTCTTGCCACTTGGTACCCAAGGTACAGGGTTCAAGCCTTATTCTCTACCCACCACCATGTAGTAAATGGGGCATTACACACACGCACACCTTACCTCCCTCCAGCAGATCTGATCCTCCATGGCAGCTATAAAGTCCTCCATATTGGCCTGAATCTGTCCCTGCAAGCAGCCTGATCCTCAATGGCAGCTACATCCTCTGTAGAAGCCTGCCCAGGCTGTTCTGTTTTTCCCCGCGAGACATGAGTAGGCTGGAGCCTCCAGACTGTAGACAATGCAGTCCGGTGATGATCTGGTCTGTGCAGGCATCAACGCACAGACTTCTGGGCTGGCAGGGCAGAGTTCCCTTCCTTCTCTATTTGGACTGCCTAACAGAGCAGTCTGGAGTGTAGGAACTAAGCACGCATGTGTGTGTGGAGTTCTGGATTGCCTAATACAGCAGTCGGGAACTAAGCACGCATGCATGGAGTTCCATTCCGGGACTTATTTTTTTATTTTTTTACAGTGGTACAATTTAGTTTGACAGGTGGGGTGGGGGGCTGCAGTCCTATAGCATGAGCCGGCCCTGATATATATATGCATATATATATATATATATATATATATATATATATATATATATATATATATATATATATATATATATATATATATATATATATGCATATACATATATATATATATATATATATATATATATATACATGTACATACACACACACACACACACACACACACACACACACACACACACATACATATATATATATATATATATATATATATATATATATATATATATATATATATATATATATATATATATATATATAGACACCCGGCACCACCTTGCTCATCACTTTTTTCTGGCTTCTTATGAGCGTGGTCTCTGTTCCTTAGATCCTTTAGCTTTTCGTTTAACTAGCCTTGGTTGGAGGGGTGGATTGATGTGATAATTTTATGTGCTGGAGTTTTGGTTGTTTGGGGTAGAGTTGTTTGCACAATGGTAAGGGGAGCAGATTATCACAAGCTAAAGCATGGTAGCCTGAGTGTCTCATGGGCTGTTTAGCCTTAACCCCTCTCAATGCAAGATATCTGTACAAAGTTAAAGTAATAGGGGGAATGTAGGACCATAAGCTTGGGAAAATTTTGACTGCTGTTTGGACGGAGTTGGTTGGATGCCAGCATGGAGGTTTTCAGTTGCCAGGCATTTTCTGAAGTTTAGGATAAAGATACTTAATGTCTGTCATTGTATAGAATTTTTAGTACTCATTGAATGCTATCATTCCATTGGTTATCAGGAAATGATTGAAAATGGTAAGCAAAGATTTTTTTACACTTTACCAAACTTTGGACAATTTAGAGCTAAGAGGATAGATTTGTGAATGCCGCAGCAGCAAGGCATTCAGAGTTTCCACTGGCAGGATGTCAGGAATCCAGAAGGGGAACTTTAACTTACTGCTTCTTGGACTAGGCCTTAATGGTGCTTTCGTGCCACCTCCTACCCCTTTTTTGTATAGCCGCAGTGGTACAGCGGTAGTGTTGTCGCCTCACAGCAAGAGGTTCTCCCGTTCGATTCTCGACTGGGAGTGCCTTCTTTGTGGAGTCAGCATGTCCTCCCCGCAGTTGAGTGGCATTCGAAAGACATGCGTAAATGGCCGTGCCTTTGTTGAAGGCTGGGTGTTGGGCTGGCACCTCGGCACCGTAAAAATATACTGCCAGTCATTAGCGGACCGGAGTTCCTCTGTGGCGACCCCTAACTGGGAAAAGCCAAAAGAAGAACAACATACTCGCATTGTCAGGTTAGCATAGCTGTGAGGAAGGTAGCTAGAAGTACATTCCTGACAACATTAGTAGCTGACTAACAGTTACACCTTTCATATAAAATTTACTAGACGACCAGTCATATGCTAATAAATGAATAAAATAATAATAATACAGTATATTTATTAAATAATCATAGTTCTAATAGCTATTAGAAAGTGAGCAAGCATTTTTTTTTTTGAGGAATCATGGTGACTTCCATCATATGAATGCAAGGCTGCTAAGAACAGATAGTTTGATGACTTAAATCTTAATTTGTCATTTGTATTTTCTGGTTCATTAGTTCTACTGGTATTAAAAGGCAGATAGCATTTGGAGGTGGTGCAGACTCGAGAACAAGGTTCCATCAGCAGGAAGAGAAAATCACCAGTTTCCAAAGAAAAGGTAGCATCTGAGTCCACCCCTGCTAAGAAGTCAAACAGAATGGGTAGGAAAGATACCCCTGCTTTAGTGGACAGTCCAAACCCAGTGGCAGGAGGCATGATTGATTCAAAAGGTAATGGAATAAGGGGAGCTTCACAGCTTGGTATCATGGATAGGGAGCAAACAGTGGGCAAGTACCTGCAGGAGTTCATTTTTCACTTCATGATTTGCGTAGGGCTTGGATATTTGATAGTGCTCAAGAAAGAAATTTTGGAGCCATGTCTACAAGTCTACTAGTCACCAGCATGGGGTTTCCCCTGACTCAAACCCAAATAACCTTTGTAGCAATTCAGCAAACTTGGCTTAGCCCACCTATTCCATCGAAGTTCAACACCTTGATTGACCCGGACCCTAATGTCACTCAGTTTTTAACCCTCCATGGCCATTATAAATTCTACTGATACAACAATTCATGGTTCACACATCACATGACATGTCTCGGCTAATATCAAGGAGCTGGCATTTTGTAGATATTTTTTATTTAATTGGCACAGAGGGCATTCATTGCATACTCAGTACTGAGAATCCTGGGGCCAAAGATTTGGTGGCAGCACTCATAGCCTTTGAAGGAAAAAAAAGTCTTAGCTAATGCAGTGACCAGAATCTGGGACATTTGGATTTTGTTTTTTCTGGTCTTCATCTGTGGCATCATTGAAAAGGACCACAGTCAGGCATTGCCACTACCCGCATATTTATGGCCATTAGGGATGATCACCATGTTAAGGGAGGCACAGCCTGGTCATTGTACAACCAAAGGTTTTGGAAATTAAAGGCCATAGATAGATCTATAAAGTGGGACCAAAGTCATTCAGACATATGGCTGAGTATCATGTTAGCTAGGCAGCATGCTCTGGGGAGCTTAAGAAACATTTTTGGGGGGATTTAACATTGGGAGGTGTTACTGGCCAACTTGCAAGTTTGCTCACTTATGCCACTCATGTGGGAAGGCTCACCCAGCAGTTAGATGCCAGTCAAAGACAGGTCACTCTGGGTTACAGCAATAACTCCCTCTTTCAGGCAAGTAGATCAGTTTTGCCACTCAGTAACCTGGTCAGGGATTAGTAGCCTTTCATAGCCACAGATTCATTACTTTGAGGGGACAGGCTTGATCACAATCCCTTTCATTTTCCTCTCAAAAGCTATAAGGTGGTGGAGGCTCTATCAGATTATGTGGACAGGAAGGCAGCCCCTGTTATCATCAAAGGTTTTGCAACAGGTTTGCCATTGGTTCATCAATTCCACTGGACATTAGCGTAGTTAAAAATCTTTTCCTCTATCGATAGACATAATGTCATAATGTCTGGATTGATTAGGAAAAAAGTTTTGGCAGGCAGACTTATTGGCTCCTTTGCATACCACTCCCATGGCCTTCCTTCAAAATTCCCCCCATAGGGTTGCTCCCTAAAACTAAAGAAGGAGGATATCAATTGATTCACCGCCTTTTATATGTGGTGGGATTGTGAGTCAATGATTTCATTGATAAGGACCAAACTAAAGTGCAGTATGCGCACTGGAACAAGTATCTAAGGTCATCCTGATTTATTCAGATCCCAGGCTGTGTAAACTGGATATAGGTTCATAGGTAGTTACTCAGCTATCTGCCCGAGGGCATTTATAAACCTAGCCAGAGTGTGTCGGCTTTTGCCGCCCCATTGATTAATTAACCCCAGTTGGTTTTTCACCTCCACCCTATCGGGCACAAAGACTAGCCTCTGTTGGGATTCCAATTTGTGGATAATTTCTTTATTGATACAGCAATATCCATGGGTGTCCACTGGCTTGAGTAACCTTTGAAGTTTTAGTACAGCCTTACATTGGTGCTGACGAGGAGGGCACATTACCAAGCAGTAGTTCACTATTGCAATGATTTTCTGATGGTGGGAGGTAAAGATGATACCACTGAAGGGGGTGCCAATATTCATGGACCTTTGCTGTTATTTGGGGGTACCTTTGGCCAACCGCATGTCAGAAGGGCCAGGCTTGGACCCTCATAAGCTTATTAGTTGATATGCCAGACAATTCATCTAAGCTCCCTAAGAATAAATTGGATAAGCTCAGAGACTTAATTATGAATTTACTGGGGGCTTGCAAAGTTTGCATAGAGTAGGTGATGCAGCTGCATGGGTTGTTGAACTTTGCCTGCAGATCCATTGCTCAGTCAGTGATTTTCTCTAATCTACCTCTAATTTATTGAAGGGTAACAAAACCCACACACCATTGGGTATGCCTAACAGGTAGAGTTAAGGAAGATCTTTACCTCTGGAATTCTTTCTCGAGTCAATTTAATGGGGTCTGTCTTCAGTAATCACATTAGTTTTCATCTAGTGACTTGCAGCTATTTACAGACACGACAGCAGGCATGGTCATGGGTGGGTATTTTCTAGGTAGCTGGTTCACCACTGCATGGCCTAAGTCTTGGTCTGAGGAAAGGAGGAAAGATATTACCTTCCTTTAGATTTTTACCATTTGAGTAGCTACATTGGTCTGGAAGGACTGCTTATGGAATAGTTTAAATTAATTTTGTTCTGACAACCTTGCAGTAGTTTATGCCCTGAACAAGTGGACTTCCAAGTCCAAGTGGGTGCACTCGATCATCAGGTTACTAGTTTTATTGAATTTACAAATTAATTTAACATTTTCTAGCACTTATGTGCCAGGTCATGCCAGTGGAATGTATGACATTTTAACCCATTTTCAATTTTCCAGGTTTCACCACTTGACCCCACTACAGGTCCCTTGGGAACACTCATTCCTCCGTAAGTATGGTTAATTGTAGAAGGATAGCCTGGTCACTACTGGCCCACTCCTGGGCTTGGAATACTAAAAGAGTTTGCTCATCAAGAGTCTAAACTTTTATGTGTTTTATCAATCAGTACCCTGGATCACAGGCATTGGGGGTCTAGCTTTGGTAGCACAGTTCTTGGTCCATAGATGATACAAAGGAGATTCATGCATTATGATGCATATACACTTAGCAGCTTTAGGCTAGATGTCCCATTTGCTAGGGCTAATGGAATTTTATAGTCACTGGGTATCCATGAGAACCCTTAAAGATTGGGACAGTGCGAGGGGGACCTCAAAGGATCCGAGGAAAACAGTTTGCCACTACCTCCTGTCCATTATACTAAGGGGCCTTTTTCTCATATCAGTCAATTTTTATACATTTACCTTCTGGGCATCCCTGTGTACATGTCTGTACACTGGGGCTTTCCATGCAAGTGAGTTGTTACACTCGCTCCATTGCGGAAACGTTGTAATTCACAGAGATTTTGTTTTACTATGGCTAGGTCAATCCAAGAGCAATCAGTCAGGCAAGTGCATGTAAGTCAGGTTGGACTAGTCTAACATATTGGTTATATGTTCAGTTCACTGGCTGTCTTTGCTATATAATAAACTCCCCAGTCCAAGTTGGTCTGGTTTGTTGTTTACTTCTTCAAACAGTAGGCCATTCACTTTAGCAGGAACTAGGACAAAACTGGGTAAAGTGCTTTCAGTTCAAGGCATTGTGGAACAAGTGTACTCATGACATTCCTTTAGAATAGGGCATATATATGATCTAGCAATAGAGGGTCATTCTACCAAAGTGCTGAAAAGGAATGGAAGGTGGTTGTCTGGTGCCTTTTTTATCTATTATTAGGCAGTAACACAATGATTTTTTGTTGCAGGGAAGAAGTTTCTATGGATCTTGGGACATCCTTTCATCCAAAGAATGGCACTTCAAGCATTGCCTCCCCCTGCTGGGCATAAGAGATCTTTAGAACATAGTCACTGGTTAGTCCATCATTTTGGCTTTCCTCGGCTTTTATGGTTCCAGTTTTGGGAGGTTTAGCATCAGTTGTTAACCCACAGGACTTTACTCAAGTTGTTGATTATACATTTTGGTGGGAATGAATCAATCAAGGAGCAAAACAAAACTAAATCAGGATTAGGGACTAAAGTCTGTGGAGATCCGTCAGGATTCAGGCTACAATAATTTTCTTAGGGGACTATTAAAAGGGACACCTAGCCTAAAGCTGCTAAGTGTATATTTAGTTTTGCTTTGGTCCTTGATTGTACCAAGGCTTCATTGCTTGGATCCATCAGAAAAGCAGCAGTTGAGATATCCAGGCATTTCATTAATTACAGAGTGCATTGTGGAGCCAACCAGATTTGCTTTCAAGTGATAACACAAATATTTAAATAGAGCAGATACAGACTTTTATGGCTCAAATGGGGTTCATTTTAGCAACCTAGGTTTTGATTTATTTAATTTAGACTTTACTTTGACCATTGAAGAGTTCTTCAGAGATTTTTACTGATATCCAATTTTTGTTTTTGGAGAAGCTTTTGGAGGGAATAGCACTGATTACATGTCATATTGGTTGACTGCCTCTCTGTGCACCCCCCCCCCCATGTTCACCCAGTTGTACTTCAGTAGCCACTCCATGGTGGTCAGGTTGATTTGAGTATAAAGCCTTGAACAAGGAAGTTGTACTTCGGCTGAGAGGCAAACTCAAATTTCCATTACAAGCAGGTCTGAGGGATCTTAAACTTTATCCAGAATGGGCTTGGTTATGCCAACTGGAAGTAGCTTCAATGGTTACAATATGGGCCATGATATTGTTTGTGATGTGATTTTGGATGTGGCATCTGTAATGTCATATTTAATTAATAAATAGTCACAAAGACATATATGGTGTCTATACTGACTCAGCTTTAGAGCACAAGGATGGCTTACCTGTAAGCTTAGTTACACTTGAGCAAAGCAGGAGCAGGAGGGCAGAGCTAAAAAGAAAAAAAACAGCTCTTATCGGCAGCTTCTCTGATGAGGTGCTCAGTTTTGGCAGTAGCTCACAAGATCACACCTGCTTGCCACTGGCCTAAACATTTATATCAAAGGCAGCTGCCTCACAGAATTTCCCATCTTGTGCTCCTTCTAGGTTGTATTTCAGTGGCCTCACCATGGTGGTCAGTTTGGCTTAAGTATAAAGTCTTGGATAAGGAAGTTGTACTTGGGCTGGGAGGAAATCATGGTACTGCTCATAACTCCATGGATTCATGTGCCAAGACAGATGTAAGTATATAAATTATAAGGAACAATATGGATTGCTTATCTCATTTAGTCTAACCATCTTCTTATGTGTTTGATACATACAATTTGCTTCCTGTATTTCTGTTACATACTCTTGAATTCTTTATTTTTGACTTTACTTCATGGAGAATTTTCCAGCCCCTCATATCTTAAAGGAAATTGGTACTTTCATAGAAGTCTTAAAGTGGTTGCAAGAGAAGTTAACAGATTTTAGATATGGACCAAGTTTTGTGGCCTTGCTAATGCATTTATTAATAAAAATAAATTAGAGGTATTTAGAAAGTGGAGATACTATTGCAAAAGGCACTCTGCAACAGATCATTACTTTGCCTCTTCTCTTCTCTTCTCTTGCCTTCTCTTCTCTTCTCTTCCCGTCTCTTCTCATCTCTTCTCTTCCCATCTCTTCTCTTGCCTCCCCTTCTCTTCTCTTCTCATCTCGTCTTGTCTCGTCTCTTCTCTTTACTTCTCTTCTCGGCCATACAAGCAGGTATTTTTTGTTTGCCTTTATTTCCCATGCTTACAGAGTGCAGACCCCCTCACAGTGTTTAGCAGATTGCCCTTGTCCCAGCATAAATAACCATACTATCCCCACCATCATCAGTTATTTTTAGACACATGCAGTATTCAGATCTGAATCTAATGTGCACTTTTGCAAACTTCTTCAATTACCTGACTTACATGCTGGACCTCATTTATGTTTAGTCAACAAGCTGATGTCAGTACTGCGACAAGAGCTGCCTGTTTTGCTCAGAACATACCATAAATGTGGTGCTGACAAGATTGCAGTAAAGCGACTGCTTTTAGGGTTTTCCTCTGGAGGCTGGACAGGAAACAGAAAAGAGCTCTACAGTGACACCTAAGGCCTTGTTAAGAAAAAACACTCTGTAAAGGCCACCCAACCTTTGCTGGCATCCAGACCTTCTTTGAAAGTGATACTCTTATCTTGTGTGGAGCTGACATCCCACTAATTATTTCCTGGTAACTGCAGGTGTGACTGTAGTGGTGCCTCAGATGAACCCCCTTTTGGAAGGGGAGCTTGGGCCACATATGCTGTGTTTCATCTCTTGCTTGAGTTCATCTTCATTGTCTCAAACAGGACAGGTCAGTCCCTGGAGTGGGTCTCCATGATTGCATTCTGGATAGTCAGCTTGTCCTTGTTGTTGTGTCTTTTGGCTTTTCCCTGTTAGGGGTCGCCACAGCGGAATTCCGGTCCGCTAATGATTGACAGTTGATTTTTACGTGCTGAGTTGCCAGCCCTAATGCACAAACTTCAACGAAGGTACGCCCATTCACGCATGTCTCCACGCAGAAGACGCTCTAGCTGAGAGTCGAACTGGACAGTGTTTTACTGTGAGGCGGCACAGCTAATAATATCTCATTGTTGATGGCTGAGCTGGTCTCTACAGGATCTATGGGATCTGTTGCACCACTGAGTCTTTGTCTGAGCCCATGTTGGTAATGGTCATTTGCACTCATTTTGATGCCTTGTGGTATTTGATGGAATTGAGTACAGGAGCATTTGGTTCTTAGGCAGGCATTGATGCCAGTTCTGCTCCCAACACAATCCTCTTGGACATAGTCAGTCACCTCATTCTAGCCTCATGTTATCCACGTCTTGCATTTTGCATGACAGTGGAATGTACCCGCCTTTTCATTAATCAGAAGAGTAAGTTCTATCTGTTCTACTCTGTGACTTCAAAATATGTGGACTGTGAGGATACTGAGGACCCTGTCTGAGTATTATGGAGAATAATAGCCACTCTTCTGCATCTTTCCCTAGAAGATAACCTTTTGTACTAACTGCTTTTTTCTCATTTCTATTTCCTAAGAGGAGGTGGACACCATTTCTGTGGAAGATGGAGGTGGAACCCTGGTATATTCCTATTTTGGAGCTGCTATTTAAGGGGATTATTCTTGTGACTGTACAGTACCTAGAGTTTGTACTATTTATCCTCAAGAATGTAAAATACCATTTCATCCTATCCAAGTGTTTTTGCCTCCTTTCAGACCATCTTAAGCGTGACTAAAGTGAACTTCCTTTCTCAGAAAAGGGTACTTTGCAGCCCTCCATTTCCCTGTTTTTAACAAATGGACATTTACAACACTTCTGATAATGAGGCATGGGCACTGAAAGCATAACCTTAGGCAGTCTCTGCAAGGGTCTCTTTTAAAGTCACCTAGGATTTTGCCTTTTCATGGTGTCAGCTGTATTCATAGTCTTTCATCTAGGCCATGCATGAGGAAACTGCTTCAGCTTTTGACTTGTCAAGGAGGATAACACATCCGTGGCAAATGGGTATTGGTTATTCTCTCAGATGCCCACATTTCCTTTGCTACATCACCCAAGACAAGTGTCATCTGGCAGACTAGGATGTATTAGAGGACTTAAGTGGCACATATGTAATTCAGCTTTCTGAAGGATCTGTAGAACTTGTGCCATCTGCTGAGGAAGGAAGTAGTTTTTCTGCCATCTCTTCATTTTTGTGCATAGCTAGAGATGGGCCATCCTTTTCGGGCTGACATTGGACTTCCTCATGCTTGTCATCATTGTCAGATTCTACCAGATCATTCATAAGTCTCTAACCCTGATTGTGCATGTAATATCCAACAGACATCTTCACTTCCATTTATGTAAACATTTTTTTTTATCTGTTACCTGCATGTTAGTAAGTTCGAACTGTTTTTTTTTTTTTTTTTTTTTTACAGAATAACGAGTGTGACTCCCATTTCAAATGTTATTTCAGTCTTGTTTTGTTTGTATAATATCTACTTTTACTAGCTGCAAATTTTATGTAAGGCATTGTCACAGTCATCCCGGATGTTGCTTGTGACCAGATAACACAATTTCTAACTGAAAAGTAAAATCAGCAAACAACAGACGCTACCTGGATGTGAGATTTAACTAGTGGTTTATAGATTTAGGTTTGTCTGATACCGCATCCTAATGTGGAATTAAAAGCTCAGTGTGGTTCAAGCCTTACTGGAACTTAACCATTTTTGAAACTTTGAATAGGGCACCGTAAGTTCTTCCCGGGGATAGCGCCCACAATCCTCCTGGACATGGACAGTCACTAGTAAATGCAGTCCTTGGTATTGAATATCATATCTATGGTATTACATTGGGTTGAATCGGCTAGGCTTGAAATGACCTCCAGGTTGATAGCCTAGTAACATCCTGTGATGCTATGACTCAATGCATTGTTCCTGTTTATGATAATTTGTAAATGAGTAATGGAAAATGCCAGGTATAGACATGCCATTCAAACACAGCAGGCCAAGACTCTGCAAGCAATTTTAAAAAAGTTTATTGCCTTTTTGATATTTTGTAATGTAAAAGCTGGAAAATCTCTTTTTGACATGTGGGTAAGTATTTCAAGTAATATAAAGGTTACTTTTGGGTGTAGTACTATTATGTTCTTTGGCAGCTGTGGTGTGTTATAGGCAGCATGTGGATTTATTGGTTATTGTCATGTACCCATTTTCAAAAGGGAGTTGTCAGCTATTTTCCCACTGTGCCTGTTCAGATTTTGAAATCATTTTAATCTTAGCTGCTAATCTTTCTGTGTACCCAGTGACTGGTCTCTGAAGATAAAATCTGTTTCTGTCAGAACCATGTTTCACAGACATTATCTAGACTGATTTGTAGTATGAAGACTCACTAATTATATCTAAAGTGCAACTTGAGAATACAGAGTGTGAAAGCAATGAAATTTTATCACGAAGTTTAATACCCAGTGATATGTTCCCAGCTTTTTTTTAAAATATTCACCTTTTGATATTCTGAAATAAAATGTGAGACCCAGTGGAGGAACATAAGAATAAAACTCTTTAGGTTACAAATTGCTTAAGAAAACTATCACTTGGGTCCGTGAGTGGGTCAGAAAATTTTACTGTTTATCCACGGTGGTGCAGCGGTAGCATTGTTGCCTCACAGCAAGGGGTTCTCCCGTTCGATTCTCAGCTGGAGTGTGCGGAATGCCTTCTGTGTGGAGTCTGCATGTCCTCCCCGTGGTTGGGTGGGCGTTCAAAGACATGCGTAAATGGGCGTACCTTCATTGAAGGTTGAACGTCGAGCTGGCACCTCGACATTTGTGAAAATCTACTGCCAATCATTAGCGGACCGGAGTTCCACTGTGGCGACCCCTAACTGGGAAAAGCCGAAAGACAACAACATCTTTACAGTACAGTAAGGATAGACCCAACTGTAAGCAAGTTGTTTCATTTTAGCCAGTATTACTTTAGCATGTTTATGCTTTTTTCATTTTTAGCCAGTAAAGTCTAATGTATCTTAAGTATGCATTTTCAGGATACTCCCCAAAGCACTACTCTTAAGTGGCATCTGAGAGCATCATTGCATAGATCTTTCGAAAAGTAACCTTAATCTTAACTACCTGTGATATGCCACCAGACATTTTTGTGTATGTGGCAGGAAGAATTGTTTAGACAGGCACCACAGTCTTAAACTTTGCAAAGGGGAGTAAAAGTAGAGAAAGGAATGATGTTCTTCATGTTTTACTGCTGCAGTCATCACAATTGGGTTATCCCTGCCAGGGTAGCCTTCGGCTAGCCCAAATACCAGAGACTCAGGTTGTCAGTAGTATAAAGTAAGGCAGCTGATGTCATTACATCACTCTTTCTTGCCATGGAGCCCAAAGCAGAAGCAGTTCGCATGAGTGCCGGTTGGCCGCTACCTGAGTTTTCATCTACCGAATTGAAGTTGAAGTCTTCTAAAGTTAAGTACCCCATTGGGGATCCTTTTTTCTTGCACTAACCGATGTCAGAAAAAGTTAATAATTGCCTCGCCTGTGAAAAACAAATAACACACCTAGACTTCCACTTTTACTGTGTCACTTGTTTATCCCCAGACCATGATGTCCCTCGTTGTCACTTCTGTGCTTTGTTCAATGCCAGAACTATCCATCATCGGGCCCTTATAGTAGCTAGATATTTTCGTTTACAGTCCTTGAATTCCGATATGGCTTCGGTAAGCCATCCAATAGCAGATCTTCTGAAAAAATGTAAAGATAAAGACAGAGACAGACTGCACAGGTCCAAACCCACTGATGATGCTTCCGTTAAGTTAGTCGTCAGTCCTCCGGTACTCAGTAAGGCACTTTTGCAGCCCTTGATGCCTGCTTCAATTGATACTCAGGTCACTACCAAGACCCTTTCGGAGTCCGGTATGCCACAAAACTCTTCTTTGACTAGGGATCCTGTGGTTGTCTCTACCTTGGATGGGTCCAGAGCTGCTGAGCAGGCACCGGCTTCCAAGGAAGTCCTTTTCACTACCGAATCTCAACACAAACCAACATCTTCTTTCGTGACTACTATTCTTTCAAAAACGACTGAGCTTCTTAGGCTCAGGGTTCGAACCACACCCAAGAAATTGATGACCCATTCTCAGGCATTTACTACCTTGCCACAGACTCGAATGCTTAAAATGGTGGAAGACCTTGTCATGCTGATCAAGTGAAGCCAAGATTCCCCTCCAAAAGGAAGAGATCTGTCCACTGTAATTTTGTCTGAACAAGAGTCAGATGATTCAGATGCATATGACTATGAAGACATGCAACCCCTCTCCACTTATGAAGAATCTGATGCAGAGGACGCCATGCTTTCAGCCTCTTCCCCAGAGGATTTTCCTTTGGGGAAACCCTGCATACTTTAAGGGAGCATTTCCAATGGGAGAGTCAGGACTACCCTCAGTCTAAAAAGATACTCAGGAATTCCTAGATCTTCCGCAACACAGACCTTTGGCCATCGCCCCAGTCCTGGATGTTGTGGAGGATGTTTTCCTCAAATCCAGCTTGACTCCTGACAACCCTACCTCCTGCTCCCAGAAAACCAGACAGGTACTATAGAGTCCTTGACAAATATCTTTTTAGAAATCCAACCGCTGACCCTGAAGTCATTTCTCATTGGCCAAAAGGGATTAAAGCAACCTCTGCTAAGAATCCCACCCCCTCAGACAGGGATTCCCGAGCTTTGGCCAGATAAGGTAAAAAAGTATACACCTCAGCTACCCCTGCTATCAGGGCACTAAATTGTCAGTTCCATATGCTGAAATTTCAGCAACATACCTTGGAACTCCTTAAACAAAAAATGTCTTCCTTCCTTTCCTGCATGGGCAGAATCTAAAAAATTACAAGATTTAATGCATTCTGCAAGTCAAGTAACTAAACACACTTTGCACTGTGGTTTTGATACCCTAGAAGCTTCTTGCAGGGCAGCAGTCACTGTCATTAGAAGACATGCGTGACTTAAGGAACAACCCCTGCCAGACCATGTCAAATCTAAATTGTTGGATGCCCCCTTGCACAAAGATAACTTATTTGGCACTAAGGCAGAAGAGGTCTTAAAAAAGATGGAAGAAAAAGTAAAACCTATGCAAACAGTTAAGGATTTCTCAAAGGTCCAGCAGACATTGTCTCTCCAAGCACTGGTCCTTTCCTGCTCCAAGTAAACCAGTGCAGCCTAGGCCCTGTGGAAACAGACCTCCCCAAACAGCAGCCCCCAGGGTATGCAAATATCTAAGCAGTGGACTACCTCCACTTTCATACCAGGGAGTTCTAAGCCACCTTCTTATGGTAAAAACTCACAATGACTCACCCCCACCCCTCTGATCACTTTCACTTACCCCTAGGAGGAAAACTCTCCTTTCATTCAAGCACCTGGGCCACCATTATCAAGGACCAATGGCTTCTGAACATTGTGTCTCAGGGATACAAAATTTCCTTTCACACCCTTCCAACCCCAAAAGGGTTCCCAGATCTACCACCAAATCAGTGGGCAGAGGCTCAAAAGCAAATCCTTTCCCTGCTCTCTATGAGGGCAGTAGAGCATGTCCTGCAGAACAGATACGCCAAGGCTTCTACTCCAGACTTTTTCTGTTGCCCAGAAAAGAGGACACCTTGTGCCCCATTCTCGATCTATCCATTCTAAACACCTTCCTGGTGATCCCAAAATTCAAAATGCTCACCCTCCAGCAGCTGCTACCCATGCTCTCCAAGGAAGCTCGGCTAGCCAACCTAGATCTAAAAGAGTCCTACCTTCACATTCCTATCAGGGAATCATACAGGAAATACCTATGTTTCAGGGCAGGATCTCAACACTTTCAGTTCTCTGTGCTTCCCTTTGGCTTATATACTGCTCTCAGAGTTTTCACAAAATGTCTGGCTCTGACCATTGCCTTTTGCAGACAAAGAAATATTCAAATTTACCCATACTTAGATGACTACCTTATTCAAGCAGACGGCCAGGAAAAGCTGGTAAAGCACCTGGCCTTTGTAAAGACCCTACTAACCTCCCTAGGGTACACAATCAATGAAAAGAAATCCAAACAGGTGCTCACCCAAAGGATAATCTTCCTGGGAGCAAGTCTGGATACAGCATCCCAGATGTCATACCTTACACCAGAGAAACAATTTTCCTGACAGCCTGCTTCTCTCAACTAGCCACCAGGCCCCAGCTATCTGCAAGGAACATCCTGAAAGCTCTGGGGTTCATGGCATCTTGCATACTACTTATTCCATATGCCAGACTGCATGTGAGGAAACTTCAGTGGTGCCTAAAGAGCCATAGGTGTCAACACTCTCAAGACCTGGAACCTCTCCTACCTATAATTCCTTGCCTCAGAAAGGACTTTTTATGGTGGGCAACAGCATGCTCCCACAACAAGGGACTGCCCTTCTCCTCACCTCCTGCCACCCAGACCCTCACCACAGCAATCAGACTATGCTAGGGGTGCCACCTGGACGTCAGGTGCATACAGGGCCAATGGAGCCCACAGCAAATCCCTCTGCACGTCAGTCAAAAAAGGATGATGGTGGTGCAGCACGCCTTGATAGCTTTCAAACCCCTTCTTTCTCCAGTGGTTCTCCTGATCAAAACAGACAACACCACTGTGATGTGGTACATCAGCAAGCAGGGAGGGCCTCACTCCTACCCTCTTTGCAGGCTGGCCATGACCCTTTGGCTCACAGCCTCGTCCATGCAGCTACACCTGTTAGCACAATACCTGCCAGGCTCTCTCAACTCTCTGGCAGACCTATTAAGCAGAAATCTTCTGGACCCACATGAGTGGCAACTCAACAGAAGTACCTTCACCCTAATAACTCCGAAATGGGGAACGCCGAAGGTCGATGTCTTTGCCTCTCACACTAACCATCAGCTCAGCAAATTCTGCACCATTGCATGGCTTGGAAAGTGGATGCCCTGTCCTTCCCCTGGGTCAGTCTATCGGTCTATGCCTTTCCACCCCTAGCTCTCACTCCCAGGGTACTGCTCAAAATAAGGGAGGAAAAACCAAGTGTCATTCTTATAGCTCCAGACTGGCCCCGACAACACTGGTACCCCTTGCTGCACAGCCTCTCCCCGCTGCCTCCATGGCATCTTCCTCAGATTTCAAACCTCCTGACACAGAGGGAAGGGGAATTTATGAATTTATGCATCCCCAATTGCAGACACTCTGTTTGGCAGCTTGGCTTATTCCCTAACCCGTAACCAATCTGCCATGCTCAGTAAACAGGTTTTGGATGTTATTCATGAGGCCAGACATCCTAGCACCAAAAAGTCTTATGCAGATAAATGGAAAAGGTTCTGCACCAGGATCCAGGCTAAGGGAGCCAATATGGCACAGCCCTCCATCTCTCTCATGCTGGATTACTTAGCTGAACTACTACACAGTGGTCTCTCTTTCTCTTCTATAAAAATTCATGCCTCTGCTACTTCTGCTCATTTTCCCACTGA
Source organism: Protopterus annectens (assembly GCF_019279795.1). Taxonomy (NCBI): domain Eukaryota; kingdom Metazoa; phylum Chordata; order Ceratodontiformes; family Protopteridae; genus Protopterus; species Protopterus annectens. The sequence goes on along the minus strand of NC_056730.1, from coordinate 134,574,552 downwards.
GCAGCCACTTTTCTCACACCCTTTAATCAAACAGTTCCTCAGAGGGGCTAGCAACTTGAGGCCCCCCCAAAAGGGCAACAACACCAGTTTGGGACCTAAACTTTGTCTTGGAAAAGCTCACCCCACCCCCTTTCAAACCAGCTTCTTTTTCGGAGCTAAAATTTCTCTCCTGGAAGACAACATTCCTTCTGGAATTATGGTAAGTGTACACAACTGTACTATGTTCTTCATGTTTCACTGTTGCAGTCATCACATTTCAGTAGATTCCCAAAGCTAAGGAAATGGGTAGAGGCAGCCAGAAGAGTCTCTTGAGCTGCAAGCAATCATGGCTGTGGAACCCTTTATCTTCTTCCATGCAGTCAGGGAATCCCTTAGAACTAACCCATCCTTCATGCTCAAGGTGGTGTCCAGTGTGGCTCTCAACCAATCCATTCATTTGCCCACCTTCTTTCCTAATCCCCAGAACAAAGACGAAAGGATTCTTCTTTCTCTGGATGTGCACAGACAGCTCAGATACTATCTGGACAGGACTAAATCCTTCAGAAAGTCTGATCAATTGCTGGTTAGCTTTGCTACAGGGGCAGAAGGCAAATCCATCTCCAAGCAAACCATTTCCAAATGGATTGCACACTGCATCCATTTCTGCTACAAACAGCATGGAAAGCCTCCCCCCAAGGGGGGTTAGGACACACTCCACCAGAGCAGCCTTCACCTCTGGAGCTTTCCTCAGAGGAGTCCCCACCATGGACATCCTGGAGGCTGCCACCTGGACATCTGTTGACACTTTTACCAAGCATTACCACCTGTGTCTCTTCTCCAAATCCAGGGCAGGGTTTGCCTCTGCATTCTTGCAGGGCACCCTAGCCATCCCCTAGTTTCATTGACTGCCTCCACCCATTTCCTCAGCTTTGGAAATCTACCCAAATGTGATGACTGCAACAATGAAACACGAAGAACATAATGCAGTTGTGTACACTTACCATAAATGTAGATGTTCGAGTGCATTTACTGTTGCAGTCCTGGTTTCCCTTCCTCCATCCTGCTTTTTTCTCTCTCTTTTTGTTACCTTTCTTCCTTGTTTTTCTCCTGTACTTACAAGGGACATATTGGTATTTATTTTCCACTGGTCAGGTTCTTCCACTAGAATCTGGCCTCCTACTTTGGGGGCTTCTTACAGATTAGGGCAAGAAAAACTGATGTAATGGCATCAACTTCCATTCTTAATACTACTGACAACCTGACATCATTCCTCAATCATCAGCAACCAATGCAGAAATACTAAGTCTGTGGTAATCGGGCCGGCCAAGGGCTACCCTGGGAGGGATAACCGAAATGTGTTGACTGCACCAGTGAATACACTCGAACATCTACATTTATGGTAAGTGTACACAACTGTACTTTGTGTCACAGGTGGCATGAAATAGACTCTTGTGCCTCTTGAGTTTGTTCAGGAAAGAATAACCCCTTACTGTCTGTGAATACAGAGATCCCCATCTTAGTGGATCTGCTGATATTGCTCAGTGGTTTCAGAAAATCTAGTCACAATTTTTTTATAATTTTGAAGGACTCTATTCCACTTCTGAATTGAGAAAGGTACTTTTTTATTATGGTTTTGGATACAGAACCAGAGGAATAGTTTGTCAGATAGGATTAGTGACAAGGATACTACCATACCTCCAAAGTCCAACTACCACAGTTCTTGCTTGATTGTATTTGTAGCAGAAATGCAGGGTTGCAGCTCCCTTCATAAGGTAACTGGATGATTTTCTCCCAGCATGACCAAGCATTGGACTTTTTTGATTACACAGACTTTCCATCATATTCTTTTGGCCAGGAATCCACTCATCATGTCTACTGTCAATAAGTAAACATGGAGACATTATGCTACCTCCCTATTAAATTCCTAAGTTAGAACCTTTCCAGAAGGTACTGCATTTTAATGAAGACTTGTTACAGTTTTTTTCAGCTATAGGAAGTATTGAAAATGTATGAGCACTTCCAGAGCATTTTGTATTACCTTCTGCATCGTTTTATCTACATAATACAGGTCACACAGACAAATGAGGCAATAAACTGACTGTTCAGCTTGGCAGATATAATGTCCCTGCACTCTGTGACATAGGCTATGAGTGATAAAGATGTTAGATTTTATAACCAGCCATTCACAAATGCAACCATTACAAGGAGAGATAATCACCTTTCTAACAATATAGCACATATAGGGAAAAGAGTTGGCTATGTAACCCAATACTGCAAATGAAAGAATATTTTGCAGAATTTTTTTTTGTAATGGGTCCTCTAGAAAAAGATTCCAAATGAGATTTCACAGTTTTAAGAACTTTCTTCACAAATGAATTATGTCTTTGACAAAATAAATACCTTCCTGGTTATCTTCACCTGGAAGTGCATTAGCCCTCTGGAAGTTTCTCCAACTCTTAGATCTCACATTACTAAAATAGATTAAAAAAATCATTACTATAGCCCATAGGGAAAAGTGCTAAGATATCCATACACACATTATTAAACACAACATTTTCTGAGCAAATGCATTTGGCCCTCAAAAATTCACAATATAGAGAAGATTTAATTACAATTCTAGAGTATGCACAATCCTCACAGTATAGGGAAGATTTAATTACAACTCTAGAGTATGCACTATTCTCACAGTATAGAGAAGACTTAATTACGGTTCTAGAGTATGCACTATTCTCACAGTATAGAGAAGACTTAATTACGGTTCTAGAGTATGCACTATTCTCACAGTATAGAGAATATTGAATTACAGTTCTAGAGTATGCACTATTCTCACAGTATAGAGAAGCTTTAATTACAGTTCTAGAGTATGCACTATTCTCACAGTATAGAGAAGCTTTAATTACAGTTCTAGAGTATGCACTATTCTCACAGTATAGAGAAGCTTTAATTACAGTTCTAGAGTATGCACTATTCTCACAGTATAGAGAAGACTTAATTTTAGTTTTAGAGTATGCACTATTCTCACAGTATAGAGAAGATTTAATTGCAGTTCTAAAGTGAGCACTATTCTCATAGTATAGAGAAGCTTTAATTACAGTTCTAGAGTGTGCACTATTCATAAGAAAATAACTTAATTCAGATTTGTGGCTGTTTTCAGTCACCTCCACAAAATATGAGCTATATGCATGTTGTTCTGCTGTGGACAGCCTATAAGCACTGTAAAATCTGGTACATGCCGGTAGCATACAAGCAGTAATTATGACAGTAGGATTTATTGTGCCAAGTACTGCTGATTATTGTATCTAAAAATTTTCTTGTATCATCTGATATATAAATATGCATGAAAGGATATAAATAGCCCACATAGCTGGCTGCTTAGTATGTACCTTGTTCTTCCCATTAAAGAAAAAAAGGATGTGCTAAAATAAATTCTGTATGTTCCTCAATATATCACCAAAGAAATAGTTTCAGGTGCTAATAGTAACCTTCATAAAGCACTAAGACCTCTCGTGTAGTACAAACAAAGAAAGGGTCCTCAGCCATCCTGTAAACATGCCGTTAAAAGATCACCGACAGCTGCACATAGTAACACTGTATCCACTGCCTCCACTGCTAAGCCCTTATGGCAATCCAGCACAAAGTCAAATTTCCTGCTAATTGGTGATTCTATAGTGAGGCACACCACTGTCCCCTCACTAGTCTGAGTAAGGAGAGAGCCATGGTTAGCTACCTTTCCGGGGTTAGGATCTGTCAAGACACCACTCAGGTCATTGAACCACATGTACCAATATGACTCTGTCATAGTCCATGTGTGTGTTAATGACCTGAGATATACCTCCCTTGACTATATGAAGAGAGACATGATCAAGCTCACTGATTGTGTCTCTGGTAGGAAGGAGCCTAGCACTGAGCAGCATAATACCTTCTCCAAGGGTGATGCCACTTTTCCAATAGAAAATGATTGATTTTAACAATTGGCTTAGTTTCTGGTCTCAGTCCAGGAGGGTAAAATATGTAATAGCCTGGGAGGACATGATTGACAGACCACGCTGCCACCAGAGATGGTCTTCACTTATCCGTTGTAGGCTTTTGGATATTGGCAAAGACCTTTTCTATTCCCATAGTGCCTTTTTTAGGCAATGCCAATCATATAAGACTACTGACTTAACTGAACCAATGAAGGAATATCTGAAGGTGGTGTTGCGCTGTGCTAGAAATCTTAACGAGAAACTCTACTCCCTGCAAGCCTTTCTGTCTTTGGAGAGTGTAGGCATCTGTTTAGTAATGGAGATATGGTTTAGATGCGCTGAGAGTACCCCAACAGGGCAAGATTATATTGCCCTTCACACCTTGAGACCAGCTACTGCACAGGAGGGAACTAAAGATGGAGGAGTCTCAGTCTATATTAAAACCAACCTCACATCCAAAATAGTTATAATGTATGACCCACTGGGACTCATGCATGTGAAACTCACCATAAACAGGGTGTTGTGCCATATCCTTGCAACCTATAGGTCCCAGAAAAACTGTACTAGTTTCCCTCATTGTTCAACCCAATATGATATTCATGGGAATCTCAACTATCCCTCTATAGACTGGGAATCCTAAACCACTTCTAATGCACAATCCCAACAATTTCTAAACTTTATCAATACTAACATCCTGGAACAGTTGGCTCGTTCTCCTACCACAGTTACAAACATATTTGATCTTGAACATGGGGGGGGGGTGATGTTCCTCACCCAATGTAATATCTTCTCTCATTAGATCTGACCATAAGGTAGTGTTACTTGAAATAAAAAATTAAATCCCTACGTCCAGCAAACTCTAAGACCCTTAGAAACTATTCCAAAGCTAACCTCTCTCTACTAAGCAACACCTTGCCTAAATTTCAAGCACCCCCAAACACAGTAAACCCTACTACATATGCTGAGCTATTTAAAAAATCCCTGTACAGCCATATTGATAGCTGTATAGACCAAGCTCTGCCCACTTGTATTAAGAATGACTAACTCAAAAGGCAAGCCACGCTGGTGGAACCACAATATCAATCGGTTGTACAAGAAAAGAAAAAAAAAATCTTGGCCAAAGGAAGGAGGAACAAAGCCATATATGCAAAAAGCCCCCTGACCAATTTGAACAGGCAGGTAAGACAGTTAATTAATACTCCAAAGGCTAAATTTGAAGAAAAAATAGCTTCTCAGGCAAAGGACAACCACAAGGCATTCTGCAGCTATGCCCGTAACTTTCGAGGAAATATACAACAATGCTCAGAACTTATTGTAAATGGCATCACTCACACAAAACTGGAGACCATTGCCAACCTATTGGATGACAGGTTCTCCTCCCACTTCCCCCTAATAGTCCAAAAGAAATACCAAATAACACAATCCCCCCTCAATGATTACTAGGGAACAAGCTATCAATGCACTTTCTAAGACCAAAAACACTGCATCGATGGGCCCTGATAACATCCTGTTATGTTTACTAAATATCTTGAAACATGACGTCTCTGGTCCACTTGAATCACTTTTCAAGAAATGCAAGATGGCTGCAGTCATTCCCTCCACAAAGGAGGTCCAACCATTGATCCAGGTAACTACAGGCCCATAAGTCTTACCAGCGTCTTATGTAAGGCCATGGAAAGAATCATCATGGACATGATAAATGAAGATACCTAACCCATCACAGTTCAGCTTTGTTAATGGAAGGTTATGCCTATTAAGTCTGGTGAACTTTTTTCAGAGGTTCACCAAAGCATGGGATGAAGGTAAGACTGAGTACACAGCTTATCTTGGCCTGGCCAAGGCTTTTGATACAATACTCCACTCAGGCATTATAGTCAAGTTCACTAGTTTAGGTGTAAAACCTTTTATCTTCTACTAAATAATCAACTGACTAACTTATAGGACCCAGGAGGTCAAAATAAGTTAGGCTACCTCCACCAAGACGCCAGTTACTAGCGGAGCCCAAAGGATTAAGTACTGGGCCTGCTCCTTTTTGGCATCTGTTTCTCTGAAATAGAAGCAAATGCGGAAGGTTCATGGCTGTCTAAGTTTGTAGATGATTGCAAGCTGGGAGTTATATCATCGACACCCCCTGCAAACACTAGCATTCTTCAAAAGGTCTTTCTCTGATTAACAAATGGTGTCAAAGCCATTGTCTAAAACTCAATGATAAGAAATGCATAATTGTACCTTTTGGGAAGTCAACCATCCCCATTAATTACTATGTTGGTAATACACCCCTAAGAGTTGACTGAGTGGTCAGGAGTCTGGGTATGCACATAGACAGTAGCCTTACCTTCAACCACCATGTGACCACAGTAGTGAGGAAATACTTTTATGTTGCTCAACAGATAAGTAAGGGCATGATATCTAGGTTCAAAGAGGTCATTATCCATTGTACTTCGCCCTTATCAGACCAATCATACAGTACAGTGGTTCCTTTGGTATGTACCTGACCAGGCATATGCAGCAACTAGAGTAACCTCAGAAGTTCCTTACAAAAAGAATACAAGGCGTAACAAACCTGCCTTATGCAGAGCACCTTAAATCCCTTTCCCTTTACTCAGTCTCCTATAAACTGATGAGGTGTGATCTCTGCCTGGCTTACAAGGCATCCGCAAACCCCACTGTTATGAATGTCCTATAAATTCATAAGTCAAAGAGTACCAGAAAATGCAAGGTCTAGGGACCTGAAGTTTGTCTGTGACTTAAACAGAACATGCTGGAGAGACAGATATCTGCCCCAGAGACAGCCCCTCCTATGGAACAGGCTTATCATTCATGTGAAACTGAGTTTGTCTGTTACCTAGTTTAAGCACAACCTAAAGCAGTGGATGGGGAAGAGGAAATTTACCCCGGGCTTGGCACCCATGTCCCTTATGGACAGAGGTAGCTTATAACTGCCTAGCCCTCAATATCCTATTTGGTTACAGGGCATCATTATTCTTTCAGGAAAACTTGTCTAGGCTTAGAAAGGCTCCTTGGCTTGTTAGCGTAGTAGCAGTCTATGAATCTGTGAATCTATTGACTGTGACTAGACTGTAAATGCCTGTAGGGGGTCCCTGAATTTTTGACTATATGATGAACCACATATTTCTCAGCAATTTATCAACACTACTTCCCACTCATTGTTCGATGCTGTTGCTCTCATGAATCTTCCCCTATTGAATTAAGTGAGAGTTTCATATAATCTACCTTAATTTCTAACAACTCATGATGCATGAGGACTAAGTTGCCACATTTTTAGCAAGTTTCACTATTAAAGTGATATCCTAATTAAAATCCCATATTGTTATGCATTAATTATATGTAATATTAAAACTAACTTTGTATTATTTATAATTCAATGAAAATATTTGCAATAATGTCCTGTGTCAGAGAATGAAGCATTAATAGAATGTTTGCGGACTACAATAACTAAGTTTCTAGAATGGAGTACCTGCAGAATCAGTCAGCCCAAACAGCAAGTATAAACTGAAAGATGTCCATGCTATACTTATCAGCAAAATAATAATGTAAATTATGTTTGTAAACTTCACACTACCCAGAAGTTCTGATTAACTAACTGTGGAAGCTGGAATAACCTGAGGCCCAAATAAGGACAAATTCAAAGTAACATGTCAGTGTGACATTAGTGTAGTTAATTTAGAGGATTATGAAAAAAATTACATGGAGCTGCTTACTACTTGGTGTGATGGATTTGAAGTGTTCTTAAGACACTCAGTCTTGCTGGCTGGATTCTGCTAAAATTCAAAGTCTGGTTATATTTGCATTCACAGTCTGTTGCATACAGAAACTTGCAGAATATACACCGATGAGAGAATATACTTTGCAGCATCAACTTTATAGAGCAGTAACAAATAACTTTTTATAATAAACCAAACGGAACAACGTTGCAGCTTAAAGTACTGTTCCAACTTTACTTCTCATATAGTACAGATGATGAGAGATATAACATTTACCTTAGGACAAATGAGTCCCTACCATACCTCTAACATAACTGGATTTATACAGCTCTTTATATATAGTTTTAGTCATGCATAAACATATACATTTCCTCTTGATATTCTATTTTGGAGAATTGCTCATCCTGTAGAAACAATACTAAGCTTCCTTGTTTAACAATGTCTTGTAAGAGACCATCTTTTCTGACAGTGTGAACATCCTGTAACAGTGTCCTGTTGTCCATGCAGAAAAACATGTTTTTGAGGAAACACATTGTCCTGTATTCTATTTGGATCTTTGTATAAGAACATCTGTTCTTGTGCCAGTGTTGATAAGCATATCCTGTTTTCCATGCAGAAAAACATATTTTTGAGGAAGCACATTGTAAGAGATCAGCTTTTCTGACAGTGTGAACATCCTGTATTTTATTTGGATCTTTGTATAAAAACATCTGTTCTTGTGCCATGTCCTGTTTTCCATGCAGAAAAACATATTTTTGAGAAAACACATTGTCACAGTGTTATTGTCCATTCTTTAAAAGCAGATTTTACATTTTTGCTCTTGCATACATCCTGTTTTTAAGTCTGTAAGGGAAAAATGTCCATTCAGCAGATTCCTTTTCCAAGCCATGGTAATTTAGTATGGATGCTGATTACATATTACTAAACTCTATTTCTACATTTAAGCACGCTTTATCTTATACCTTATTTATGTTACATAATTGCAGCAAAGTTACTTTTAACCTTAGTATATTGTTGAGCACACTCTAACAATTCCGTCTTTTTTATTTTAAACTAGAGAAATAAATTCAGCATTATTTGATAATACTTTTTCATTATGACAATTAACAACAGTAACTTGACTAGCTTTTGCTAAGCAGACTTTAATACATGTAAATAATATGCAACCAAGCATTACAATAACAATAAAAGAAATTAAAAATACAGTGATTTTTCCTGTCCATCCTGTAAATAGATTACTAAACCATTCACTCCAGTCATCATTCCAGTTTTTTCTAGTATGTTGAGACACTTGTGCAATCACTTCTAAATGTTCTTTTACAGATTCTGTTTTGTCTGGAATAAATGTACAACATTGTTCTCCTATTAAAGCACATGTACCCCCTTGTGATGCTAATATGTAATCTAATGCCATTCGATTTTGCAAAACCATAGTTCGTATTGCTGTCATTTCGACAGTAATGTCAAGGACTGCATTGAAAGTGGCATTTGCCAATACCTCAACTAGTTTAGATAGTTTTCTCAGTTCCCAGATGGCTTTTGCAGCCCCGTACCAAGGGAAAATACCTGCTCCAGAGATTACATCATCTCCTAAAGCCATATCTTTTAATTAAATATAATCAAGATTTTGATGATATATATGTGATGTATCTAAGGTGTCTACTGGATTTTCTGGACTTTCAATTACAGGTAATATATCCCTTTTCTTTTTTGTATTTCTAATGTTTCCTTTTGGTAACTCTTTTGCATGATGCATTGCTGGTACCACTAATCCTATATAACAGGTGTCATCCCATCCCTTTGGTAACCATTTATAAGCATATTTACCACAGATGTAATATAACCCATCTGATAGAGCAACACTGCTATTTACCAGACTGCCATTTACTTGCCCCATAGTAGGAGTTTTATCATGTACAACTGTAAAGTTTTTATCTGTTTTACTTCTCCAACATGTAATATTAGTTTTATAGTCATTTTTGTCATTTTGTGAAAAATGAAATACTGCTGTGTCACTTAATATTAACTGACCCTTAATTGGTATTAAAATAGGAAAACCACGAGAAAATACTCCACGTACTGGTATGTGGTTGTGAAAATTTATCATTTCAATTGTTTGAATACAATTGCTATTACCCATTGGAACAGTTCCATTTTGTTGAAAACATGTGATCCCCTGCACTATAGCAGATAACTGTACTCTTGCTTTACATAATTGTACATTCATAATTTGATCTACTGTTTCATTTATTAATACTCTCCAACTACTAAGAGAATTTAGTGGAATAGGTATTAGAGGCATTACCCCTGTTATTTTTGGTATTAAACTACATACCCAACAATTAGAAACATTCATGCTTTTTGCATACCAACATTGTCTTGCTAAAAAAGTGTTAAAAGATGGTGACCAGTCTTGTTCATTTTTCCACATTTCTTTACTCTCTCTCTTATGTAACTTTACAGTTTGATTAACAGTTTGTAAGTATAATTTAATACTAAGCAATACAATAATAGTTAGTATGATAGCTATTATCAATTTAAAAAAACCATCCTTTAAATAGAAATTCCATTGATTAATCATTTTGCCTTTGGTCATCCGAAACTGGATTTCCAAAAGGATGCACTTTAAACCATGTCAATTTCATTAGGGTTTTCTCTGTTGGAAACTTACAAAAGAATACATTTAATCAGATTTACATTGTTCACTATTTTTTATCATTCTTAGTTGATCTTTATGTACCAACATTGTTCTGTTTTTCTTTTTTCCTTTGATTTTGTACACTAATGGTCCAATTTGTTCCACTACTTCAAAAGGGCCTTGCCAATTGCTAGCCCATGGTCCTTCCATTTGGAATGTTTTTACCAATACTTTGGTTCCACAGGGAAGGTTTTCATCAGCTGGTATTATTGGCACCTTTTTCCATAGATGGAACGCTTGCTCCCTTGCATTATAGTCACATATACTAGTAAGTTGTTTTAGCCATTCCTGATGTTTGCTAATTTCTAGCATGGGCCTACCATTAGGTAAATCTGGATCAAATGGTAATTGTATGGGCATTTTATGGCCTGTCATTATTTCATATGGGGAAATACCTGTTTTTCTGTTTGGTGTTGCTCGAATACCCATTAAAATACCAGGCAGATGATGTACCCATGTATTGCCCTTTTCCAAGCATGCCTTTTTTAGACGTTCTTTTAATGTCCGATTCATACGTTCTACAATGCCATTAGATTGTGGATGGTATGGTACATGAAACCTTTGCTGTATGCCTAACAAATTACACATTTGTTTAATGAGATCACTAACAAACTGTGGGCCATTGTCTGACTCTATGACCCGTGGCCATCCCCAATGACAGAAAATATTTTTCCATAAGGCTTTTGCTGTTGCCTTTGCTGTCATGGTTTTGGTAGGAATTGCTTCTACCCATTTTGAAAAGACGTCCACTACTACTAGTAGATATCTGTAACCTCCCTTTGTTGTTGGTAATGGACCTGCATAATCTATTTTAACTGCATACCATGGCCCATCCGCTGTCTGTACTCGATGTAACTGAGGCCTTTTGCTTTTAGCATTTACCTGCAGACAGATTAAACATTCTTCTATAATCAGTTTGCAGACCTTTTTTAAATTTGGGTTCCAATACTTTTCTTTTACAACTGCCCATAACTTATCAGTTCCTATATGGCCCAGTATTTGGTGATTTAACTTGACCAACTGGCGTGCCAACTGAAATGGTACATATGGCAACTGTAACCCTTTGAAGGTCGTGTATGCATAGTACTCCTTTGGTGGTATACCTGCCAATCTGCACTGATCGGTTTCTTCTTTTAAGCCCTGTTGTTTTTGTATATTTACAAGGTCTTTCTCTAGTGACTCTTTATCTAGCTCTTTTAAGACACTAACTTCTACATTGGCATACTCATATTCTGGAAGTTCTTTTCCATTTTGTGCTACTTGTTTGGCCAAGGTATCAGCTAACACATTTAATCTGTAAGTTTCACTGGTTGGCTTTTGATGTGCTTTTACTTTTAAGATGCTGTACTGTCCTTGTTGTTTTGACATTGTTATAACTTTATATATGTCTTTTAATACTTCAGCATGCCGTAATGGTTTACCTACACTATCCACAAATCCTCGTCTTACCCAGGTTTCCATATGTAGTCTTAAAGAATTTACTACATAAGCACTATCTGAAAAAAGGTTAATAGGATTGTAATACTTTAGCACATACTACTTCCAGTTCAGCTCTTTGAGCTGACATATGCTCTGGTAACTTGATTAGTTCAGGAGAACCCAGTTGTGGATTCTCTGGAACTATGGCAAATCCTGTCCAGTATCTGCCTTGGTCCCAATATCGTGCTCCATCCACAAAGATGGATGGCTTAAAGTGATCAAAATCAGATGCTAAAAATTGCACCTCAGGTGACATTATCTTTTCTAAACAGTTATGCTGTTTTCCTTCATATCCCATATGGTTTGACAAATGGTATTTATCCCCTGTCTGTATAGTAACAGTTTTCATTCCAAAAAGTGCCATCCATTTTGCAAAGACTGCCTGACTAATACCATCTGTAATTTTATTCATTTCAAAACTGTCTATCAAAGCTTTTACAGCTTGATGTGGTGTTTGTACTATAATGCTGGAAAATACGGTCAAATATTCAGTTTGTTTAATACCCCAGTAAATGGATAATAACTGCTGTATACATGGATGGTAGCCCAATTCCACTGGAGTCATCTTTCTGCTAAAGAAAGTGACTGGGCGTAATGCTTTTTCCATTCTGTTGTCACTACCATGTGGCCATTCCTGTGGTAGTACCACAGACAGTGTTTTTTTCCTGCTGCTGCTTGTAACACAAATGGTAACCTTGGAGTGGGCGCTATTAGTTCTGTAGCTTGTGCTAGTTTTATTTTTATCTGTGAAAATGCCTCCTCTTCATGAAATCCCCACTCTAAAAAGGTGGAGTTATTTTGTTCATGTAACATTTTGTATAGGGGAGCAGCCACGGCTGCATAATCCTCTATAAATTCCCTATTGTAATTCATGATTCCCTTTTCCATTTGTAAAATGCCTTGTACATGTACAGGGCAAGGAGATCTTCCTGTTGGTTTTATAATAATACCTAGAAACTTAACTTTTTGTGTCATAAACTGAATTTTTTCACTTTTAACCTTAAACCCTGCTTGCTGTAGAGTATGAAAAACTCTCTTAAGAAGCTGTACATGCTCATCTACTGTTTCTGACTGAATTAAAATATCATCAATGTAATGTATTACCGAATCATCCTTTTCCAAATGTTGTAGAATGGATCCCACTGTCTGATGAAAAATAACTGGACTGTTTTGAAACCCTTGTGGTAACCTTGTCATAACATATTGCTGGTTTTTAAATGTAAAGGCAAATTTTGGCCAATCTTTTTTTCCTGAGTGGCACTGCAAAAAAGCCATTTGCTAAATCTGTTACTGTAAACCACTTACTCTGTGGCTTAATATGTGCAGCCAACTCTGGGACTCCTGGAATCAAGTGTGCTCTAGGAGTGGTATATTGATTAACCTTTCGTAAGTCAATAACAAGACAATAACTACCATCTTTTTTCTTAACTGGCCAGATTGGTGAATTTGTAGGACTGTTGCTTTTTGTATAATCCCTTCTCTTTCCCATTCTGCAATACATTTTTCCATATGTTCTTCTGCTTCCCTAGGAATAGGATATTGTTTTTGAAAAGGTGGTATATAGTCCTCATCACTTCCTATTCCTACTGGGCTTTCTAGTTTCCCACAATCACTGGGACCCTTGGACCATAGATTTGGGAATTGCTGTTGTAAATGCTTCCATACATCCTCACTGTCTGTATTTATATAGCCTGTAGGTTTTTCAGGTTTTTCAGGTAGAGAGATTGCATAGCAACCTGTATTTTGCTCTTCCTCTCTTTGTTGTTTGTCTCCCATCCACAGAATTTCATTAGGTAAATCAATTACTATGCCTAAAGGTCCTAGAATGTCCATACCAATAATGGTATTTGTGCAAGATGGATGCATTAAAAATGCACCCTTCCATATTTGTCCCTCTTGACTAAACTTTATGTCCACATTTTGGCTACTCACTGCATAGCATCCTGTGCCATTAAATGCTGAAATGCAAACCTTTTTTATAGGATTTACTGGTAACTGTCTGTTTGTGACAGATACTGCTGCTCTTGTGTCTATTAAGACATTTTTCCACAGTGACCCCTCTACCCAAATATCAATCAGTGGTCGTCCATCTCAACCCTTTTTAAAGGTAGTCAGGAAAGATGCCAGAGTAGGGGGGGCACATCCCTATTGTAAGGAAATCCACTCATCCTCTCCTTTATTATCAAATGCAATATGACACACCTCATGTTTTTGTTTGTCATCTTCTTCTGTGTCTGAATGATCTACATATTTAGGTTTTTCAATCTCTTTTTTTTAACTGTTGCCTAGCTATTCCTTCTGCCTGTTCTATCAAATGTTTTGGATTTACAGGTGAAACTGTTTGAAAATCTACCGGGCATACTTTCCCTTTGCCTGTATATTGATGGCTCTTATAACTGTTTTTACTAATATTGTGAGGTTGTTGTACATAATCCTGCTTTTCTGACTTTTCTTGTAAATTTGTCTGCTCTCCTTTTGGACACACTCCTTGTTCTTCCTTCTTTTTCTGCCAGGCTTTGTAATGATCATAATTTTGCTTAACGTGTCCTATTTTTTTACAAAAGAAGCATGTTGGTGCCTTTTGCTCATTACCTGTGCTTGATCCTGGTACTACAAGCATAGAGACAGGAGCTGGTGGTGCTGACACAGCTCTTTCTGCTGGTGGTTGGTCACACCATCTTTGCCTTCCCCTGTTTTTGACTTCACCAATTACTTCAAATGGCTCACTATTATCTTCACATGCAAAGATATGGTGTGAGTATAAAGTCCCATCATCGGCCATAGTCCGTCCCCTCATTAGTTTTTGTACCAAATCAGTGAGGGTATCAGAATTTTCTACGTAGATACATTTAATATCCCCTGGAACCCCTTTGACTTGTTCTAAGAAGCAATGTATTAACTGTTTTTGTATGTCTCTTTTTCCCATGTCTCTGTCTGTTTTTTTATATATGATTTGAAATGCAAGTCTAAAATGATCACTTTGTTCCATTAATTTATCTGTGATAGTAATTTTGTAGCGAAGTTATGGCACTGCGACTGGAACTTCAGTCTCACTCCGGATGTAGACGTCTAAAAAACTGTACTACTGCAAGCTGCATAAACTGGAATACTTCTGTTTAGGATTTACACATACGTACAAATGTTAGTTACTGCAATTTAACTGAAGTGACCCTCTGCAGGGCTTACCATCACTCCTCCTGTGTTTGAATGCAGATTGTAGGTTCAAATGCAGGCTAGCTTGCCATTGAAAAAATTATATGGAGCTGCTTACTGCTTGGTGTGATGGATTTGAAGTGTTCTTAAGACACTCAGTCTTGCGGATTCTGCTAAAATTCAAAGTTTGGTTATATTTGCATTCACAGTCTGTTGCATACAGAAACTTGCAAAATATACACTGATGAGAGAATGTACTTTGCAGCATCAACTTTAGAGAGCAGTAACAAATAACTTTTTATAATAAACCAAACGGAACAACGTTGCAGCTTAAAGTACTGTTCTAACTTTACTTTTCATATAGTACAGATGATGTGAGAGATATAACATTTACCTTAGGACAAATGAGTCCCTACCATACCTCTAACATAACTGGATTTATACAGCTCTTTATATACAGTTTTAGTCATGCATAAACATATACATTTCCTCTTGATATTCTATTTTGGAGAATTGCTCATCCTGTAGAAACAATACTAAGCTTCCTTGTTTAACAATGTCTTGTAAGAGACCATCTTTTCTGACAGTGTGAACATCCTGTAACAGTGTCCTGTTGTCCATGCAGAAAAACATGTTTTTGAGGAAACACATTGGCCTGTATTCTATTTGGATCTTTGTATAAGAACATCTGTTCTTGTGCCAATGCTGATAAGCATATCCTGTTTTCCATGCAGAAAAACATATTTTTGAGGAAACACATTGTAAGTGATCAGCTTTTCTGACAGTGTGAACATCCTGTATTTTATTTGGATCTTTGTATAAAAATATCTGTTCTTGTGCCATGTCCTGTTTTCCATGCAGAAAAACATATTTTTGAGAAAACACATTGTCACAGTGTTATTGTCCATTCTTTAAAAGCAGATTTTACATTTTTGCTCTTGCATACATCCTGTTTTTAAGTCTGTAAGGGAAAAATGTCCATTCAGCAGATTCCTTTTCCAAGCCATGGTAATTTAGTATGGATGCTGATTACATATTACTAAACTCTATTTCTATATTTAAGCAAGCTTTATCTTATACCTTATTTATGTTGCATAATTGCAGCAAAGTTACTTTCAACCTTAGTATATTGTTGAGCACACTCTAACAGATTATGACTGGGTCATCGATTATAACATGTTTATTATGTGTTCAAGACATGGATACAAAGGAATTCACCTTGAGAACAAAGCTTAAGAGGTGAATATTGGCACCCATGTCAAGAACACATAATTTAATGTTATGATCGGTGACACAATCATAATTCTTTGTAGTGCATAGAGCTCTATTTGCTCCATGTACTTCTAGTTACAGGAATAAAATCGCTAAGTGTTTTGCCGACTTTCCAAGCCATAAAACACTTAGTAGACGCTGTCAGTAAGGGAGTATAATGTGGTCTGTTACATTTACACTTGCCTTTCATGTCTCTCAACTGTCTTGCAAATCGTCCAGATAATAGCTTCATGTTTTTATTCTGTTTCTCATATAGTGTGTGGTTTTGGACAAACTACTGAGGACTAAAGTCTGGTCTGTGGTGGTGGTGCTGCGGTAGCGTTGTCGCCTCACAGTAAGATGTTGTACTGTTTGATTCTCAGCTAGAGCGTCTTCTGTGTGTAGACATGCGTGAATGGGTGTACCTTCGTTGAAGGTTGTGCATCAGGGCTGGCAACTCGGCATGTAAAAATCTACTGCCAATCATTAGCGGAACGGAGTTCCGCTGTGGCGACCCCTAACCGGGAGAAGCCAAAAGACACAACAACTGAGGACTAAAGTCTCTAAATAGTGAAATTCATTTGAGTTTCTGAGTTTATATCCTTCACAAAATGAATGCAAGTGCCTCCTGTTATTCTAACAACTTTCTAATTTTTAACTATTCAAAAAAGCCACTAAACTGCAAAGTCTCTTTTTACGCAAAGCTAATTTATTTAAGTGCTTTTCGTCCAGCAGTATCGTTGGACTTCCTCAGAATAACCAAAACCATTTAAAAAAATCCAACTGCATTTAAATAACCTCCACAAGGTCACATGATAGAATAATCAAATTTTAAAGTCATAATACCTATAAACGTTTGACTTGTTAAAATCAAATAAATGTATGTTAAAATTATTCATAGTGACATAGTTGTAACAAGTTATTAAAGTATCTAAATATTTATGTTTCGCAACCATGTTAGTTGCCGTAAAATTAGATAATAATAATAATAAAAAAAGTGAATCATGATAATTAAAACTATACATTACTAATACAAAACATCTTTACATCTCTATACACCTAATGTATAACTATACAAGATATATATGAATGTGTTTACATTCATATTTTATCGTTAACATTTATACATTTGTAAATTAATATGTTAATAATTTATACATCTTTACCTATCCAAACTTTTAAGTTTCAATATACACATAACTGAACATTTTTTATTTAAACCAGGATCCATATATGCATTCAGCCTAATTTGCCACATAGGTTCATAGGTTCATACTAGGCTATCTGCCCTAGGGCATTTATAAGCCTAGCCAGAGTATGTTTGGCTTTCGCCACCCATTTTAAATTAATTTTGCTATGCCCTTTTTCGAGGTTAGTATACTGTGCCTCTGTCTAACAGTGACACAGAAGTGATACCCGGGGTAAACCTACAATCTCCCATCCACTCATCAAGATTCCTCTTGAAGAGAGTCAATGAGGGACTCTGCCTAACCTGGACTGGGATTTTATTCCAGAGTGAAGGCAGCCTCTCGGTTATGAATCTGTCCCTCCAGCATGTCCTATTTATTTCAGTGCTGAGGTTCAAGTCTCTCGAGCGTGTAGCTCAATGGGATTTGGATTTTTTGAGGTGCAGCATGTCCCTTAATTCTGGGTTGGACATGGCTTTATACGTCAGGCACAGGTCGCCTCTGAGCAGGTGGTATGCCACTGAGTAGAGCTGGAGTTTCTTTAACCAGGCAGCATATGGCATCTGTTTGAGCCCTTTGATCCTCTTGGTGAGGTAATTTTGGGGTCTTTCCAGTTGCTGCAGGTGTTTGGTAAGGTACATCCCAAAAGGGGCATTGTACTCGATTATGGGCCTGATGAGGGATGAGTAAAGAGGCACGATGACATCCCCTAATCTAGATGTGAATCCCTTCATGATTAGGTGGGCTATATAAAATGTTTTTCTAACCACTTTGGCCAAGTGGTTGTCAAATGAGAGATTGCCATCAACTTGGGTCCCCAGGTCCCTAATTACTTCTTCTGTACTTAATGGATTACCACCTATGTGGTAATTTGTGGGCACTTTGTTTTTGCCAAAGGGGATGACTATACACTTTTTGGCGTTTAGCTTGAGGCCATGGCTCTGGCACCAGTTGTCTGTTTCTATGAGGCCCTTTTGGAGGATGCTTGTGTTGGCTGGAGAGTCGATTATGGCGCCCAGTTTGCAGTCATCTGCGAACTTGGTCAGCCACAGTCCTTCTGTGTTGGCCTGCACCTCAGAGAAATATATACCGAACAAGAGAGGTCCCAGGACTGAGCCTTGTGGGATGCCACTTGTAACTGGTTTGGAGTCTGACATGGCTCCAGCAATTCTAACCATGTGGGTTCTGTCCTTGAGCCAGTTTGCAACCCATCTAGTGACATAGGGGTCTATATTTAAGCTGGTGAGCTTATCTACATTAGTTCCATTTTTTCCAACAGTAAGATAAATGGACCACCCCTCATATTCTGAATGACCTATCAATTACCTTAAATTTAAACTTATGATCAGGGTGTGCAAGCACATGCCTGGCTAGAGCATTTTCCTCTTTATGTTGACTTATGCTCCTGAGATGTTCATATAACCTGTCCCTCAATCTCCGATCCGTCTTGCCAATATAGAAAGGGGGTCAGGCTTGACATTTAGCAACATACACGACTCCTTTTAAGTTACAGTTAAATCTATTCTTGCAATCTAATCTAAACCCATTTATATCAGTAGTAATTCCTAGTACCATCACATAGCAGTATGGACAATTACCACACTGCATCATACCTAAATTCCTTATTTTTGGGTTTATTTGTTTTTGTAATAGGTTTTTGAAACTCAGTCCCTTTCTAATTTTTTTAGAGGAAGTTAGGGAGTCATTAATGGTAGGAACAGGAGGCTGAAATATTTTTTTTATTTCTACCGCTGTCATTTCCTGGGCAGTACTGACAGATTTTACTACTGAGCGCTAGACACGACCTTAACAACTTTAGCCATGCTCCACTTTGGTGCTTAACTGGTTTGTCTTTTTTCTGAATATCAAAGCAAAATCACTGCACTCCATGCACCACAATATTAACTTCTGTTACAGCTGAGTATGACTTCTGAACATGCAGTACAAATAACACTTTCTGCTCCCTCCCAATACTGTTGTCGTTTCTTGGATTTCAGCTGTGTTGTCACAAATGATGATTACCAGGAGCTGCCAGGATTATGTAGGTATTTGTTGTGTCCTGCCAATAGAATTGCCTCTGATAACTCTCCAGGCTATGCTGCTTCTTTCTTGTAAGTTGAGACAATGATGCACTATTCTTAACTCTCTACTGATGATATTACTATCCCCGCTATTTCTGGTTTCCTGATATGTCCAGAATGTGGTGGTGTCAAGGATACAGTGTGCTTTCAGCAAAGTTCTTTCTAATCTCAGCTCATGTTGTTGATTATATGAGATTCTCTTCTTTCTTCAATGAGCTGTATTAGACAAGGTTCTTCTCAACTCTAAATTCAGCTAGTAAAGTAACTGATGCCATTTCATCGAAATACAATTGCAAAACTTCAGTTTTAGTGACAAGATAGTGGTGAAATCAACAGAGTGTCTGCAACAGAATAGATGACTACTTCGTAAGCATTCTGGAGAAAGTCACTCCTGTTCTTTCTGGTCTTGTTGTTCCTTTCTCCAAACGTGTGGAGGTAGGGATTATGACTTTCATTCCACAGGGATCAATTTACGGTGACAAGAATATGTGCAACAAGCCATAGTAAAAATATAGGTTAATCGCTTCCTCATTCTGCTTCTTGAAAAAAGAAAATAAAAAAAATATAAACAACAGCCCAAGTTCAAATCTGGATTCTGTACATTCCTCAGAAATAGTTTTAGCTACATGCACAGTGTCATGAGTTCTTTTTCCAAGTACTTGAGAACTTCATATTTCATAGTTTCTCAAATGTTTCCATTCCAGTAAAAAGAATAAAATATTTTTTTTAAACTCACCAACCAATCTTTTTGTGAGCAAACCAAAACAGAATATATGTATAAATATATATATTAACAAGATAGACTTTAGTGCAAATGTTAAGAAATCATCCTTCCTGAAAAAAACTAGCACCTCAGCCAAAAGGACTTTGAATGAATCATACCTGGCACAGAGAAAGGAAATGAAATAATAACTTATTTAAATATCTAACTAGTCAGAAAACAGTATATAGAAAAAAAAAAGTGTTTTATCAATATAGTATTTCAGAACAACGTGTCACTAGGGTTTTTACAAAACAAGCCATTCTGTGCATTGCATACATTTATCAACTACTTGGAATTATCTGCATTTACATTACTTGTCTGTGGGTAATGTTATGTGAATCAGTGGATAATCCTAGGATTCAGAAATAATTCTGGTGTTCACATTAAGAGGACTGTTTCTGTGATGCAGTATTTTGAGATTAAGAGATACATTGGCTACAATGAGGAAAGACTTCATTACAGCTAATTTGTGTTTGTCTGAATAGCAGCTAGCTACCACTAGTGTGCAGACTGACTTCATTACAGCTAATTTGTGTTTGTCTGAATAACAGCTAACTACCACCAATGTGCAGATCAACTTCATTACAGCTAATTTGTGTTTGAATCGCAGCTAACTACCACCACTGTGCAGATCAGCACTCTCCTGCAGTAGTTATCACTGGTGGCTCATGCATTGCTTTAGCACAGGCACCCCCACCCCTGCCATTCACATGCCACCACACATAAGTGTCTAACACATATGCACACAAAGATCATACACCGTACCCATCCCCGAATTATCAGAATGCCCCCAATATCTCCTTCAGAAATCATATATCATTACAGTCAGTCAATATTGCGAGACATATGCTTATTACAGTGCAGAAATTCTGTAATGATAATAGACCTGCTGCAATATTAACTTTAAATGACTCTGGCTCACAATTCAAAAATTCTGCCTGATATCATTTATCTCATAATTTACTAAGTAAGTACTTGGCTCACTGAGCATGAGGGCCATTTTAGGCCTAACCAGTTTCCCTTTTTCTGCTCAAAATAACCTATTTCATCTAGTTATAGATTGGTCTTACCCATCTCATGGTCAATAATTACATGTTACCCTTAATGAGAAAAACCGAGATCTTACCATAGATAATTTGAGGTGACCCATGCATGGGATAAAGCATTTAGGAACTCTCTCTGTCCATTAATAGTAAACAGGGGGCAGTCAGTCCTCAGATAAATTATTCTATTTCCCATCCATATGTTAAAGTTGTGCTTGAATACCGACAGTGATTAACTTTGTTTTATGTGGTTGGGGAGTCTGTTCCACAGCAGCAGTACCCTTTGCGAGATATACTTGCCCATCCACACCATTCTGCTGCAGAAGAGGTTTAGATCCCTAGACAAAGTATTTATTTTGTCGTTTGACTTGCTGATGTGCAACAAATACATCAGTAATGGGTTGGAGAATGCCTTGTATGGCAGACAAAGGTCACCACTTAGTTTGTCCATGTAGGATATGTTGTTTAGGCCTTGAATCTTTTGGGGACAGCACATGACTAATTAGCATATTCCTTTTTTCCAGAATACCTTATTATTATTATTTAGTACCACTGCAGGGACAGCCAATGGCAGTGCTGCAAATCTTCATGCTAAGCGCCATGGTAAGGCTGTCTCTGAATAAGAAGAGGGCACTCAAAGTGTACACCTCATGTCTACCTAATGGCAACCTTTCTGAATCTGCCCTTCTGTGTGGAAAATTCTCTGTTCTAGCTTTAACTCGTAGATAAGTTATGTTTTGATACTGCTTATGTAGATTTATATGTAATGTTGCTAGGGGCTTTTTTTAAGTCGTTTTAATTATTTAAGGAATACGGATTTATTTGACTTGGAGGTTATGTTTGGAAAAATCCCTTTTCTAGCATTATGTTTTGTACTAGTTCATATGTTTATACTGCTAATCCGGCTTATTTAGACTGAGGATATTGAAAATATGTTTGACTGCAGTACCTGCTTGTCACTTTAATTGTTAACTGATTAATTGTACAACTTAGTATGCCTGCACTAGCATTTATTAACAGCTTCTTACCTGAATCACTTAGAAGGCTTTTGAGTAAAGTGATGGTAAATAAAATATATTTGAATTTGCTGCAGAAGTGCTTTGCTTTTGTAAGTAATACCATCACAGGGAAGGTAATACTAAAAATAAATATAAGCAAAGGGGACAAAAAAGACAACAGATACATTACCCATTGCTTTTCAAGGTTATTGAATGAGCTTTTAATTACAGTCCAAAAAAATCATGCATTAACTTCTTCCAAAAATATCTTTGTACATACATGGGAAGAAGAAATATCAACATGGGACTATAGATGTCTAGCTTATTAACGGCCACTAGGCCATTAACTTGAGAGTAATACTATGAAACTGTCAATATGTGCTAAAATGTAGGATGTGGGCATAGACAAGCAAACACAGTGGGATGCCCAGAAGTGAGGATTTTTCTGAATTTAACAAAATAAGTAAAACACAAATACTGGAGGATTCTGGTCCATGAGTCACCTGTCTTTTTGTCCGATGCTTGAAGTTCATGATGGAAAATGACAGCTGTACCAATCAGTATACCTTAGACTGTATACTGCCACGGAGCATGTCAGAGCCATAGTTCCCATAGCATTCTCTATTGCACATATAGCAAATGAGAAACACAAAATGGCAGAAGCCTGGGTAAATTCCTGCCATATTCAGACATTATGGGCTGTAAAGTACTTTTCTCTATTTTTTACATGCTGAACCTTGCTATTAAGAATAGTGTCAGGTCACCACAAACAGTCAGAGCTCCAGCAGCTGCGTTATGAAGCAACTATGTTGTGTTATACTGTGGGGCAGAATTAGTAACCTTCTCAGTAATGTATTTCACTATGATTTGGCAGGTAATTACTTGATATAAAGTATTGTACCTTTAATGATTGTGGTCATCATATAGGTGACTTCAACTTGCTATGAGCTACAGTGGGACCCTAATTTTGTTGCTCAAAAGGCAGCAATGAAGTAATGTAAGTGATTTAAGCTGCACCTTAAAATGCAAATTGAAAATAAAGACTTCTTTTCTGCTATGGTTCACTGTAAATTAACAATAAGATTACTATCAGACTTTGTGACATTTAGACACAGTTACACTTACAGTAGGATAGCCAGTGTGCACACCACAAGTTATTTACAGATTTCCTTCCTTAATATCACTGCATTCCATCATTAGTTAAGAGTTGTAGATAGTAGACCTCAAAAGGAAGCGCCAACCACTGCATTCCTCATATTCAGTGTTTTCAACTCAAGGATCCATGCCTAATGCAGACAGTAATTCTATGAGCTTGGCATTCCAAATATTGTCATATGCCACTCATTTAATGTGAGACGCACAGACTAGACATTCACATGTAGAATTTTGCTAGCCAGGTAAGGTGGGTTATACTAGCCATGCTATAATGATTAGGCCTAATGTACTGCACTGATTTCTCACACATACACAATAAACATTCTCCATTATCAGCGTATGTAGCAAATAGGTGAGACTGACTCTTTTTTGCTTTCATTTTGACAAAACACCTCTCTGGTGTTCTGGAAATCTGTTACTCTGTACCTGAATTTTGCTGCTCAGTATTTTTCAGGCCGTGTATAACTGTGGCTTGTTTTAAATATTGGATGTTGAAAGCAGTTAACCATTAGTCTCAAATGTTTATTCAGATTTTAAACTAGTGTTTGGCATGTCCACTGCATATAAAAAATAAATCTTGTGAGCGAACGAGTTTTCAATATTTTGCGTAAGTTTGCAATAAAATCTTGTTTTATGTGATGGTGGGTAATATAAGATGTCAAATTTAATGAAATTACATAAATCATGGAAAATCATGGAATGCCCTGGGTACATTACATCTAGTCTTCTAAAGTATGTTCAGCTGTCATTTTGTACCAGCAATACTAGTATAAGGCATCCTAAAAGAGGAAGGGCCTCTTATAGTTTGTGATAGTAATGATGGGAATGTACTATTACACCACATCAATATGTATTGTACATTCACCATAGGTATAGGCATGCTGCCCTTGTGAATCATTTTAAACCTAGCCAGTTTCCTTTGATGAGACCCAAACCCTATACCTTTAATCTCTGAGGTAACTACCATAACCTTTATGTCAACCCAACCTATGGTCATGCAGGCATGATGACAGCAGAAAAAACACATTTACAGCAGTTGCACCTGGTAATCATTTTTGTCATGAAAATAGAGCATCCAGAAGTGTATTAAAGTCTGAATGTTAACATTACATAATCATCTTGAAACCGGCATGTATTAATATAACACTTAACATTTTCTACCTACAGACTGAACAAGAGTCCTGCTTATTCATTCCCTACCTTTGGTAGTTAATCTTGACTGTTAGATAATTGTCAATAATGTGTTTAAGAAATCCTGAGCCCCAACAAGTGCATGTTCCTTACATTTGCAGTCTTTACCCAAATGCTCATTAAATCACACTACTTTGTTTATATTTAAGCAATGCACAATGATAAAGTGGATAATTCATATCTTTCTCTAGGTGTGGGATATTGCTTGGTCACAGCAGTGCAAGAGAACCTCCCCTACTGTGAGTAAAAATATGAATTATCTATGACTCTGCCATGGTATGTTGCAGTTATACACTGATATTACTGAAAACAAAAGAAACACCTTGCCGTTTAAATTAGCACCTTTATGTAAAGCATATCATGCCTTATCCATCATCCTTTATAGGTGCCTGTCTGCAGGCATAGGTTTCAGATGCAATGCAATGCATATACATCATATTTACGTATAATTATTAATTTCCAGTGTACTTCTTAGCATTGTGTTAAGCATTTTTAATTTACAACATGGGGAGTTTTGTTTTATATAATGTAGGAAAAATGTTTTGCATTAGTTTTGCCATTTAAATGTCTCTTATTCCACTACATAAAGGCAGTAACAATAATGAAATCTCAAACTTCTGTCCCATCGCTATCTTATCCCTATTTCAAAACTTCTCGAAAAATGCATCCACCTACAACTCTTACCCTATCTAATAAACAATAACATTCTTACTCCCACCCAGCATGAATTCTGACAAGACCATAGCACCACCACCACTCTCCTCTCCTCTCCTTTTGAGAAACCGTAAACAAAGCCCATTACACTGGTCATATTGTATCCACCCTCCTCCTAGACCTCTCTAAGGCCTTTGGCACCATCTCTCATAACCTTCTCCTTGCTAAGCTCTCTAAACTAAATCTTTCCCACTCCTCTATTAACTTGTTCACCAGTTACCTATCAAATAGGCAACAAGCAGTTAAGTGGAAAAAAGCTAGTTCACCATTCCGAAACACCCCCACAGGCGTGCCCCAAGGCTCAATTCTAGGACCCCTACTATTCAGTGTTTTCATTAATGACTTTCACCATGCCATCCCTAATGCCACCCTCATCCAATATGCAGATGACTCAACAATAATCTGTTCTGCAACCCCCACCTCTTCCATAGCAAAGTTCACCCAAGATGCCTTCTCCTCTACAGAACAATGGATGCTAGATAACCACCTAGCACTAAGCTCATCCAAGACCAAACTAATTCTATTCTCATAGTCTTAAAAGCATCACCCTAGACAAAAACTCTTTCTCTATCACCAGCCAAAATAACACTCTTCTTAAAACAGTCTCCACTGCTAAATTGTTAGGAATCATCATCAATGACAACTAAAGTTTGATAGCCATATTCAGGTAAATATTAAAAAAACTCACAAGAAACTCGGTATGCTTTATCGCCATAACCGTTTCCTCTCTCCCTCCACCAGACTCATTCTTGCCAATACATACCTCACCCCTTCCCTCCTGCATGGTGCCTCTATCCTTACCAATCTGCAATGCTCTCTCAATGCTAAACTCTCCTCTTGTTACTATAAAATCTCAAAATATGCAACTAGCCACAGATCTGGTACCCATCACTACATCTCCCTGCACCAACATGAACTGGCTTGAACTCGCCAATTATCTTACTTATATCCAACTTATCCAGGCACACAAAATTATTTTTTGCCCCTCTGTCTGTCCCTCCCTTGCCTCTACCTTCCAAATGCATCATCCAAACAGATGTCTTTGATCTAACGTCCAAAATCTAATCGAGCTACATAAACCTGCCCGCCCTCCAGGCAAACATCTGCTATCCTTCTGCTTAGCACATCACTGGAATTATCTTCCGCCTCTTAGCCATACCACTAACAGTGTCTTTATGTTTAAAACTTTACTTCACTCACACCTAATCTCACAATGGGAGTGCTCTTGCTCACATCCTACATAACATCCTACTCTACTTCTCTCTCTCTCTACATAACATATTTACTAATAGCTCTCTTTCTACATAACATCCTACTATAATTCTCTCTACCCACTCATATATACCAATAACCTCCTTTAGCCCATAATCTCCAGAAGGAATTTTCATTCTTTTTTTTTACTACCTTAATTTGTATATAATGGAATTTTTCACAGGCTAATTTATTGTAACTGTTATTACCATGTATTCTATTCTAATGTCTGATTAGCTGTTTTGGAAAATTTGTAAGAATTGTTATCCTGTAATCTTGTAATTCTGAAACTTATTATACTTGTATTTACTGGAGCTTTTCTCCCCAGGACTCCTATCCTGGTAAACAAGCTGCAAATAAATAAATAAATGAATGAATAAATGTGAGAAAAGGAAGTGGTTCTAATGTTAAAAGCACTTGATAGTTGTACTGATCTGACTGATTTTTACCTAGTGCCTGAAGGGCAGTATAACTTACTAGACAGTAGAATTTTTCAACTGAAAAATGTACTTTCTTTATTTAATGCAGAATTAACCAGCATTAAAGTTCATAGCAGTTATTTATGAGGTGCAGAGTCATATTGTAAGGTGGCCAGAGGAAAGGAGAGCAGAGCAATACACAGGATGAGACTGCTAGTACAGCTCATGAGATGTCCAGATCATATATGGAAGCCGTGGAGAGGGGCAAGGACAGGATAAAGATGAGGATGACTGATGTCCAGTGAGAAATTTTCAGCATCTCTGATGTATTATTAGCTAAGCTAATCTAATCAGCTGCTCCCTGGAAAAGGAAATAAATCAGTGAGAAAGATCCTACTACTAATGTTATATGTGCAGAACTCTAGCTATATGCCCATAAGATTTTGTTCAGCTGATGCAGGTCATCTGAGAAGATACCATTTAATGGGCAGTGGGAGGGGGGTAGGTGATGCTAAGAAAATAAGGTTAGAAGATTTGAGGCTGGATTGATTTTATTAATATTCTTCCTCTCAGACAAATTCATGAATTTGACAGTGAATTTGGTTATATTCTATGCAAATGGTTGAGAAAAGAACACACTTCGAAAAGGGGAAAAGCTTTGCAAGGATAGAAATTACCCTTCAATTAGGAGAAATTAAGCACAGAAATTTTAACCAGAAAATGAGCACATTGAAAGTGGAGTTCAGATTTAATAGCAAAAGAGAGAGAATCTGAAATGTCATGTGATGAGTCTCAAAAGCTTGTGAGAAATACAATTATAAGTGGGGGTAGGGCTTAGCATAATGGCGGAAGCCTTTACCTCACAATACAAGATACAGGGTTTGATTCTTACCTCTGGATATTATCCAAACTTGTAATATTCAACAAACTGATACTTGTTGGGCAGGATTCAAGATGGCTTGCACGGAGTCTAAGAGCCGTGTAATACTCCATGCAGCCATCACGATCCAGGAACAGCCCGAAATCCCGTGTAAGAGAAAGCTAAAATGACTCTTACACGGGCAGGGCGTGGATATGCTAATCACCCCACTTGCAGCCGAAAGGCATGCAAATGAGGTAGATTAGCGATCCACGAAGCTTAAACCAGCCCGAGTAAGAGTCGTGTTAGCTGCAGAAATGTACTCAGTTGACAACTGAGTACGTTTCTGCAAATAACACAATGGAGCCATGTCAGCTCCAAATAAAGGGTGCATATGTGTCAGGCAGCATGCCAATGGCCATTGGCAAGGTACCCCGATGCAAATATGAGAAATAATTAATTTGTTTGTTTAAACGCAGCGCAGCCCCATGCAAACGGGCTGCGCTACATAAAACATAAAAAGTAAGGTTATAAACCCACAAATGTGGGTTTTATGCAATGCATGGATATACAATGCAGGGACCAGCAGACCAAAAACAACATGGCCACCGTTTAGTGGTTGCTAAGGGGGGAAGCTGAGTCTAAGACATGTAACTAAGCATTAGTAGGCAATCCTATGTAAATGAGTGTTAGGATACTGAATCCCACTGTCACATAGCAAATGAGCACATTTCGAGTAGTGTAAGAGTTACATAAGGGGGAGGAACAGAGTAGGAGATAGGTGACATCACAAGGGGGAATGGCAGAAAGAAATGCAGTTCATTGGAGGTCAGTGTTACGTGACAGATGTCAGACACATATCATGGAAAGAGGAGTGCCACAAGAAAAGCATGGCAAAGTCAAGAAATGGAAGGTGTACACTGTTGCCAACACCAAAGTTTCTTGCTGGGCATGCATGCGCACGTGTGCGCGGCAGGAAGTGCGAGTAGGGCAGTGTGCGCATGTGTAAGGTAGACTGAGCATGTGGGAGCCTGTAGGCAGACTTGTAAGACTGTTTGCGCTGGTGTGCGCGCGTTTTTAACCCAAATAAGTAGATTCTAAACCGTGTAAGCATGTGTGCGCGCGTGTAAGCCACTGTGAGCATGTTTCTGCTGGTATGCGCGTTGCTCCCCCCTGAGGAAACAGAAAGAAAAAAGGAAGCAACAGAAATAGTAGGAAGCTAGCAGGGAATACTGCTGGAGCTAGCCGGTGAAAACAATTAGAAGCAGGCAACTACACAGGCAGAATACTAGCCCAGCCCAGCACTTAAAAGTCTGCAAACAACAGTGCAGTATGATTCTCTCAAGAGACACTGCAAGACAGGAGTAAGCTATTAGAAGTGAAAACTGAAAAAGCTTCACTCAGACCAAAAATGGTAGGGACTGCCATAGCTGTCATAAGGAGACATAGGCGACTTGCTGAGGGTGGTGACAATGCAAATGCTGCCAGACAACCCACAGTGAGGAGACGGAGAAGAGTGTACAGGCCCAGGGTCACCTACCAGGGGTTACATGAGCTGGAGATAGTGGGGAGCTATAGAGTGGACAGAGACCTCCTGCAGCAAATTGTTGAGCTGTGCAGGCCATGCCTCACACACAGAACCAACAGAGGGGAACCCATCCCAGTGGAAACCAAGGTATGTGTTGGCTTAAAAATACTAGCAACAGGTACCTTCCAGAGACCAACTGGTGATATGATGGGGATCTTACAGGCATCAGCATCCAGGGTACTGCACCAGTTCCTGGATGCCATGTCAGCACATGTCGGAGATCATGTATATTTCCCCAATTCCCGTGAGGCATTGGCCAGCAATATGCATCTCTTCCAGCAAACAGCGGAATACCCTGAGGTAGTGGGTGCAATAGACTGCACGCATATACGCATCAAAGCACCAGCTGGTGAGCGGGGTAGGGCCTACATTAACCGCAAGGGCTTCCCCCCTCTATTACCTGCCAGGTCGTGTGTGATGCCCAGGGCATAATAATGAATGTGTGTGCTGGCTGCCCCGGAAGCTACCATGATTCCCATATCTGGCATCTGACGCAGCTGTACCAGACATTTGCCAGTGGGGACATCCCACATGGTCACTTAGTAGGGGATGCTGGATATGCACTGGAGCCATGGCTGATGACACCCATCAGAAATGCACACACACCTGAACAGGAACGCCATAATGAGGCACACGCACAAACACGAAATGTAATCGAGCGTGTGTTCGGGCTGCTCAAGTCACGGTTTTGGTGCCTGGACACATTTGGTGGAGCCTTGCAGTACTCACCAACTACATGTACCCAAATTGTCATGGTATGTGCTATGCTACATAATATGATTCTGCGAAAACAGCTGCAGCAGGATCAGCATAGGTCTGGGCCAAACAGCCCCCCACCATTGCCAAGTCAATCACAGGCAGAGCGTGACTCGGAGGAGGAACAACCTGAGCCTGCCCCAGTAGGCAGAAGGAGGAGTGCCCAGTATGCCTTGGCCTTGGCAAAATGGCAATGCATAGCACATACACTGGCTCAGTAGGGACCCTGGAAATGATACCTCTCTCCGACTCACACATATAGTAAAAGGGATGCCTAAGTTGACACAACCTGCTTTCAAACATGTACAGGGAGTGTAGTATGTGCATCCAGCAGAGGCAGCCCTGTGGCATGATTGCCATGTGTTAAGCAATGTAACACCATGTAGTATATGCAAACTTGATGACCTTGACTAACATCCTACCCTCACCAAGCATGATGCCACAATATGAAGATAATTGGCTGAAGTATTGCTGTTAGTCAAAGGGGATACAATGCGTGCCAGCCTGGGATGAAATGCTGAGCATGACATGATGCTCCACCTGCTAGGGGTGGTGTGCACCTATCAGTCCTGGCCTTATGGATACTGGCAAAGGCTGTTGTTACCCCCAGCGTGCCTTGAATAGGTAAGGCTCAAAACATAAACCCACCTCCATAGGTATCACAAGGGATAAGAACCTAGATGTAATGCTACTCAATGCCAGCAGTCTAAACAGCAAGATGCATGCAGTCTAAACTCCCCTCAGCATGGAGAATGTTGATATCTGTTCTGTAACAGAAAACTGGGTCAAGGCTCACAACAGCACCCTAACACTACCAGGTTACACCTCATACTGTGCTTTACAGCCCCAAAACATGGAATAAGCTACAAAAGGAGGGTGACTAGCAATAATTGTCAAGGATAACCACACCCCCATGCTGGCACCACAACAGGAAGCAGCATGGACTAGCCATGGTCAAGTAACAGTGGCTAAAGCTGCCTCCCAGTTTATAGCCTGCTACAGACTACCGTCCTAACACCAGGAACTGCACTTGGCCTATGTTGGAATACATGAATATGTCAAGCTCTCCAAACCACATTATATTGGGTGACTGAAAATACCCAAACATAGACTGGGAGCATTATTCTAGCTCCAACACCCTAGGACAAAGGTTCCTAGAATCCATGAGCCAAAATGCTCAGGAACAACGTACCACTCCCACAAGAGGGGTAAGCATACTGGATGTGATAATCAGCAACATGGGTACTGTATGGCCAGATGAGAAGTGTATCCCTCACTGGTAAGATCAGACCATAGAGTAATCACACTGGATATACACATCCCGACCACAGTCCCTGGCCAGAAAACCACAGTGAGAAACATGTGTAAAGCAAATGTTGCACTCCTCCAAACTGATGTGGAATCCAGTAAAGGCCCTGTGCCTGTGCAAAATATGGGCCACACCTCAGAACCCATTATACATGCATTCCATGAACACTGCCAGGAATGCATGGATTATGCAATCCCAAATAAAACCAAGACACAATGCCATACACGCAGGCATCTGGCATGGTGGACCCCGGCCATTACCAAACCATGCAAGAGAATGAGGAAGCTACTGCATGATAGAGCAAACCTAAAAAGGGAAATAATCTCTGATTAGTATAATGGCAATAAAATATGTCCACTCATACAATCCACTAAGGCCAGCTACAACAAGTTGAATCTGTGAATCTTGAGGCAATGTTACACCTGCCCCATGTACACAGACAACCCTCTCCTCCCCCCAAGAAATACAAATATATGTGAGAGATGCAACCATTTATCCAAACCGGAGGCTGAGCTCTCTCAACTCAGTACTATCAAAACTAGTCAGGAGGAGAAGGTAAGCACACACACCACAAACCCAGTCTCACATAGACCTATCACAACTGCAAACCAAAGACATAAACACAGAAAAACATTCCTGGAGGCTCTAATTACAAACACACCACATCAACAGAGGCCTCCAAAGCAGACACCCAAGCAACCACTACCTCCAAACATAGCACATGCAACACATAGTACACAAAGCTGGTGTGCCAAACAGTCACAGGCCAGAAGGAGAAACAACATGTCTGATACAGTTGTAATAGGTGACTCCATAGTAAGACACACTGCTGACCCGCTCACCAGACTGAACAAGGGAAAGGGTACAGTAAGCTACCTGTAGGCTGCTACAATACGCCACATAACACAAGCACGCAGGTCTCCCCAAAGCAAGTACAAATATGATGCAGTCATTGTCCATGCTGGTGTGAATGACCTGAGACGTACCTCCCCAGACTACATGAAAAGAGACATAGATGAGCTCTCTGATTATGTAGGCCAGACCGGTATGACTCTGACCTTGGGCAGCATCCTACCTTCACCAAGAATGATGCCACAGTACAAACACAGAATGATCAGCTCTAACAAGTGGCACAATTACTGGTGTCATTCCAAGGGGATCCAATGTCTGTCCACTTGGGATGTCATGCTTGACAAGCCACGCTGCTTTGCCAGGGATGGCTTGCACCTGTCAACCCTGGGCGTCTGGATATTGGCTAAGGCTCTTGCCACCTCCATAGAGACTTTTGTAGGCAAGGCTGAAAAGAGTAACCCACCTCCCTAGAAAACATAAGTGGAAAGAAACATAAGGGTAATGCTGCCCAATGCCAGACGTCTATACCTCAAGATGCATGCTCCCGACGCCCTCCCCATTATGGAGAACATCGATGTCTGCGCAATGACAGAAACCTGCAGCAAGGCTCCTGAGAGCACACCAGCACTATCAGGTTATACCTCAAATCATGCGTCTTAGCCCCAAAACCTGGAGCAAACCATAAAAGGAGGGGGAGTATCCATATTCAGCAAAGATACCCACACATCCAGGTAACTGACAATGCATGAAGCATCGGAGACCACCCATGTGCAACTAGCCATAGGCAAAACTGCTGTACAGTCTGTAGCATGCTACAGACCACATTCTCACACACAGGAACCCCACTCAGCCTTCCTGAAGACACTGGACAGTATGAATGTCTCACCAAATACCAAACAAGGTACTCACAAATAACCACATAGGTGGTAATCCATTACGTATGGAAGGAGTAATCCGGGACCTAGGGACACAAGTGGACAGTAACCTGTCATGTGACACTCACATTGCCAATGTGGCTAGGAAGACCTTCTATATTGGCCACCTTATCATGAAAGGAATCACATCTATGTCAACAGAGGTCATTGTGCCCCTATATTGTTCTCTTATCAGGCCCATAATTTAGTACAATGCCTCATTTGGGATGTACCTCACCCGACACCTGCAGCAGTTAGAAAGACCTCAAAGGTACCTCACCAAGATGATAAAGGGTCTCAAATATATGTCATATGCTGCCTGGCTGTAGGCACCCCAGCTGTATGCAGTCACATACTGCCTACGCAGAGGCGTTGTATGCCTGTTGTACAATGTCCAACACAGGATTAATGGACATGCTCCACCCCAGAAAACCCAAATCTGTCAGAGCTGTGAGAGTGAGAGATGTCAACCTCAACACATAATGAAATAGGATGTGCTGGAGGGACAGATACATAACCCAGAGGCTCCCTACACCCCAGAACGGAATCCCACTCCATGTTAGGCAGAGCCCCTCACTGACTCTCCAACAGGAATCTTGCCAAGTGGATGGGTGATCGTACATGTACACTGGGGGTCTTCACTGTGTCACGTCTAGACAGAGGCACAGTAAAGTAAATCCTAAATGGCCATAATATTCACATAGCAAGGGGTGTAGAAAGCCACACACACTCTGGCTAGACTTATAAATGCCCTAGGGCAAATAGCCTAGTATGAACCTATGAAGATACAAATTGTAATCCCAAGGCTTTCTTAACTGATGGTAGGAACCTTGTTGGGAATTCACAGATATGCTCTGAATCACTCAAATAATACAAACAATATACCAAACACACACACATTGCCATCATCCAACCTAACAGGTTCAGTGCAACCCCCCCCCCCCCAAATGCCAAATATCTATCCCAGCAGAGTGCTGGCCCCCTGACATTGCAGATGCTGAGGTAACAGCCAGCATCCACAAAGCAAAACACACAGCATCAATGGTATGAGATGGTGTCCTGGGCTGAGTCCAACATAGACTCCAAGAAGAATGGAACACCATATAACACTACTCCTCAATGTCAGCCTTACCACAGGATATGTGCCCAAAGAGCAGTGTACAACAGTGGTCCTTCTCCACAAAGGTGTTGCCTGAATGGATACTGCAAACTACCACCCCAGAATCCTGACAAGCTTGGTCTGCAAAGCTATGGAAAGGATCAGCATGTACCTCAGACATAAAGATATTGGGGACCTACTGACACTGGACCCTACCCAGTGTGGATTTCTTAAGTGCAGATCCTGCCCATTAAACATGTTTGACTCATTTGAAACAGTTATTAAGGCCATTGATGAGGGGAATGTGGTCCACACAGCCTAGCTGGACCTTGCAAAAGGCTTCCATACAATACCCCACATGTTCATTATAGATAAGCTCACCAGCTTTAATATAAACCCCTATGTCAGTAGAGGGGTTGCAAACCAGCCCAAGGACAGAACTGACATGGTCAGAAATGCTGCAGCCATGTCAGACTGCAAACCAGATACAACTGGCATCCCACAAGACTCAGTCCTGGGACCTCCCTTGTTTGGTATATATGTCCCATAGGTACAGGCCAACATGGAAGGACTGTGTCTGAACAAGTTTACAGAGGACTACAAACTGGCCACCATATCTGACCCTCCAGCTGACACAAGCATCCCACAAAAGGGCCACATAGAAACAGACAACTGGTGCCATAGCCATGTCAGCAAGCTAATTGCAGAAAAGTGTATAGTCATCCCCTGTGGATATACAGTAAGTGCCCACCACTTACCACATAGGTGTTAACCCATGAAGTACTGAAGAAGTAATAAGAGACCTGGGGACAGCATGTGGCTGTAGTGGTTACAGAAACATACCATATACCCACCTAATCATGAAGGTAGTCAGATCTAGATCAGGGGAGGTCATTGTGGCTCTGCAGTCATCCTTCATCAGCCTCACAATTGAGTACAATGGCCCCTGTGGGATGTACCTCAGCAGACACCTCCATCAACTGGAAAGACCCCAAAAGTACCTCACCAGGAGTATCAAAGAGCTCGAACAGATGCCATGTGTTGGCTGATTAAACAAACTGTAGCCTCACAATTGAGTACAATTGCCCCTGTGGGATGTACCGTAGCAGACACCTGCAGCAACTGGAATGACCACACAAATACCCCACCAGGAGGATTGCAGAGCTATAACAGATGCCATGTGTCACCTGAGTAAAGTAACGGCAGCTCCACACAGTGCCATACTGCGTGGCCGGAGGTGAACTGTGCCTGATGTTTAGAGCCATGATCAACCTGGTATTAATGGACATTTGGCACCATGTAAACACTGAATGCTGGTGACCTATGCAGCTGACAGGCCTGAACCCCAGCACAGACATAAACAGGACATGCTGTACTGATTGGTCCACAACCCAGAAGCTCACTCCACTCATGACTAAACTCCCACTACAGGATATCCAGGGAGTCCCTCAGTGACTGTCATCCAGAGGAATCATGATGACTGGATGGGAGATGGCAGGTGTTCCCTGGATATCACCTGTATGTCATGGGTAGACAGAGGCACAGCACACTAACCGTGACATATGTCATGGCAAACACCAGTAAATGTGTGTTGAAGGACAAACACTCTCTGACTAGCATTACAAATGGACTAGGGCACATGGCCATTGTTTGTCACTGTCCACACAAGTTGTGGAATACAATAACAATGTCAGGCAATCATGTACTAAGCTGTCCATATCTGAACAAAATGCAGCATGGTCATATCTGCACAACTGGCCCTCAACCAGTCTGGTGTGCTCACTATAAACATTACAAGCAGTGATAGGACTGAAACCAATCATACTGTCCACCACAGTGAAAGTTTTGCACCAGTACACTATACAACAATACAACTGTTTGGTCAGCAGGAAAGGATGATGACAACTGTATGCAAACTATCCCATGGTGACCCTGCAGGCACAGCATAATGCCTGTTAGGTTCAGACACACAGCAGTTGGGCAGTAAGAATACAACCTGATGTCCAACACTCAACTGTACATGTGATATATAGATGGCGTCCACACACAAACATAAATGTGGTGGTCCACAGATCCAAACATAAGGAAAGGTCACACTGGGCATGCTCGCACACTTAGATAAATGAGATGTGGCAGTCAAGAAGCCATACAGACTGTGAACTGGGCATGCTCACACACTTAGGCCATGTCACAGTTCAGCAGTTGCACACACATATCTGGCATTTCTATGTGTTAACACAGGAACCTCCCACAATACAGACATCTGCCCAGTGCACACAGTGAAGTTACAACAGAGACATAAGTAAAGTACTGGATCCCACTCATATGCAAACATCTCCCACAGTACACACGTTGTTTATAGAGATAGGGAAGGCTATGGCAATAAAGACACACAAACAGTATATGAGCAACAGATACGTGCATCTGACAGGTAAACATATGGCCGTAGAGTGCAATACTTGACCGTTGTCCCTAGGGAATACAGAAGGCTATCCACAGTGTATTTGGCATCTGCCTCCACAGTACAGTAGGCCACTGTGCCTGTGCAAAGTTAATGCATAGATATGCTCTCCCCGTTACTGATGGATAGTAACAGATGTACATACCTCTTCATCCATAATGATGTCAGCACACTATACATATGTCAGGAGCAGAAATTATACCCAGTAATGTGAATAGCGCGCTCCACTAATGCGTCTCTAACAAGTGTCATAACATAGTTAGGTAGGGGTTTGAATCCTGCAAGTGCCCAGTGTGTGTGTGACTGTGTATGGGGGAGTAGTGTGTGCAATTCCATGTGTATGAGAAATGTCCCTTTTGTCAACTTTTACTACACAAAACATGCTGCATATTCCACTGTCTAAACACTGATGATGTCAGCACCCTATAAGTACAACAGGAGAAAGCAATCCCCCCCAGTAATGCAAAGAGTGCGCTCTGCTAATGCGTCTCTCACTAGAGTCATAACATAGTTAGGTAGGGGTTTGAATCCTGCAAGTGCCCAGTGTGTGTGTGACTGTGTATGGGGGAGTAGTGTGTGCAATTCCATGTGTATGAGAAATGTCCCTTTTGGCAACTTTTACTACATAAAACATGCTGCATATTCCACTGTTTAAACACTTATGAAGTCAGCACCCTATAAGTACAGCAGGAGAAAGCAATCCCCCCAGTAATGCAAATAGCGTGCTCTGCTAATGTGACTCTCACAAGTGATCTAACATAGTTAGGTAGGGGTTTGTATCCTACAAATGCCATGTGTAATTTTGTCACACAGTTTGTCCATGTGTGTGGGGTGTTGTTCCCAATATTGCACAACATACATTATATCAGTAATGTCAATGCACACATGATGTATGTGTGTGCCACCTACACATATGTACCTGTGTGTAGCATACTGATCCCATACACTAACCTAAATAGTCTCCGATCTTCCAACAGCACCCAGATCCTAACCATTAAAGCCAATAATTCTGGTGGCGATGCCCTCTTCGCCAACTCCATTGGCAAGCCATGGAACGCCCTCCCAATCTACCTCAGAAATACAACCTCTCACAAACAGTTCAAAAAGAACCTGAAAGAATATCTCAAGACACTATGGCTATGCCCATGTCCTGAACCTGATTAATCTAATATATCATACCTTCACACCTTCACACCAAATCCACCCAGTCCCCATCTCCTAATTCTTGTTCCCTTATCACTTATCTTGAAATACATTTTTACCACAAATATAAGATGGTGACTCTTGAACTTGATATACTCTATTAGTATATAATATTTCCCTGTCATGTTTTACCAGACGATTGATCTTTGTCTCATTATACTTCTATGTAAATTGACTTTTTTTTACTAACCTTGTAAATGTACAACGTCTACTTTTTTTATACTTTTTGTAACTTGTATTTTTATAACCTGTATTTCTTTATATAACTTGTTTTGATATTTTGTGTTTGAAGATTATGATTGGAGCTTTTCTCCTCGGGCCTCTACTGAAAAAGGATATGCATCCAGTTGGACCAGCCCGGTTAACAAATGTAAAATAAATAAATAATAAAATAAAATAAGAGTTCCCATGTCCAAAGCCTGCCCCATGTGAATACATGGAATATGCATCAGACAACTGTATGACTGGGGTGTTCTGTGCAGGGGCTGCATGTGGTATGTGACTATACAGTGTGGGTTGTAGATGGTGTCATCCCACCAGTGATGGATACATGATTGGTCTGGAGCATATAGTCCACATGTTGGTGATGAACAGGTGCAGCATGTTGTCACCACTTGTGGGAGTGGTAACAAGTTGTTCCATAGCAATGCAGGGAATGAATGATAAGACACCTTCAGATAGGGTCTTGCAGCTAGAATAATGCTCACACTGTATGTTTGGGTAGTTGCACTACAACCATATAATGGTGTGTGTAGAGACCGTCATATTCCCAGTGTTGTCAGGAATGCCAAGTGGGTTTCCTGGGTATGGGAGTGTGGTGTGTGCCAGGCTATGAACCTGAAGGCAGTCTAACCCACTGTGTGTTGCACATGGAGAGGCTCTGATGCTTTGTGCAGTGCCACCAACCTGGGGGTGTGTGTATCTGAGGTGCCTTTGGATACATCCCCCCTGTTCTGTTTTGGAGCATGTGTTGGGGATGACAAGCATGGTATTAGGAATGACCTGGCACTGATGGTGTGCACCTGGGAGCCTTGTACCAGGAGTCTGTTACTGCACGGATATTGCTTTACCCCATGCTAAGGACAGTTTCCACTGCATGATTCTTGAGGTTTACACTGCTGCTGTTGAGTAGCATTGCTATTAGTGTCCCATCCCGTGTGCTACCTGTGTAGGTGGCTATGTAATGTCAGCCTTGCATGCAAAGGCAGTATGTGTGTAGCAACAGCCTCTGCCAATATACAATGGCCCATGGGTGACAGTTGCAAGCTGTCCCATGCAAAGCAATGTTGCATGTCCAGCATGTAATCCCACACTGACAGGCATTGGATCTCCTTTGGATGTCACTGAAAGATACGTTAAGTGCAGAAACCAATGATCCTGTCTACATATTGTGGCAGCATTCATGGTGAGGGTGAGATGCTACCCAAAGCCAGGGTCATACCAGCCTGTGCCACAACCTCAGAGAGCCCCTCCATGTCCCCTAACATGTAGTCCAGGGAGGTGCGTCAGAGGTCATATACACTGGCACAGACAATGACTGAGTCATACTGCTACATGCCTTGGAGTGACTGCTTTGCTTGTGTTATGTGGTGGATCATAGTGCCCGACGGGCAGCTCAGCATGACCATCACCTTGTCCAGCCTGGGAGCAGGACCACCGTATACATGTCAATAGAGATACCTCATACAACTGTAGCAGGTGTGTTGTCTAGCTGTATGGCCTGACACTGTTAGGCACACAGGCTTTGTGAGCTATGTGTCGCATGTGCTCTGCTCTGGTGCAATGTTTGCTTGCGTGTCTGCTTTGCAGGTGTCAGCTGCTCAGGCTGGATGCTATTCTGAGAGCCCAATAATGTACCTGTGTGTGTCTGTGTTTGGATTGTGGTCGTGGCAGGTCTATGGGAGACTGGTACTGTATTCACTGTAGTATCCCACTCCACCTGACAGGGAATGCCAGTGCTGTGTAAACAGAGCTTAGCCCCCAGTTTGGCTATGTGGTTGCATCTCTCACATGTGCTGCACATGTATGGGAAGAGGAGAGGGTTGTCTGTGTACATGAGGCAGCTGTAACATTGCCACATGACTCACAGATTCACCAACTGGACCTGAGAGTGGATCGACAGGTGACCTTTGCACATGCTACCATAGCATTGTGACTCCCACACTAAGTAACGACACATAGGGCCAATGGGGAACAAGGTACTCAAGGTGACTATGTGAGGGTGTAGTGCTCCTGAATTGTTAGTGCTGGCATATATGAATGCTGTCTTAAGCAAATATGAGGTACATCATATGCAATGTGTTACAGGCAAGCTACATGCAAACAGGTCACACAGTGACGTTCTGTCAAGTGACACATGGACATCAGTACAGTAAGCAACACAGATGTCACTAGGGATCCACAGAGGCACTGTATATCTGCACCACAGGTGGAATCAGTGTTTCAGGAACATAACAGGCTAACATGCATACAAGCAAAGCTACAGTCAGCAGGCCTGTATGTAGACTATGCTACAACAAACAAGGTGTACGACTTCCAGTATGTAACAGTGCATATATGCAGGCACTCTAAGCCAGTACCCAGACATTCCCAGGTCAGATGGGCTGGGTCCAGCCACAACCCCCACAAGTGTATAGACCATGTACCTTCGTAATGTTGAATAACTGGCCTGATACCCAAGTGCTCATACCTGTAATAATACATATGTCAAATAACAGACACTGAGCCCTCACTCAGCAGTTCCAGATGTAGTATGATGTATGCTACCTGTCCTGGCACCACAGTATCCTTGACATGTATGGACACTCTCCCTCCTGTCATAGTTAGTTCTGTGTTTTGGTACTGTTATGCATGGTATGAGGTGTGACCTTGTAGTGCTAGTGTGCTCTTGTGAGCCCTGAACCTGCTGTGTAGTACTGCACAGATATCAACATCCTGAAACATCTGCATTGCAGAGTCGTGTGTGGACAGCATGCAACTCGCAGTTGACATGGCCATCATTGAGTATCAATATGTACATTGTTGTATCCCCTGTGCTACCTATGTAGGTGGCCATCCCTTCACAGCCTCACCACCAGTATGCAAAGATGTGCAGACAGAACACTGTGGTAATTAGTATGGGTGTACAAAACAATACAATGACATTCATACTGTAACTGCATCAGGCATGCTGGTATATACCCACAATGCTATAATCACACTGTACTGTTGTCAACATCATACTATTACAATACGTCTATGTAGTCACCCTGTGCATCAGCACCATGTTAACCTGTTCCTGCACCGATCTTACAGATTGCAGGAGGTGGCACAGTTTCATCATATGCACAGGGTGTTTACCTGGTATGCCTGAGTCTGCCACTGATACAACCAATTGACATGTCTGTGTGTGTGTGTTGGTGAGGGACAGCAGTACAAGATGGGGAAATGTTGATGCAGTGTGTGCGTGTATGTGGTAGCCCTAGGTGTTATCACTTTGCATGTGTGTATGAATGCACACAGTCCCACCTCATGGCTGCCATATACAGGTGTTTGTGGACAGCCGCAGACTGTACCTGCCAGGACATACAGATCACTGTCTGTGGCCATGGACACGGTACCTGTGCCTGGCAGGGGTGCTACGGACCGTATCAGGTACCAATCCAGACTGGGTACTGTTATCAGAAGCAGGTGTTTGTTGACTGGAGACAGGTCCCTGTTGGGACTGTCCAGCACCATGTGCATGTGGTCTCCTGGGGCGGTCCGATGACAGCACAGACCCAGCATTGCTGGGGCTGCTGCTGGCACTATGTGAGTGGCCACGGCCCTGTTGTCGTCTGCGACGGCTGCCAGCTGCTGCTGTTGCTGGCATGCGGCCACGTCGACTCCTCAACCGTCCACTATTGCCCTGGCTCATGGACATATAGTTGTGGAACAGATCTAATATGTCCCCCCAACGTCTGTCAATGACCTCGGTGAAGTTGCGGATGGCAGCCGCAACATCACGCATACTGTCACTCATGGCTGTGCGACATGCTCTCAGCTCCCTCAGACCCTGTCTGGTGTACCGATCCATATGTGACTGTGCCTGCATTACAGCCCGGAACATAGCTGGGGTTGAAAGACCTCTGTGGGCACGTCTGACAGGGGCGGTACGCCCACGGATGCTCCCACGAGAACCCATGGATGTCTGCCTGTGCGGTACTGTGTCAAGGCCCTGGCCATGGCTGCAGTGTGGGGATGCATGTGCCACTGGTACCACATTACCCTGGTCAATGCCCACTGTATCCTGTCCATCACCTAGGGACATTGGTGACAAAGGATGCATTGGCAGGATGACTGTGCGCATAGATGGGGTCGACAGCTGTGTAGTGTCAATTGGCTGACCAATGATGGACCCTGGCACACCTACCTGTGCCATTACAGAGGTATCATCATCATCACTATCCACAGCAGCTGATTCAGGTTCCCTGCTCCATGACACCAGAGCAGCACCAGAACCTGTGGGAGTAAGACAGGAAACACAGTTTACAATGTGTACACCATGCCACCACTGATGCACACATGGGCACATGCACACACCTCAGTATATGAGATTTCAACCCACAGACACAAACACGCCTGCAATCAAACACATTGCACTACTGCTTCAGCCTATTATTACTATTAGTATACAGAGTAGTGAAGGTAATGGTATTACACACTCACCAGCATGGATAGGCTGCCTTGCTGTTACACCAGAGGGACCTGCGGAAAAGAGACATTCATCGTCAGTGGGCACAGCTGTGCCATTGATACTGTGGGCATGTTACAGTTCAGTAGTGCAACAGTTAGCTTCCACAGGTGTAATGCAGATAATGACATTATCACTAATGCACAATAATTACCAAGATAACAGCTACAAATTGAGGACACACCACACACATGCATAACCTAACAGTGTTCAGAATGGTCACTATACACATGGCATGTTACCTGTACGCTCTGTGTCCTGCTGCTGTGTGGCTCCAGCCTCCATCATTACACATGTATGCTGTTGTTGTTGCTGCTGTGCTGGAGCCACAACACCAGGAGTAGTCCCTCCAAACTGGTGAGGGGGGGATGTCTAGCCACCCCACCACCTGTGGCAAGCTGCTGCCTGTGGATATCTGACGCACGCTGACAGGCATTTCTAATTAAATCACTGCAGTGATGGCGTACCTGCTCATATGTCCGGTTATGTGTGCCTATGTCATTTACCCGATGGAACAGTTCTTGCCACAGTGCAGCCCTCTCCTGCTGGTTCTGGCTGGTGTGGGAAAAGAGTACACCGAAATCCCGCACCAGGCTCTGGTGTATCTCCTCCTCTTCTGCA
Organism: Protopterus annectens; assembly: GCF_019279795.1. Lineage (NCBI taxonomy): Eukaryota > Metazoa > Chordata > Ceratodontiformes > Protopteridae > Protopterus > Protopterus annectens. The sequence goes on along the minus strand of NC_056730.1, from coordinate 134,531,127 downwards.
ACGGAGTAGACTGGGTTCCTTTGGTGAACCATGTCCCTGAAAAGGAGAAGGGAAATATGTCAGCAATATCTGTCAGCAGACTATAGCACACATAATACACATTATACTTGACTGCAGTGATATAACTTAGGCACCATATATAGCATCTGTCTGTCTATTGGGGGATACACATGTACATGACCAGATATCAGTGCTCATCTGACAACTGTGCAACAGTACCTGGCACACTCCATACAACAGACTAGTATACTGCAGCAGTCAATGCACTGTTTCAGGTACAATACACGACCCCACACTGGGGATTTGAATCAAGGTACTGTATGGGGAACATTATCAGCCCATGCACTGCACACAATGCACGTTACATATTTCACTGGTACTGCACACTACTCTTACTTGCCATAACCCTACCTACACCACAGTGACATACAGGGTAACACAGCACAACATATGGCAATGTAGTATGTGTTGATCACAATACCCCACACACCTGTCTCTGGCCTCACACCATGGACACACACTACCATGACAGACAGACAGTCATGGTGAGCAATCACACCAGTACACAACATGCACCCAGTCACTAGCACACTCATTCCACCTCACATATTCCGTTTGCAATGTGTTAATGGGTGTGCATTGCGTCCTAGGTAGGTAGTGTGCTTTTGGCCCTGGGCCTACAGCAGCATACTGTTATGCTATCCTGCCCCTTGTGACACATGTGTTATGATCGTACCTGCTCCTTACAAACAGTTACATAGGGTGACTCATATGGCATATTACCTATCAGCATAACATTCAGCAGGGGTATGTCTGACATCTACTCATGGGGAGGCTTGCTTCTTAATTCTGTGTGGTCTACTACAGGATATGTCATATCTGTGGGTAGGGTCCCATACCTCCACCATGTGCTCTATACTGCAGTGACAAGGACGACAGACGTAGGTAATTTGTGTTGTGGATGTTGGAGGTGTTACCATGGTTGGGAGACAACTGTCATGGGTGTGACCGAATTATGTATATCTAGCAGTGGTAACCTCTATGTAGGTAGTCTGTGTGCGCTCTGTGGTGTTTGAGTGCATTGACACAGTTACTTGCATATGTCTGTGACCTTCACCATATCTGTAGCTGTCATGAGAGGTACATACCATGTAGGACATTGTGGGGTGTGGAGGGGTACAGTGACCTACATGTCCATAGCTGACACACCATGTCCGCTGACACATTCCATGTACAGGTATTACAGGACTAGTGTGCCACTGTGTGTATCGATGTGGAGCCTATTGTACACTTGCTGACCCTATCCCCCCCTGACACATGCAGTGGTGGGCAGGCATGTACATATGTGGTGGATACTGGTGTCAGTGTTTTTGAATGGGGTATGGTACTCCAGTATCCACACTGGTGTTCACTCCATGCCTGTGACACCAGGCACCTGTAGCAAGACATCTGCACACATGTGCCTCACACAGTCTATATATGTATATATATATATATATATATATATATATATATATATATATATATATATATATGTATATATACATATACATATATGTATATATATGTATTGATATATTTATATCTGTATATGGATATATATCTGTTTGTATATATGTATATATCATATGTATATCTAGATGTAGATATATACATATAGATGTGGGGAGAGAGTGAGAGAGAGAGACACAGGGTGAGTGTGAATGTGAGGGGGTGGGACAGAGAGTGAGAGATAGTCATATACAGACATGTCTGTTGTCAGTCAGATCTATCTGTATATGTGTAAGTCTCTACAGATATCTATATATGTATGTGTGTATTATATATATCTGTACATACATATTCTACCAATCTCGATGTCTGTGCAGTACGTGAGAACCTGGTTCAAGGCTCCTGAGAGCACACCACTGGTACCAGGCTATACCCTGTATCATGCATTTTGGCCCCAGGACTCAGGACAAAACGGACAGGGAGGGTGTGTGTCCATATTCATGGAGGACACACCTCCAGGTTAGTGGCAACACACGAAGCATCACAGACCATCCAGGTGCAGATAACTGTAGGCAAGCCTGCTATACAACTGGTAGCATGTTACAGACCACCCTCCTGATCTCAGGGACCACAGTCGGCCTTCCTGTAGACATTGGAGGATATGAATGTCCCACCACACACCACTTCTGGTGTCAGTGTTTTTGAATGGGGTATGGTACTCCAGTATCCTCACTGGTGTTCACTCCATGCCTGTGACACCAGGCACCTAGCCCAAAGGTTCCCGGTATTCACTATGTCAAATGCAATGGAACAGCTGGTCACCTCTCCCACAACAGGAGATAATATACTAGACCTGATCATCGACAATGTGCTACACACTGGAAGGATACCCCTCACTAGTCACATCTGACCACAGACTAATCACCCTGGATATACATATCCCACCCCCACAACACAACAGACTACAGTGGGAGACCTCTCACATGCCGACTTTACACGTCTTATAACTGAGTTGGTATCCTGAATGCCCACTGGGCCAGTGTAATCCACTTCCCACAATGCAGACACCCTCACATATGCTTCTACAGACATCTCCAAGAATGCATGGATCATGCAATCACAAATGGAACCATGACCCTCTCCACCAAGGGCAGGCGTCCTGTTTGGTGGACCCCAGCATTGAACAACTTGTATAACAACAGATGGTAGCTACTGCATGGCAGAGCACACTTCCATAGAGCTATGGCATCTCTCATCAGCAGTAGGAGACAGATGGGTTTTGTCATACAAACATGCAAGGCCAACAATGAGAGGGACATTGCTATGGTCACTACAGATAACCACTAGGCCTTCCTCTGCTATGTTACACACCTGGGTGGGAACCCTCAGTTGTGTTCACAGTGACATACGCTACACTGAACACACAAATAATGCCAACAGTCTGGCAGACAGGTTCAGTGCAGGTTTCTACACTCCCTCACCCACACATGTGGAATTACTTATCCCAGCTGACTGTAACCTCTCTGTCATCTCGGATGTCCAGCTGGGAACCACCCTCAGTGGAGCTGTAAACACAGCAGCAATGGGACCCAACGGTATTGCGGGTTGCATGCTACGTGAACTGCAAGAGGAGCTACACATGCACATTACATGCTATTCAGCCATAGCCTTACTACAGCATATGTACCTGGACACTGGCATACAGCAACAGTAGTCCCACTCCACACAGGAGGCACCGCTACAGACCCTGGTAACTAACACCCCATACGCTTAACCAGCCTGGTCTGCAACACTATGGAAAGGATCATTATGGTACCCATACACAGAGACATCGGGGACCTAGACACTTGTTCCCACCTGGTTTGGCTTTGTAGAGGGCAGATCCTGCCTTATGAACCTGGTTGACCTTTTCAAATCAGTCACTATAGCCATTGCTGAGGGCATAGCAGTCCATACAGCCTACCTGGACTTGCCTACAGCATTCGACACAATACCACATTCTGCCATCATAGACACGATCAACAGCTAACATGTAAATCCATATGTCACATAATGGGTTGCAAACCAGCTAACGGATAGAAACCCTATGGTCAACCTCACTGGTGCCATGTCAGACTCAGAGCCAGTCACCACAGGGCTCTGTCCTGGGACTACTCATGTTCAGCATATCATTCTCAGATGTGGAAGCAGACTTGGGAGGGTAGTGGCTGACAATGTTCAAAGATGACTGCATACATACTAGGCGCCATAGGCAATACACCTGCTAACATATACATCCTATTGACAGGCCTCACGGACACCAACAACTGGTGGCGGAGTCATGGCCTGACACTGCATGTCACGTAATGTATACTCATACCCTTTTGGACGGACAAGGTACCTACATATTATCACATAGACAATAACCCACTGAGTACAGACAAAGTAATCGGAGACCTGGTGACACTGTGCAATGCTAACCTCTCATTTGACACCCACGTTGCCAAAGTGGTTGGATGGACTTCCTACCCTGCCCACCTTATCATGAAGGGAATTCACATCCACATCAAAAGGGGTCATTGTACCCTTATACTCCTCCCTTATCAGGCCCATGACTGTGTACTATGCCCCATTTGGTATGTACCTCACCTGGCACTTGCAACAGCTAGGGGGACCCCATGAGTACATCACCAGGTGGATCAAGGGTCTGCAACACCTGTCATATGCTGCCAGAATAACGTAACTCATGCTCTATTCCATAGCATACTGCCTACGTAGGGGTGATCTGTGCCTGATGTAGTAGGCCATGTCCAATCTGGTAGTGATGGACATGTTCCACCTCATACAATCCAAATCCATCAGAAGCACAACAGCTATGGATTTAAACCTCAGCACACATATGAATAGGACATACTGTAGGGACAGATCCATCACTAAGAGGCTTCCCATACTGTGAAACAGGATCCCAGTTCATGTTAGGCAGAGACCCTCACTGACACTCTTCATGTGCATTCTTGACAAGTGGATGGGAGATCATAGGTTTACAGCAGGGGTCATCTCTGTGTCACTACTAGACAGAGGCACAGTACACTAATGCTATTATGTAGGGGGGTCTTCACTCTGTCACTACTATACAGAGGCACAGGTTTCTAAATCTATTCTATACACTGTCTGCAGATAGCCTAGTACTGTACTATGCCACTGTGAAACTATATCTGTCTATGTATTTCTACATCCCTGTCTATGTATACACATATGCATATTATATATATATATATATATATATATATATATATATATATATATACATACATATCTCGATATACATACGTATACACATGTTTTATATATATATATATATATATATATATATTTACTCTTTTTTAGGTCCACATATGTATACACTCAGTAACATACTGCTGAACACCCATTACTGTACCACCTACTTGTACATTGCACTACAATCTACATTGCTATGTGCACATAGCTACCTTCGCATACATATGTATGTGGAGCCTTCAGTGACAGTTTCAGTATGTCCCCGTCCCTATGCACATCCTCATATACATAGATACAGACCAATAACACAACTGGAAGGGTTCACAGTATGTAGAGTATTATAGTAGTACTTTACATTACCTGTGTTTGTTGCAGCTGTTTGTGTAGGCTTGCAGTTGCTTGGCCTGCTGTCTGCCTCTTTGCCTTGATGTTTCCTGTTTGTTATTTCTTTCTCTTTCTTTTTTTTTTTTTTTTTGGTTTTCTCTCTCTCTCTCTCTCTACCTCCAGTGGGTGCAATGACAATATTGCATGTGTGGACTGGGAGTACAGGATGCTTTTGTAGGTATCTGCACATGTCCATGTGATGGCCTCTGCACCAGTTGTTAGCCAGCATTCACTAATTGCATGCAGCCTGTTGTGTAGTGATTGCAGTTCTCACTGTGATTACAGGCCTGTGCTATAAAAAGGTCTGTTAGGTAGGCGTAGCCCTTTCAGATTATCAGGGTGGGGACCATGCTGGTTTGCTGTGGACACTGTTCTGTGAGTGTCTCTCATATTTCAGGCTGTGTTGTAGACACTGCAATGCATGTTGTTCTGTAAGCTACTGTTAGTACATTTGGCAGGGTGTCAGTGGGGCACAGTTGACATTTGTTTTCACATCAGGGACATCCCTGTAACTCGGTCACAGTTGCTATGTCTGCACTCTTAACTATTCAACTATGGCTGTGTTTATCCTGCTCTGAGTATGTGTGTGGCTTGCCAGATGCTACTGTGACATTATTACCTAGTAGCTACCAACTAGCATGACTGTTTATCAGCACACAGTACTATTTTACAAATCCACTAGATTTGACAGTAAATTTACATGACATGCTTTGTGTGCTAGACTTGTATTAAATTAATTCCTACTATTTTATGATATATTTCTTTCAGCACAATATTCTTGTATAGCACTCATGGCTTAGTGGTAAGTCATGCAGACTAGAGTTTCCAAGGTCCTGGGTTCGAGACTGAGGGAGGTATTTTATTTTGCTGCTGAGGAAATTATAGGCCTTGTCATTCAGCGTGACTAAGGCACTTTTAAGCAGTTGTAAGTGGGTTAGTGCTGGTTTGCGTGGAGGTCACGCATGCGCACTGCCGCTAGTCACAGCACACCCGCTTACTACTGCTTAAAAGTGCTTACTCTCACGCACACCCACGCTATTTTCTTTGAAAGAAAAGAAAATGGGGAGATAGGAAAGTGGTGAAAAAGGGGTCACAAAGAGGGTAGAACAGTAGGGAAACAAGCTCGGGTTTTGCAGGAGGGATGTAGGTAAGGCCCATAGCTGCCCATTTCTTCATCAGCAACAGCTGTGCATATGTTTGTAATTTGGTGTGACATTTCAAACCTTCCACCCCTGAGAGAGGTGTAAGGACAACAATAATACTTGTTGTACAGCCAATTGTAATTGACAGTTTACATGTCCAGCAGACATGTGTGCAAAATGGGCAGCTATGTATGGGGCGTAATTTTTTTGTGGGTACAGAGTGCCCTTTTTTTTTTTTTTTTCAGGTGAGAGTGGTATGTCAGGTACAGGAAGTCGGTATAGCTGAGGAGGTAGGTTGGGTAGGTTAACAGACAAGACAAACAAGACACATACAGGGGCGGTGTATGACACGTGGGGGGGTTACACAATTGACGGGGATGGATGTTTGGATATCTCGATTCCATGAGCCCACATATGGCAACAGTGGAACTGAGATCCACCCATGGGCAGTTGCCACTGTGCCTTCACTGCCCAGGAAGGGGCTGTGCTGGGGGCTGTGTAGGCCGGGCAGCAGGCACGCCCGTGAGTTGTACCACCCGTGCCTCAAGCTGGTGTAGGGGCCCAAGCACAGTGTGCCGGATCTCCCTACGCATCACAGTCCGGACACTACAGAGGGTGAGTGGATGTTCTCCTCCAGCCACGCTTGCCGAGGGGGGACGAGCCCCATCCCCTGCAGCGCTTCCACCTGCAAGTGGCACAGGGCCACTGGAGGAGGGTCCGGCCTGGGCACTACTGCCAGGTGCACTCGCCAGCTGAGATGGGAGAGGTGGGTCCGCTGGAACCCGCCTTCCCTGTCTTCCTATGTTTTGTTTTATGTTATGACAGTTTGGGTTAGTAAAGTACAATGCCATTCACAATTAGTTGTAACAGCATGCATTAGTATTCCCATTAACCAAACACCCATATATTCAAGCCATTGAACAGCAAGCGTAACACATGCATAATTTGAACAGCAATACACAATCCAACAACATGCAGGGTTGATTGATGGCAACAGGCCATAAGGTTTGGATGTATGAACAGGGCAGATGCATCAACGTACATGCAAATATGTATGAACCAACAGGACAAATGTCCAGGGGTGTTAATTGTGATTGCACATACCAATTTCACGTGGAATGGATTATATGTGGTTATAGGGTAGGGTGAAGAAAATTTAATTAACAACTTCAAATACCAATACATATGCTGTACATTTCTACTAGCTGCAGATATACACACTACAGTTCTGCCTACAGTTTCCTATGTGATAACTACTTCAGGTTGGTGATAGGAATGTTACTGCTACATCAATATACATTTCATTTTTATTCATACACATTCATATCTGGCTCTGTTCAGCTATATCATCCTGCTACATTTATAGCTATAGACAACTGTGGATGTTTGGTATTTCAGACAACCATACTATCTGCATATTGCAGACTGAGAGCAACATATCCAGATTTTGGGACACACATTCCAGCTGCAGTACTGTTTTCAACACATGTTACTGTTTGGTTCTGCCTGTCACATTTATTTCATTCTGTACTGACTGCAGTATACATTATTCAGGAGTTATTACTACTTTATTGGTGGATTCATACCTCTTTCTCACACTCTCTCACTTGTTTTATTTTTACAATTCAGGATGGTACTTAATTCTAAGCTTTATTGACATGTTTTACCTGTAGTTATAACAATCCTTTCCAACAGTCTCACTTATGTCATGTTTCTGTATTTCAACAGGGATATATTTCACACATGTGTTTTACTCAGCTTCTGCAGTTGTACTTTTCTGCCTGCTGCAGGTTATGTACTATTATATTACAGGTGGGACATCTTTATTTCAGACTTGTTTCATTTTTATGTTTGGATTACAGGCTGCATCACACTTTTGTAATCAAGCAGTAATTGCAAACCCTCTTACACTGTTACTTGCACATTTTATTAATTAGTGACTACACTGCACTCTTTTGCTAACTGTCATACTTATATATTTATTTACAGTTACAGGGAGACAATTACTGACCTGCCTGGTGGAGCAACCGCACCAGCCTATCGTCATAGGCTCGACGGTTCGCAGAACGGACACCTGCAACTGTAATATAAATAAAGTAATATTGGAATACACATCTCCATAATATCAGCTAGGTTAATTTCTTATATAAATAATTACATGTAACTTACTCAGTAGTGGGGCATTGGGCATTTGCTGGGCCTCCTGGATCCAACGGTTCAGTTGGTCCTGCTTCCGTCTCTTCAGGTCCACATGGTGGTGACGGACCTGCTCACCAGTCCTTGGTATTCCTGTGGCACTGGTGAGATCATGAGCCAACCAGTCCCACGCCTCAGCCCTATATGCTTATATATTTGGACTTCTCAACACCCCACCTCTGTGCTCGGAAGCAACTACCCTCACCTACACCTGACATCCTGGCTGCAAGTCGGTTCTACAATTGGTTATGCTGTGTATTCCTGCCTATGGGGCTTATATACGCCGTTTTTCCTGCACTTATCTGTGATTGGCCATTTTGGAATTGTATCAGCTTCACAAAACCTGCTTTATCATGCTCCTCTTTCTATTCATTCCTATATATATGCTATTACTGCATTTCTAAGTGCAACTGTCATGGCTTAGTGGTTCAGTACTTTGACTATGGTGTATGGGTATCCTGGGTTCGAACCTGGCCATTGTTTTTTATATTTTATGACTGTCTACACAGGCTAGGAGGTGTGTCTGTGTAAAGGCAGTTTTGATACAGCTTGCTCAACGTTGCACGTCGGTTAGCTTGTTGGCGCGGTGCGCAGCTCCGTGCAAATGGATCACGCTGGTTTACGCGTGGTTTGGCTGTCAGCACGCACATTACACTCAACTCAACTACAGGCACACAGTTTCAGCGTGTTAAAATGCTGCTCAACCCTGGGCACTCATTTTACACCTGTTAAAACACTGCTCACCTACGGGCACTCATTTTATAACTGTTAAACCACTGCTCACCTACAAGCAGATATCCTCAACTTGTTAGACTGTAGCTCAGCTATGGGCACATCTCACATTTTGTTTTTATTTTTTTATCTCACATTTCTTCAAAATACATGATCCATTTCATTACATTTTACATAAAATATAATTTTATATATGTACATATATGTCAGGGACTTGTTTCATGCTTATTTCACTAAAAATAAAAATTGATGTTCTTGGGGCTCGAACCATGACTGCCTCCTCTTCAGCCGACGTCTCTACCGCTACGCTAAAGCTTCTTGGCTTACTTTGCATGTTTAGGTCTTATATGCTTTTCCACTGACTGCTAACTGTGGCTAATCACCGGGCACGCCCGCGCAAACGAGCGCACTCACGGGCAAACATCTTTACAACTTATAAAAAAATGTATAAGCTGTTCATTTCTACATTTTATGTTCATAGTCTGTGGGGGCATGTGTTGTGTTGTGTTTAATCACATTTACACAGACTCTGTCGTGGGGGTTTACTTTCGGGACTTACTCTTCTGGGGGCGTGTCCGTTTGCAGGGCTCACCCTACGGACATGCCCCCTACTGTCTTACACATACCGTGTTAGCCTTAGGTGTGATTCAGCATGCCTTCATGCATATGCATGACATGCTGACGTCACACCGTTTAACTGCAGCCTCCGTGTAAGCCTTGTAACTCTTACACGGAGGCTTCGTGAATCCTGCCCAATATTTACCTATGAAAAAGAATGACTATCAGCTCAAGTGACAGGGCATGCATGTTGTAATACAGCTATGCAATATATTACATTCAATGTCGAGGAGTTGCACAGAATTTTTCCTCCAAATGAGAGACATTTTGCCCATACCTGAAGTAAAATAAAATGGTATAAGAAATCAGGTTCAGGCCCCTAGATGGCAAGACACTTCCCTTTGGTGTAGTTGCTTCAGGACACATGGCTGAAGTGGCATTCAGCTTCAGGAACATATGGCTGTTGCAGATTTCCTGTGGGCAAACAGAAGCACACAGCATCGTGATCACATCTGAAATAAACATATGCATGTGGGCAGGGGAAGTAGCTTTTCTGGGTGTACAGTACATGTTTATATGTAAGTACAACATATAGAAGGGTGCAGGAGGAAATCCTTTTTATTGCTGTAATCACACTTTTGTCCAGTATGCTTTTAGATATTGTTCCCTAGACACTGTAAAATGGGTATTGATTGACACACACCAATAATAAAAGCACTGCCCACTGTGCACTGCAGTTTTATTGCCAGAGACATGCCCACTGGCCAGCCTGCTGCTGATGCCTGCCCTACTGCCTGCTGTCTGTTGATATCTCGGGGGCCATGGGCATTACCCCCCCCCCATGAATTTGGTTACTAAAGTTGTTATGCATTTGGTTGTACGTCATACAGTAAACTGCATGTTTAAAAATACTACTTCAGCTGACACTGGTGTTGTTACATTGTAACATTCACAAACAGGGCAAGTCAGGAGATTTCTGAAGTTATACACTTTGTGCCACAAGCCTTAGAGGCACAAAGGTTTGTCAGCAAGAAAGGGCTTGGGAAGATTTGTTCCATTATTTTAAGACCTTTCAAGAATGGGAATGTAGTATTGTTATGAAATGCCAAGAAAAAGAAATAAATCCCTTGCAAAATTCTAGCTAGAACATGCATTATGACATCATAAGGGATTGCAATAATCAAAGAACTGATGTTGTAAGCCAAATTTAAGGCAGCTTGATTCTTGCAGCCTGGAACATTTGTTTGTTATGAAGTGAATAAGTAAACAAGGGACTTTTCAACATAAAACATGTTTGCCTTTGGCATAAAGTATAGATGTTTGTGGGCACAAGGATAATTACAAAGGACCTTTACTATGGCAACTGTCATAATGCCGTACTTGCTCAGATGTTTAATCTTCTAGAGAAACTGCAACATGTTAGTGTTAATGCCACCCTGTAGGACCTGGTTCATAATTTCACAAGCAGAAGATTTATGTCAGATCCTTGTATCAGAAATACTGTTCTAAATAATATGTACTGAAAAAGATCCAGAATGTCTGACTGAGGATTCTGGGTTCTTATTTACAGTACCCTGCTGTTTCACTAGTGAGATTTAATCTCTGTCGTTGTCCAGTTAGTGTCATCACCTGGAAGTTATTCTAGATTCCAGAATTCCACCTTTATTAAATGTTTATCAGGATTCCTAAAAGGATATCTGCAGTATGCATACACCATACACTTACACATTAAGGGAACATTTTCCAGTATGGTAATCAGACTTCTCAGCTGTCTGGGTTTTTGCAGCATGTCCAGATTTTTGCCTCATATTTTTGGTCTGTTCCTCATAACATTTGTGTTTTTTTTGGCAAATCACTGAGAACTGAATTCACTAAATAATGAAAGACTTTAAAATTTTAGATTTCAAATCTTTCAGAAAATGCATAGTAACAAAACCCTTTTATTCTAGCAATTTTCAAAGTTTAACATTTGCCCCCCCATTTTTATAGCTTTGTCCAGATGTCTTGTGCTAAGAAGCTGAAAGTAGTGATAGTGATGTTTGTTTTCATTATAAAAAGGGCTTGCAATTAAGCATATATGGGCCTGCAGAACAGGGCTAAGGATCTAGGAAGTTTTAAAGTGATTAGTCCTGACAAGGGGGACTATATATGCTATTAAGAAAGTGGTGATACAATTTAACTGTACTAAAATGAAATAGAAAATATCACTTTCTCACAGACAGAACTGTGTCTGGACCTCTCATTACTGAGTTTAGTGACCAAACCATACCCACAATGGGTAAATTCAGCATTACCCATACCCAGCTGTGCGTTATTGCTGTAGTCTCTCATACCAGTCCTATAGTTGCAAGATGGGCTACTTTGGGTTCTTCCAGCTTGTCTGTGTTTTATAGTATATTCCCCAGAGCTACTGTTCCAGTCAACATTTTAAATTAAGAAAATTCTGCAATGTGCTGAAATTGATTCTCTTAGTGAGGCAGTTGAAATTAGCATTTTATTGATACTGTGTTTGTCACTCATGTCCAAATGAGTTTAGATAAGCATCTTGCTGCTTTCTACCATTCGCCATCAGCAGTTTCTTGGCAGCCTCCTCAATCACCGTAGCCATGATGGAGATGCAGTATAGTCAGAAATGAAGTTCAAACACCTGCTGCAGAAAACAAAACTAAACATGAGGTGAACAGCAATTAAACATAGGGGGGCTGTGTTTTTCATTGCAAATTGAAGACATGAGTGCAATCCAGAATGTAGATGAATGTAGAAGTGAGCACAAAGGGAAATACAACACCAGCTGTATTGTGAGGATCATACATTCACGGGGTAGTAATGTTCTTCCGGATGTTATTGCTCTTACACTTAGCAAAAGGCAGAATCAGGCCTGACAAAGTTACTGCAGCTCTTTGGGCTACAGCAGATAGCTAGTTCCTTAGAACAAGTACTGTTATACACTTAAAGAAAACTATGTGGTTCATTCTCCAGGGGTACTGGGGCTTGTAGCCTCAGAAGTAAGGAAAAGAATGGCAGTGGCTCCTGCATGGGGAGAGGGGGGTGCTAAACGAGACATTGATGCTGCAATGGAAGAGGTTGTGAATGGAGCCCCATACCAAACGAATATAGCATTTTAATGTATAATGAGGAGGAGTGCAGCTATTGCCTAAAAAACTACTTTTAAAGCATTTTTCTATGTGTATTGTTTTTTAGTACTCCATAGATCTTAGGTATGGGGTTACTTTTATCTGGTATTTCTTATGTATCCCTGTTTATATTTGTATGCTTGTGTTCTAACAGGATCATAGGAAGTTACTAGGCTATTGGCTATGAGGCCCTTACAAGCCTAGCCAAGAATTTATCCCGTGTTCTGACAAGTCAGCACCTGATGCCCCTGTCCAGCAGGGACACAGGTGGAATCCCAGGGGTGTATTTTCTGTTCCCCATCCAGTTATCCAGGTTGCTCTTTGAAAGGGTTAATGAGGTAGTATACTTGAGGTGAAGAGGGAGTCTATTCCACAGAAGGAGGAGTCTCCTGGACAAAAATTTGTCCCACCAACAAGTCCTATTGATGTCACCGACCAGGGTGAGGTCGTACATCTGGGTTACTCAAGTGGAGTTTGACTTGCGGATATGCAGCAGTCCTCCAAGGCGGGGTCTGAGATTGATTTGTATGTCAAACAGAGGTTACTGTTGAGAAGTCTGTATAAGACTGAGTAGAGGGATAGGACTTTTAGCCTATCTGTGTAGGGTAGATGTTTGAGGCCCTGGACTCTCCTGATGAGGAATCTCTGTCGTCTCTCCAGCTGCTGCATGTGCTTTGTGAGGTACATGCTGAAAGGGGCATTATGGGTCTTATAAGGGAAAAACACAAGGATGTTATGATCTCCTTGTCCCTGGGTGAGATGCTCTTACTAATAAGGTGGGCCATATAGGAAGCTTTCCATACAATGGAGGCAATATGGTGGTCAAAAGTCAGTTTGCTATCAACCTGGGTGACCACGTCCCTCACAGCTGATTGCATGCTTAGGACCTTGTTATTAATGTGATAATTTGTGGGGACATCACTCTCCCCAAAGGGGAGGATGATCCATTTTTTGGCATTCAGTTTGAGACCATGTCATTAGGGGAATTGATGACAGAGCCCCGCTTGCAGTCATCTGCAAACTTGGTCAGCCATAGCCTGCTTATTTTGGCCTGAACCTCAGAAAAGTATATCACAAACAATAAAAGCCCCAAGACCAATCCTTGGGGTACACCACTAGTTACGGGTTTACTGCTTGAAGTGGCTGCCCCTATTTTGACTAGGTGGGTTCTATCAGTGAGACAGTTTACTACCCATCTGGTAGCATGTGAATTGATGCCTATTTGAGAGAGTTTATCTATTATACCCAAGTGGGAAATAGTATCAAAGGCTTTGGCCAGGTCAAGGTAGGCAGTCTGCACCATCTTCCCCTCGTCCATGGCTTTGGTGACTGTCTCAAAGAAGTTGACCAACTTTAAGAGGCATGACCTCCCCTTGACAAAACCAAACTGTGTGGAATCAAGGGGAGGTCATGCCTCACCTTGACGAAACCAAACTGTGTGGCATCAAGTGTTTGGAGGTTGTTAATGAGGTCCATGGAAATCTGTTCCATGGCCTTGCAGATCAAGTTAGTTAGGCTGATGGGTCTATAATTTCCTGGATTGGTGGACGCTCCACCTTTATGCAGATCGATGACAGTGGATGCCTTTCACTCAGATGGGACAAAGGCGGTACTCAGGCTTTGGTTGAATAGGGTGCCTAATGGCACTGCAAGTTCCTGCCTGAGTTCATGTAGGATGCAGCCTGTGATGTATTTTATTTTTCCTATGGCAAAGGTCATAGCTGAAAAGGAAATGCATTTCATCAGCCCACCTATGCAGTTAACATAATTTAATACACATGAAAATGCACTTAAGAGCCCTGTTTTGGTTTGACATATGTATCAAAGAAAAATGTGAGAACTATGTGTAATTTCTGTTCCACTTTCAAAGCCTGTTGCTTTTCAATGAAATGAAATGTCAGCATAACCATATATTTTACCATGGACTGTACAAGAACCAGTGACTACAAAGAGAAAGTAATGACTTGTGCCGCAACATCACTTGATGCTCTGGACATACATTTCTGCAAGCTCCAATTTTCTAAATAATTGCCACTTATCCAACATCTTTTATTTTTTTTCTTCCTCTCAATTGATGTATTATTTAATAGTCCTCATCCATTTTTGAATGCTTTGCTTTTTGATTGGATACATTTGTTTAATGTATCCAAATGTTTAGATTTCTTTGTTATATCCCTTGATGGGAATGGGCTTCTTTTCTAAGTCAGAGCATAGTTAAAGTTTAATGAAATCAGTTTTGCTTCAGACTTTGATGCTTGATAAGAGTGTTGTTCTGTATACCACAATGTTCCTAGAATTGCCTCTTTCTGCAATTCATTGGGATTACTTGTATTGGTAGCATTTTTTTAGCGGATTGCTATTAACAAAACTGGAACTCTGTACATCCTTTGCACCTTATTGCTTTCATTGTTGCTTGCTTGTTTTGATAATGTACAAAATGTATACCTTTCCGTCTATAATATGTTGTTGCTGCTGATTGTAGCAATTTTGATAATCAATGTTGCTTCTGTCTTTTTCCATTGAACTATACTATCCAGTTTGCTTGCTTTTACCTTTTTAGCTGTTGGTATGGGGTTATCCCACATGATAATTACTATTTTAATTTGAGAAGTTCTTTGTAATTCATGTTTCCAATGCCTTTCAGCTACCTGTAATTGTAATGTTTACACAGTCTCCACTATAACTACATTACCATATTGCTTCTATGTAAAAATCTTCAGCCATAAGCATATTGCAGCCCACAACAAGATGCACACCTGCTCTAGTTCTGTACCCCAAAACTACATTTGTGTGCATCTCCTACCTTTTTGATAGATTTTGTGAAGCATGCTGGGTAGTGCACTTTCTCGAAATGCTTGTAGTAGCCTTTCATCTTTTGGTTTATATTCACCATAACTGAGCCACTCATGATTCAGCTCTTGAGGGACATGTGGTTTCTTTAGTTCTCTATACTTTCTACAATAATTGTGGTCTTTCCACTTCTCTTTTTTTTTCTGATCATGTTCTTCATATTCTTTCTTCTGCTTTTTTACACTTTTTTGTTGTTACCCATTTTTTGTCCATTTCTGGTTTGGTTTCCATGCCTGCTTCTTTCCTAAAGGCTTCTGCTAACCTAAGCAAAGATGTCATCTTGCACTTATTTTCTTCATTTTTTTAGAGCTTTCACTATGTTTGGGCCTTATGATGCCAGTAAATATGTATGCAATCCCACAATAACCTTCCTATATACGTAGTGAGTTTCAATGAGGCTAATACTTTTCCTCAGACTGACGGATATATAATCTTGGTAAATGATAATTCTTGTATGTCATTTGTTGGCCTTAAGCATCTTTTTTGTTTCCTGCTGTACATTCATAGGTTCATAGAAGATTGCTAGGGAAATGGCTCAAGAATCGTTACACACCCTTGCCAGTTTAACCCACATTGTATCCAATTTTCTATCCCTGGTGGAAAGATAACAAGTGTCAACAAGTTGGCTTTTGACACGTTTTTACAGACTGCCTCTATCCATAAGGGACATGGGTACCACCTCAAGAGTGAATTTATTTCCCATCCATTGGTCCAGATTGAACTTGAAGGTGGTGATGGAAGGGCTGTGCTTCATATGAAAACAAAGGCTATTCCAGAGGAGGGGCAATCTCTGGGACACATATCTGTCTCTCCAGCTTAGTCTATTCATGTCAGAGATGAGGTTTATATTCTTGGAGAGGGCAACCCTTGTGTAATTAGTTTTGCAAATATGCAACATTTCTATCAGAGCTGGGTCAGAGACTGCCTTGTAGATCAGGCATAGATCACCCCTCAGTAATCAGTAGGAACTGTATACAGTGATAGGACTTTTAATCGGTACACATATGACATGTTTGTTATACCCTGTATATTTTTGAGGAGAAACCACTGAGGATGCTCCAACTATTGCAGGTGATCGTGTATTTTTCACAGTTTAGGGAGAAGTCGTTAAAATCGCCTATGAGTAGTGTGTGTTGGGCTGAATGGTAAGTGATTTTAGTAACTTCAGATATGCAGAGTGGTTTTCATTGTTCATGGTTGGGGACCTGTAGCTAACGATGTTACGGTGGGGCATTTTGCCAGTAGTTAGCTGGGCATGTAGTAAATGAGTTGAGTCACCCTGCTTAATCAATCTTGAGGTGTGATTGTTTTTATGTAAATGAAAGGTCTTTCTCCTTTCATTTTTTCCTTTCCAGAGGGTGGTCTGAATGTCTGATAGGCATGGTAACCTTTCACTGCCAGGGAAGTTTCTGCAGTCTTGAACCATATCTCTGTAACTGCATAGATGTCAGCATTCTCCAAGGTGAGGAGAGCTTCCAAGGAGTGCCGTTACTTGTTAAGAAATGCAGTTTCTTGTTAAGATTCCTCACACTGAGCAGTAGTATCAGCTTGGCATTAGAAACATTTGTTACATTGGTAGTTCTGTTGGTTGGCATTGCCTTAAAAGACACTAAGGGGGTTGGCTAATGCCTTGGCCAGTATTCAAAAGCACTAATTCACCATACCTTCCATTGAAACAACATTTAGATTCCTGACCCAGAGACTCCCCAGACTCTGGAATAGATTGCCCATACATGTCAAGCAGAGTGCCTCCTTGGCCCTCTTCAAAAGGAACCTTGACGATTGGATGGGAGATAGGAAATCCCCCCCGGGGATCACGTCAGTTACCCTGCTAGACAGAGGTCCAGAGATGTAAATGTTGTGGGAAGAAATATCCAGGGAATTGTTATGGCTAAGCTTATATAGGCCCTAGGGCCGATAGCCTAGTACCAACCTATGAACATTCATGTCTTCCCCGAGCAGTCCACCATGTAACTTCAAATATGCCTACTGTTCTTATACATCATTTTTTAAATAGCGCCTACTTGGGGTAAATGACCTAGTAATTAAAATATATTGTTACATTACCCTGGTGCATTATTTCTTCTTTGATATGTATTTAGCTCTTAAAGTCACTCTTTATATGGCTTCTGATGCAGCCTGCACCATCCCTTTACAATTTTTTTTCCTCAAAGAAATTTGCGTGAATTTTAGCATCCCTATTACCTTCTGTTCACTTACTGTATTTCTTTGTGTGAATCTTCTTGTTATCTGTTCACCTACTTTCTCTTTTCATGTGTAATGACAAATATTTGTTTAACTGTCTTGCTTTTTCTCTGTAAAATTCTGTCTCTCCCAGCCACATTATTTACTGCCCCTGTCTTTGTCTTTTCCCCTTACGTGGCTGTATAATGACTTCTTTACCCTTTCCTAAGTTTAGGCGTTGCTTTTTTGACTACCTTTCTTGTTTCCACCTGCTCCAGTGATCAGTATCCTCTCTTTCTTTTCTGTGCTCCTTGCACGATGTATAAGCTATATGTGTTCCTTAACCATTAATGCCCCCCACATTTGAAAACTATATTTTTTTCCTCCTGTTTAACTTACATATTTTTTTTCATTTGAAGTCCTGTTGCTGCTGTGTCCAGGTTTGATGTATCCTTATTAAGATGATTTTGTTAAAGCTTACCTGAGTCACTGACCAGTTTTGCAATAAAAAGTATGCCTTTCTGAATTCCAGTGATGCAATAGATAAACCTGCTGATGAAACACATTATTTGAAGACCACTTTCCAAAATCTCTACTCATTTCCATCTCTGTAATCATCTCTTTAGATTGAGCACTGCATAAATCCAGGGTTCCCCCTTTCTTCACTTCTTTGCAACCCTGGAGTTAGTATATTAATTTCCACGGGTGGGGACAAAGCTCCCCTTTATAATTGTTTTTTTTTTTTCTTTTGATAATCCCAAATGTAACTTGTTGGTTTACATCAGCAATTACTTTTTTCAGGGATTTTAATGGTAATATCCAGTGAGTTTGTTCATTGTTTTGTGTTTCAAATAAAGTCATCAGCGATTATTTCTTATAAACATATATATATATATATATATATATGTATGTATGTCTGTGTGTGTGTGTGTGTGTGTGTGTGTGTGTGTGTGTGTGTGTGTGTGTGTGTACATATATACACAGTTTGTTGGTAAGGTTAGCACCATCTTCTTGACAGTTTATGCTTGTTATAATATGTCGTACTACTG